>NW_008353747.1:2650077-2660664 GCF_000622305.1 Nannospalax galili | reverse complement strand
TTTTTTGGCCTTTTTGAGACAGGGTCTCCCTGCAGCCTCAGCTGACCTGGATGTCACTATGTAGACCAGGCTGGCCTCAATCTCACAGAGATCTGCCTCCCGAGTGCTGGGACTACAGGCATGTGGCACTACTCCCAGCATAAAAGGTCTGATTTCTCTGCCTCCCGAGTGCTGGGACTACAGGCATGTGGCACCACTCCCAGCATAAAAGGTCTGATTTCTCAAAGACATGGTGGCACATGCCTTTAATCCAGCACTTACACAGCAGAGGCTGGAGGATCTCTGTGAGATCAAGGCCAACCTGATCTACATGGTGAGTTCTAGGCCTGCCGGGGCCTACCAAGAAACCCTGTTTCAAAAAAAAAATTGAAAGGTCTGATTTCACCAACAAAGGTATGCATATAGAAAAGGAGCATACAAGAGACTCAACATCACTATTCATTAGGGAAATGCAAATGAGAACCACAATGAGATATTGATGTACATCTCTTGGAATGGCTGAAGATAAGAAGCCTGAATGTACCAAATGCTGCCAAGGGTGTGAATCGATTGGAATTCTCACAAACTGCCAAGAAATATAAAATGGTGCAACTAATTTGGAAGGCAGTATGGCAGATTCACAGAAAGTTAAACAACTACCTAGCACATGATCCAGCCATTCCTCTCTTAGGAGTTTACCCAGGAAAAACGAAAGTATACATCCACACCATGACTTCCACCTCATAGCAACATGATTTGGAATTGTCAAAAATTGGAGACATCACAGACATCCATCAAGTGCTGAATGGATAAACAAACTGTAGGGCATTCATGTAATGAAATACTATCAGAAATGAAAAGGAGTGAACTATCGATACATACAACACAGATGGAGCTCAAAATAATTATGCCGAGTGAAAGAACGGCATGCAAACAGAGTGCATACTGTGTGCTTCCATTTCTATAATTGTAGGAGATGCAAATGAGCCTGTAGTGACAGAAAGCAGATCTGGTTGCCTAGGAATTAGGGGTGGGGTGCAGGGGAGGGGAATTTTAAAGGGGCACAAAGAAACTTTGGGGGATGATGGATATGTTCATTATCTTGAATATGCGTATGTCAAAACTCATTATATGGTACACTTTAAATATGTTCGGTGTATTGTATGTCAATTAAGTTTTAATGAAATGAAAGGTAAAGGGATTTGTGAAGAGGTATAGGAGAGAAGATAGATGTTTTATCGCTTCCTTTTTCCCTGATGCCAATTTCCCAATCAAGGCTGGTGTGTGGGAAGAAGGTCAGGGGGAGGAGAAGGGAGAGGATTATCTCACACAATTATGGAAGCTGAGAGGTTCCAAGATGTTATGGTTTAGGTATGAAACGTTCCTCCCAAAGGGTCAAGTGGAAGGCCTGGTTTGTAGCTGGTAGATCCAGTCATTGAGAGGTAGCTGCGTTAAAGGGAGGTCTTACCTAATCAATCCCTGGATGGGTTCATAATATGATGATGGTATTGGGGGTGATGGAAACTTCTAGAGGCTGAGCTTAGTTGAAGAAAGACCACTTAGTTGCAGAAAGGCCACCATAGGGTCCTGTCCTGGGCCCCTGTATTGGTTAGATTTCTCATTGCTGTGAAAAAACACTTGACAAAAGCAACTAAAGGAAAAAGGGGTTGACTCCGGCTCGAGGTTAAACGTCCAGTTCATCATGGCGGAGAAGTCATGGCAGCTGGTCACATGGCATCAACAGTCAGGAAGCAGAGAAGAGGAATGCTGGTGCTCAGTTTGCATTCTCTTTTTCATTCAGTTCAAGACCCCATTCCACAGAATAGTGTCACCCATGTTTAAGTGGCTGTTCCACCTCAATGAACCTAATTCAGAAACTCCCTCAGAGGCATGCTCAGAGACTTGTTTCCTAGGTGAGTCTAGATCCTGTCAGGTTGACAGTCAATATGATCCCAGCCCCTCTCTGTCTCTCTGACATAAGATGCACTCCTCTGTTCCACCACATCCTTCTGCCGTGGTGTTCTGTCTCATCACAGAAACAATGGAACCAATCAACCTTAGCATGTCACCCCTCTGAAACTGTGAGCTAAGATAAGTCTTTCATCCTTTTAAATTATTTCCCTCAAGTATTTGTCACAATAACAAAATGTCCGACTAACATACAAGAGCTGCCAGAGAAAGAACCAGAGAGGCAATTATATGAGTTTCAGGCTGAGGGCAGATGATTTGTGTCCCAGTTCAACAGTCAGGAGTTTCATCATCCTCGGCAGTTTTGTTCTTTTCAGATCTATTGGTTGGACAGGGTCCACCATGTTAGGGACGACAATCTACTTTACTGTTTTACTAATCCAAGGGTTAACTTCATCCAAAGACAGAACACACTAGAATGTCTAGACAAATATCCTAGCATATCATAGCCCAGTCAAGTTGGCACATAAAATTAACCATCACATTCATGGTGGGGATTCTTTTCAAAGATATAGGCAGGGCTAAGAGGTGTGACAAGGATGGTGTAGCACTGTGAGATTGGGGACAGCAGGAGCTTTTGCCTCCCTGAGGGCCTTTGCCTCTCCCAGGGGCCTTTGCCTCTCCCATAGGATGATGGGACTGGGAAGGGGCAGTGACCAGAACCAGGAGCTGTAGGACAGGAACAGAGACTATAGTATGACCTTTTAGAGAGGGATGCAGGCCACCCACAGCCCAGCTATGAGTGGACAGGAAGAATATATATGTTAACACTTCTGCCCTTCCAGGCTCTATTGGTCCTTCATTTCAGATAAGTCGGAAAAGAAAGGATCTTCCAACAGACATATTGTCCCATTAATGTGGTCTGTTCTAATGTGGATCTGAAGTTATCTCCCATGGACCATGTATTGAAAGCTTGGTCCTCAGATAATGGTGCTGTTGGGTAGTAGTGGAATCGTGAAGAGCTGGGGCCTCTTGGAAAGAAGTCAGGCCACTGGGGGCATGCCCTTGAAAGGGATAATAAGAGCCTGACCTTTTCCTCTGTCATTGCTTTCTGACCACCAAACAGTTTTAGCAGTCCTTCTCTGACACATTCTCCTGCTTCCATGATGTTTTGTGGTAGCAGGAGGTTCTCCCAAAACCCAAAAGTAGCCAGGCCAAGTGACCATGGGCTGAGAAGCCACAAGCCAAAGTAAATGTTTCCTCCTTTTAAATTTAATTTTTCTCAGTATTTTATCACAGGGACAGAAAGCTGACTTAGACACAATTCATAATGGTCTATCTCCTGGAACCCAGTACAGGGCAGAGATGAGCGGACAGTGACTCTGGAGGGATCCGACATCCCTTTGTAGGTAAGCACACAAAGTCTCGGGTGGTTAGTTTATAAAGAACCATTAGCCAAGCCAGAATCAACAGGCCCCTTGGTGAGTAGGGCTGCTTCTCTCTTCTAGGATGGTCTGAGAACCTCTTTGGACACAGGTCTTGGTACAGGGATGACCTTCCTGAGAGCTAGCTACATCTCCTGCTCAGGATGAATTTCCACTGTCCTGAGAACCTGGCTTCTAAACTTTACCAGTTTCAACAGATACTCATATACCCATTAGTCACTCCAGCCACTTGTTCCCTGCCACTTCCTCAAAGATGCCAATCGTTTTCCTGTCTCCGAGTTCTGAATGCACACTTTGCTGCTGAGAATGCCCTTCCTCTCACCTTTCACTGAGTTCACTCTAATCTTGCTGAGAGAACTCCATTACCCACCTACCATTTAAAAAGCTCCCTGTTATTCTCCTACTGCCTCATCTTTCCCTCACAGTCCTTATTGAATATGCAACTATATATTTAGAGACATTACCTTTTGCTTTATAATGGGTACCCACTAGCTTTTAAGTTCAATTATGGCAGGAACTGGGTCTGTTTTGCTTACCAATAGAAACCCATTGCTTCGCACAGTGTCTTATATATAGTATGTGATCAATAAGTATCTGTTTAATGAATGAAGCAACTGGCTCTGTGACAAAGCTTAAGAGAGCGAAGGAGAGAGACAGACAGTGACAGAGAGAGACACAGAAAGAAAGGAAGGAAGAGGGAGACAGAAAGAGGAGAGAGGAGGAGGAAGATGAGGAAGAGGAGGATAAAGAGGGAGGAGGAGGGAGGAAGAGGAGGAAAAGGAGTGCAAAAAAGGGAAGGAGAGGGAAAGGGAAGGGAAAGGACCAGAGATGAGAGGAGAGGAGACGAGAGGAGAGAATGAAATTAGCCATCATATCAAATTCTCAGATAGAGCTTCCCTTGCAAAAAAATATTTCTGGCAGAGACTAGGAAACACATTCCAGTAAAGATTAGGGAGCATCTTTCTAGTTGAGATTAAGGAGGACCTTTCTAGAAGATATTAGGGAGCGCCTCTGTGCCTTATGGCTGGTCTATAGAATACCTCTACAGATTACCAACCTTTGGATATATAGAAATTAAATATTCTTATTTCCTTGAAAAAGTGCCAGTCCCTTCAAGAAAGAACCAAACTTTTAAAGCCATCGTTACTTACACTTCAAAGTAGATGGTTTATTGGGTCCTTTGGTCATTGTGATGGGTAGAATGGAAAATGTTCCCCACCGGCTCATGTGTTTGAACACTTGGTCTCCAGCTAGTGGCACTGTTTTCTGAGGTTGTAGAACCTTTCAGACTGGGGCTTAGCTGGCAGATGTAGTCATAGGTTGTGGGGAGGTGAGGGGTTTATAGGTCATAACCTGGCACCAGTTCTAGCTTTAATCCTTTGCTTCCTGGTTGGCCACTCAAGACATGAGCAAGTCATTTCACATTCCTTTTGTCACAGACAGAAGTCACTTCCACCACCATGAGTGTCACCACCATGCCTTCCCCACCATGAAATGGAGTTAAAAATAAATCCTTCTTTATCTAAATTCTACTATCAGATATTTTGTCCCAGCAACAAGAACAATAACTACTATATAATCTTTTGATGGATGAAAAGAAAAAGAAAAAGGGAGAAGGACCAGGATGCAGGTAAAGAGAAGATGTAGGGAGGAGGCTAAGGCAGGCCAGCTAGAGTCACTGATGGGCCGTAGCTCCAGTTGGGAAGATTCTTTGAGCCCTTTGTAGAACATAATCCATGTGACAGGCATGTGCTTGATGCTTTGGGGAGGTGCCTCCTAATCCTTACAAACCCAAAGAGGGGCAAGAATACCCTGTCTACTCTACCCAAGAGGCCCTTGAGGGTCATGAGGGTAACTGACCTGCCCAAGACTGGATAATATTCAAGCAGTGGGACTGAGATCTGGACCTTCATCTTTTCCCTGCTGCAAAATCTCAGGTTTTCTCCTCTGACAATTCCTTCCCCCAAATCGTAGACTAATTTATGAAGAAAGTCATAAATAGACCCCTCAGTGTAGTGGAAAGGATGGCCTCAGCCAGACATTTCCATGAAAAGCCAGGGCAGAAAATCCAATGTTGTTAAATAACAATAACAACATTAACCATCATAATAGTAATCACAGGGGTGGCAGGTGCTTCTTATACTCCAGGGCCAAAACCATGTCAAGCTCTGTACAGTGGCTCCACTGGATCCCTCCAGCAATCCCAGTTCATTGCCCTTATTATTCTTATTTAGATGGAATGAGCCTAAGGGTTCCCCAAGTTAAGTACTCCCCAAGTTACACAACTGCTAAGTCAGGAGATGGAACGCTGAGGTCTGCTCTGCCCCACCCATGGAGCCCAGGCCCGAATTCATCATCCATCCATCTGTGCTGCCCTCATTCTGGGGACGGAACTCCCCAGTCCCTTCACAAACAGCTGCCCACCACCTGAGGCACACTTTGGCCTGACTTCCCCTTCCTACACCACCCCACAGCCCTGTGGGCAAACATTCTGCCTCTCCCCAGGCAGGGGACTCCCGATTTGCATAAGTTAATTAAATTCTGCATTCTCGTTTTCAGAGGAGCGGGCCTATGAAGGATACTGAGTGCATGGTCTTAAGGCAAATCAACGTGCATGATGAAAGAGCCTATTTCGGTTAAGCAAATTATGAGGAGGCGGGCGATGTCCTCACTCTAATAATTTCCCGTGAATTATTTATATGGAAACTGCAATTACATTGGGCAAAACAGTGTTGTGTGCATAAAGCTCACTTAATTACCCAACCACCTGTTGGGACACAGGGTCCTCTGCCAGCCCATTTCTTCCCCCAACAGGTCCTTTCTCAGGGAGAAGAGGGGACCCAGCCATGAGAGCAGGTGGGGCTCGGAGAAAACCAGGGCTGCGGGAGAGGAAGAGCATTCTTTTCTCTCAAAGCCAGACCCCCACCTGCCTGCCTCTAGTTCAGTTTGATGTTACCTTCCCTTTCCCCAGGGACTGGGCAGCCTTGGCCTCTCAAAGCCCCTACCTCATCCTCTCCCCGCCACCGAAAATAAAGGAGACCGAAAAGCAAGAAGAAAAGAGACAAGAGAGAAAGGAAGGAAGGAGCCCCACACCCTTTCCAACAAGCCCTTTAACCAAAGCAAATGAGACCCCTTTCATCAGTGCCCGGTTGTTTAACTGGAAATGAGGGTTGCCATGGCAACCATCCTGTCACATAGTATTTCTTACCACTTGCCAGTGGGAGAGGCGTTGATGTGTGGAGGAGAATCCTGGCAGAGTGGGGAAGGTCGGGAGGGGGACGCCTTGTTTGTGATTCCTTTGCCGAAATACAAGGTCCCACAGGCCTGGCCCTAACCTGGGGCATCTCAGTTCCTCTCTCCCTTTCCCAGGTCGTGAGGGATGGGCCTGGGGGTGAAATCTCCTTCTGCATACCCCTCCTGGGAGAAAAACATTGAGTGTCAGCATCATGGTGGAATTGTCAGAAGTATATGGAATCGGAGAGGAATGAAGGGTGAGACACTCATTCCTTTTTGTTCTGTGACTGTAAAACTGATGCGATTTTCTCCAAGAAATAGCAAAAGGAGTTATGGCCACTGGGAGAGGTAGGACAGGAACAGGAGTGTCTATCCCCTAGCCTGAAAAAGGAGCCCTCCCTTATCTTAGTACTGGACTCTGAGTTGGCCCAGGACTCTGGCAACTCTAGACCTGGGTTTGATTAAAAGAAACAAAAGCAAGTTTGGTGAGGGTGCTGTAGACTTGAGCATTAGAGGCGTGGAGTCATAGGCTGCCTAACAATTGCTAAATAGTGGAAGTTTCTAGGAGAATTCCGGGTCTCAACCCTGGTTAACACTTACCACTGTGTAACCTTGGAAATCTGATCAACAGAAAGGTCTGTGGTCAGCTCTGGGGTTCACATATGATCTTTGTAATGCTCTGATTTATTTCACGCTCAATGAGAAAACATAGTGGGTAGATAAAATATCAATTGTGTTGAAATAGTCTAAAACAGTGATCATATGGCTGGGAAGATAGTTCAGTCAATGAAGAGCTTGCTATACAGCATAAGGACCTAAGTTCAACCTCTCAGAACCCTCATAAAAGGGTGTGGTGTCATGCATTTATAATCCTGGCTGATGAGGAGAAGGAGGAGATAAATGGATTCCTGGGGCTTGCTGGCCAGTCCGTCTCACCTAATGAGGCCAGTGAGAGACTCTTAAAAACTAAGGCGAGTGACAACTGAGGAACGACACCCAAGGTTGTCATCTGGCCTCCACACACATATGCACATACATGCACACGCACTCCCCCACCCACATACACACACAGAAGAAAAAATAATGACGATAGTTTCCATGTGAAGAGTACCGAACATAGCACTTGCCACATATATGTATCAAGCTTGGCTTCCATCTTTTAGACTAAGAAACTGAGGCTAAGTTCAGCCATGTGTCCTGGCTAAAAACGTAAGAGACAACACAACTAGCCTGGATGTCCAGATTTTACTGACTCTCCCTACTCAGAAGTTTGGAGCTCATGATCCAAGTTCTCTTGAGTCAAGCTCCTGGTCCACACTGCTGCTGTGCCTGATCTCTATCCAGCCTGGGACCAGCTGCTTAACAGGGATGAAATGGAGTGTTTTTTCTCCTTTAAAGATTTACCATGTATAAATGTATGAGAATATTAAAGGCAACAATTAACTTTATTGGAAACCTTATATTCTCCAGCCTCATTAGAACTGCCAACAAGATCTATTATTGGTATTACTATGCAGATACTGTAATAAAAAGGGTATTTAAAGTGGATAGTTTGGCAATGAAATAAAATAGCTTTTCTCTCTCTTTTTCTTTTGAAGATATATGTGTGTATCTGAGATGGCCTGAGCAAGGCAAAGGCCTCGTGAGACCTGAGGAATGAAGAGCTCATAAAATTTCCCTTTACCACAGTGGCAGACAACTAGAGCAGTCTGAGGTGAAGCTGGAGGGTGCAGGAGCTCTCCAGGCCTTCAGCAGGGTTGCCCCAGCACTACTTAGAAGAGGTGAATTTCTGCAGGAAAGAAGACCCCGTTCACTGTAGCGGAAATACACTGCAGAATTCAGCTACTGTTTTTGCACACTGCGATTGTCTAACCCAAATCCCTCTTTTATAACCTCAGCTTCTTTTATTTTATTCCCTCATCTCAGAGGACGGGAAGCCAGGAAATGATTCTGCCCACTTCTTTCTCTCTTCCTCTATTCATGATGCATACCTGCCTTCTTGATGGAAAGTCAAGAATAAGAGGTGCCTGTAGTCTCATCTGTGTCCCAGCTAGCTTGCTCTGCTAGCTAAGCCTTTCTCCCATTCCTTGTCAATTCGGCAGGCTTCCTAGATAAAGCGGGAATGTCTTCTAGGCCCATCCTGGGGAGGCATGGAGGACAGGATGCTCTAGTCCCACTCTACACAGGCCTGCTTTCATAGCACATAGGAGAAGCTGCTTCCTCCACAGACCACCTGTCCCCTTTTGGGGAATGCTGAGCACCGTGGATACCCTTCACTGACAACTTGGGATTAGGAAGCTAGGATGTCAACCAATGTCCCATCCTAGGCTCACCAGAAGCACCCCTGGACTTCCTGAATGGGAAAGTCCTGACTTAATTATAAGCTCAATTCTCCTGGGAGGGCTTACATAGTCAGGCTGATGATTATAATTATTACTTTTTATTATTTCTAATGGTTTCCATGCATTGCCTGCTAAGTGTTTTCTCATTTAATCTTCTCACCATCCTGAAAGACAGGTACTCTGGTTATCTTCATTCTATTAATGGGAGAAGTGAGTTCAGAGGGTAAACACGATTTGTCCCAAGCGTCATCCAATTGCTGACCTGGACCCTTGCAGTAGCCTTCTAATTGTACTCCCTGTTCCTACTTTGAGGCCCTGAAATTCACTCTCCAATCAGCAATAAGCTAGAAGCTGGTTAGACTTGTCAGTCATTCCATTCTGTGCACCCCAGAGTCTTGAACTGGCTGCTTTCTGTGTCCCCATAGCATTTTCTTCCTTCATATTAATCTCTTCATCATCACTCAGGTTTCAACTTTACCTGTCCACCTTCCCAGTGGTGTTCCTCGTTATGCTAGTCCTAGCATCCCACTTGCTATGCTAGTTTACATGTATACTACTGTGAGGCACATAGTAGGTGCTCAGAAAATGTTACTTGAATAAATGTTCAAGGGTATGTGCTGGTTAGTGATGAAACATAAAGTTAAACTCATGACTGCCTTATCTTTAATCACAAAGCACATTTGTATGTGGTTAGGGTATTTGGGTGAAGAAAGAGGACTGGGGTTACCCAGGGTCACTTGTAGAAAACGCACTTGGAGTGAAAACCAAATATTTCCTAGTGGTCAAGGCAACAGGAAGGGCAGCTCAGGGCTGGCCTACAACCTATGAGGACAGAGTCCAAGAAGGAGGTGAGGAAAGGGTAGAGGCAGTCCCCAGGCAGTGCGAGGCCAGAAAGGGGACTATCCTGGAAATTCAGTGCCACCAATGTGCTTCATGGCTATGTGAGCCCCATAGCAGGTTCTTAGAACCATTAAGCCTAGATGTGAACTACTGAGAAGTCAAGGGCCTGAGTTCAAATCTCCAGAATCCACATAAAAGCCAGACTGCAGCACAAACATTTATGATGTCAGCATCCCATCTGGGAATATGGAGAAGACAGGAGGGTCCCTGAAAGTTACAGGCCCCTGGCCTTGTACCCAGGGGAGAACCAACAGAGAGAGACTGCCTCAAGTAAGGTGGAAGACAAGAACCAATACCAAGCCTGTCCTCTCTCTTTGCACATGCGCTATGGCATGAGCATGCCTGCATTCACACTTGAATGCACACACATTCACACACACACACACACACACACACACACACACACTGTATATACACTTATACACAAAAATGAAAGAAAAAAGAAAGGAAAGAGAAAAAGAAGAAAAAGAAAAGAAAAGAAGAGAAACTAGGAATTCGACCTGGGGAAGGTTATTTATATATCATTTTCAATTTCCACCAAGGTATCTGACACACCTAATAATAATCTTGACTTTTACTGCTGAGTAGAGTTTTGAATAATGAGGAGATTAAAAAGATGGAGACATTAAGCCGGGCGTGGTGGTGCATGCCTGTAGTCTCAGCACTTGGGAGGCAGAGGCAGGCGGATCTCTGTGAGTTCAAGTCCATCCTGGTTTACATAGTGAGTTCCAGGACAGCTGGGGCTACAGGGAGACCCTGCTTCAAAAAGACAGAAAAAA
>NW_008353747.1:2637124-2650062 GCF_000622305.1 Nannospalax galili | reverse complement strand
GAATCCTATTAATCCAAACACCTACTGAAAAAATGACTTGTAATGGCTAATCCTGGGTGACAACTTGACTGGATCTAGGATTAACTGAAATGAGAGAAGTCTTCTTGATTGGATCATCTGAAGCTGGAAAACACACCCTAAATATGGTTGTTACCTTCTCATGGCAGCCCATATAAAAGGCCATGACACATTTGGGAGGCAGAGGCAGGCGGATCTCTGTGAGTTCAAGACCAGCCTGGTTTACATAGTGAGTTCCAGGACAGCTGGGGCTACAGGGAGACCCTGCTTCAAAAAGAAAAAAAAGAAAAAGAGATGGCGACAATACCACATCTTCCCTGGGGCCTCCACAGTCTAACAGGAGCATCCAGAGAAGCTATGCCACTGACCTGGCTCAGAGCATGAGCTAGACCAGAAAGACTTGTGCCATCCTGACTCAGCTGTTGACTCTTTCAGCAAGTGTCTCAAGTCACTGCAGTCCCAGGTTTCCAATGTGCATGCATGCAGTACACTGACACTTGCACCTCACAGCACTGCTGTGAGCACCAGTGGCAATGTGCTTTGTGAGGTATCTGCCACCTACATGCACAGTAAACAGCCATAGCAGTTGTCACTGTCATTGTTGTTATGGGAAACAACCCACGGGTCACATATTAAGAAGCATAAATAAATGAGTTAATTCCAGGATACTGCAGCTTATAACTGCTGAGAAGGCCAGGATGAAGAAATGTCATTGAACAATGTTGTAAGGGCAGATTTCCTAGAAGAGGTGCATTTTGAAGCTAAAAGATGACACAGAATATTAGCCATATTATTTCAGCAGAGACCTCAGAGAAAATTTCTGGATCTTCTAGGCTTTGCTTTTGTTTTTTCCTTCATCACACGCAGAAAAAAAAAATGGTAATATTTATTCTGCATGACAGAGCACAGACCAGACTCAGTTGGAGGAGACATTCCAGGGGCTATCCTGACCTACCCAAGCTCTTTCAGGGAATGGCTCACTGTCTCAACATACAGGCAGTACCTTTGTGACTTAACAGTGTGCCATAGTTTACCTGCAGAGAAACTCTGATTTAGAACAAGCTCTTCCACTGACAGATTAGACATAGGGAGCAGAAGTGACTGTGTTAGGGTCTCCTTTGGGCCAGTAGAAGAGGAGAACTGAAGTCCCCATACTATATTATCTACCCTAAAAGACATGAAGACATTGAATCATGGGAAAAAGTCAAGGAGCTCTGCCCAAAAGAGTGGAGCATATTGGACCCACCCTGCCCTGAGCGGTCAGTGTCTTGCGCTCCATGTTCCATGCCTTGTCTCGTTCAATGATGGGAACTGCTCTGAGAGAAGATACTGTCAACCAAGTTGTTACTTCAGCTTGGATAGTTACCAAAGTGGGTTTTTCACAGGGCTATACCAGTCACACTCACTTGGAACAGGGAACAGGCTGATATGGCCTCAGATTGCCACAACCAGAAAAGTAGCCTGCCAGGGAGGAATGACACTGTCCATTTAAGCCATCCCCCATTCTCTTCCCCTACTTTCCCTCTTTATCACATCCATGGGAGCAACCTTTGAATATGGCCCTGCTCCCTTGCTCATGTACATCTTGTACATCCCAGCTCCAATGTAAGGGCATGTTAGCACCTCCCACACTCTACCTGCTGTGTGGAGTCACTGGCCAGAACTCTTGGGAACAGTACTCATATCCAAGGAGGTAAAACACAGAAGCCCAGCTTAATCACAGATTCACTTGGTACACATGCACTTCCAACTGGATCTATTAAGGCCCTGGCTAGTCAGTCCAGTCCTCTGGCCCCAGTCTTGGATATACCCAGGTTGGTCTGGTGAAACCACAATCTTGGTTTGTCACTGACAGTCTCTTCAAACAGCTCTGAGGCACCTCCTCCCAGGTGTCTTTGTTTTGCTTACGCCTCCTGAGGTATCTCCTCACCTGGCTAAGCCCAGTTTTGCCAGCAAAGTCATATCACGTTTCCTCATGTCTGCAGAGGCTCCCTCCTCAGAACTGCCAAGTCCCTGTTCCTGTAGATGCTCAGGCTAACCCGAGGCCTCCTCCCTATACTGTGTCATGGGAGCTCTGGCTATTCCATTCAAAGCCCATGACAGAAATGGTAATAAACCCAAATTTGTCACCTTGACCTCAGGAGGCTGCCATGTGATCTCGCCTTTACCTGCCTCTTCTGCCCTTGCCCCCGCCAGTTTTTCACTTTACACTGCGATGCCGACTTTGGTGGTGATTCCAAACTTTCCTACTCTGGGGATATTGTGCATACCCTTCCCTTAGCCTGGGACACTATCCCCAGCTCAGTACCTGGCTCTCCCCTCCTCCTGTGTACCTGAGTTTATAGAGGGCTTCTCTAGGGGAGCCTTTGTCTGACAGCCCCACCTGCAAAGGAATTTACCTCCCTGGTTTCTGTCTCCTCCCATCATGCCATTTCCTTCATGATATGTAGAAAAAGGTAGGATTGTGTGTTTTTTTCCCCCTGACTTCAACGCAAGCTCTGTGAGTGAGGACTATGTCTTCTGTTCTCCAATGTCCCCTGCACTGTCACAGTTCCTGGGTATCCACTAGGAATTTACAAAACACTTACTGAACAAATGACTGAATGATTTAGATAACATAAATTTCAATTCCAACTTTGTTGGTGACTGTTGGTGTGATCTTGAGTGAGTCCCTATCTGACTTGGGACCTCAGCCTCTCCTCTGTTACATGGAGAAAAGGAGATGACCGAAGTCATCCTGCTTAGCTCCTTCCACAGTTATGAGAAGACTTAAAAACCAACACAACGAGATATATATTTTGAGCTGGTTAGATGACTCAGCTGGTCAAACTGCTTGCTGCTCAAGCCTGACAACCTGGGTTCAATCCCCAGAAACTTTGTAAAGGTAAAGGACAGAACTGACTCTACAAAGTTGTCCTCTGACCTCCACACATATGCTGTGACATGTGTATCCCCCCACATATAAATAATTAAATTTTTAAAAATTTAAAACGATACACATCTTAGCTCAACAAGATCTCACACACACCCCTTCCCAAAGTATGAAACCATAGACAAGAGATTTTTTTAATATATTAGTATTTGTAGTATTTTTATACACATTCATGAAAAGCCAAAGGGCTCCCACCAATATGGACAGCCTTAGCAGACAAAGCCTTTGTAAAAGGGAGAAAGCCCCGTGGTTGGTAGATCTTGAACAAAGTCTAGGACTCCAGTGGGCCATGAGGGGGACATCATAGGAAGGGCCACCCCAGGCCTTAGTATAGATCAGATTAGGGAACAGAGGTGATCTGGATCCTTCCATCTGCAGAGTTCAGCATCCCCATAGACAAAGCACACTGGGAATTGGGATAGGGCCAGTGCTTAGCATCATATAAAGGAAACTATGTAGTCTGTGCTTTAAATTTCAAATGAATCTGCTCCTGACTAACTGCTTCTCAGCTGCCAGCCATGCATGCACGTCTTTTTCAAATTCAATTTGTGCTCACACCGATGGAGGAGAAGGGAGTCTGGGTCCATTGCAAGTCTTCTATTTTTATTCAAATTTGCGACCCTCCTTTTCCATCTCTGAAAAGTTCCTTGGCCATGCTGAGATCCTAGAGCCATGCTGATATACCTCATTCAGTATGTGATGGGGCCACCCAAGAGGATAACCAAAGTCCAGGAAATCTCTGAGAGACTAGAGTCCTCAGTGCTCCTCCTATCTGGGGTCCCACCTCCCTTAGCACACACACCATGTTGTCTCCTTCTGAAGCCTGGCTCCTAGAATTTGTTGGTGATGTAGATGTTTAAGACATATTGACCACGGGGATGTGTCCTGGTCCTAGACCACTGAATAATTCCCTTCTACATTCACCCTGTAAACCTCAAGCATCATCAGACCTCCAAACTTGATCCTGACCATGGGATAGCTTTAATGGGAGGTTTCACCAGCCATCAAGGTACCAGAAGGTTCAGTGCCTTAGATGATTCTACCTAAGATATGTTTTCTACTTTTATTTGATCCCTACCTCACACCTCATAGCAGTCTGCTGGAGTCAAAAAGCCAGGGATTATGAGTTAGGGTCCTGATTTTACCTCTTCCTTGTCTTGAGACTGGAAAGGGCATGCATACCTTACCTTAGAGAATAAGTGGGGTCAGGTGAACAGGAGAGCTCTTTCTTTGTTCTAATATTCTAGAGGCAGAGCCGGTTGTAATTCTACAAAAGGTGAAACTGGTACTCAAACTTCAGTAGTTATCTGTTCACAATCTTAGAACAGTTGGCTGAAGAGCTAGATTTGTCCATCTCTAGACACCTGTCCCTGTTATTACCCAGGTACCCCACTGAACACCACAGACATACACATCTCTGTCATCTCAGATAGTTCCATCAGGCAGCATTGGTTTGGAAATTAGCCATGCCTGCATTTCTCTACTTAAGGTTAATCTCTTGGAGAGTAAGAGTCTCTTTGTCCCTATATTTATGCCTCTAGTGTTTAGTAGTGAATGGATGGAGTTGCCTACTGGCAAGAAGCTTACCTCCTAGCTAGGATTTAAGTCTCAGTTCAGGATGGGAACACTGTAATAGAGACTGGTAGAGGAGGAAAGCCTCCTCAGAAGCAGTGGCCAGGAGCCCACAACTGGAACGCACAGTGTTGCTAATCCATCCGTGTTCTTTAAGGAAAGCAAAGGGAGTATCTGGTGACAGCAGCGTGACTGAGAAAGAACAGACACCACTGGGAGGGAAGCCAGCAGAGGGCACTTCCTCACCCACCTCACAGATAATTCCAGCTGGGCAACTGCCTCCTTAGCATCAGGGGGCAACCTAGCTAATTACCAACCCCAAATTTAGGATTTGCATTTTTATGAAATACTCACATAGGAGGCAAATCTTTTCCCTCAAAAAAAGAAAAATCTAGATAGGGGGACGAAAACGCTCATACCAGTACATACTAATTCAATCTAATCTTGGTCATTTCAGTTTCCGTAAGAAAGTGCTTTCATAAAGCTACAAAGCTAACATCCATAACTCTCCAGTTTCCTAAGACAGGATACCTCTACATTAAGCTTCCCATTTATCTTCACAGATGGCAAATCATCCATTTATAATGGGATCTAATAAAAGGAGCTCCCATTTTAGTCCAGTGGCAGGAATGTGCCTGGGACACAGGGACGTGGCTGCTTTGGGGCCCATGAGTGTTTCACCTTCTGGAGGGCCTGACTACATAGGCTGTATATGCTGTACCCAGGGCATCAGTGCACCCCAGGGAGTAGTGGCATGTGTGTGTTAGGGTGACCTGCAGGAGCCATGATCAGGAGCCATGAACCCTGGTACCCTACTTACACACACACACACACACACACACACACACACACACACACACACGCTTTCCTAAGACCAGTGGGGAAGGAGCTAGGTCTAGCCTATATCTTACTCTCTAAAATAAGGGGTGCTCTCTGGAAAGAGAATAATTAGAACTGGCAGTTAACAATATTAGTGTAGAAAAGAGGAAGTAGAAAGGAGACAAAGGAACTGACTTTAGCAGAACAAGCAGGTTTATTAAGCTGAAAGTAAACCTGAGAGGGCACCTCTTCATGGCCCTGGTTGAGAGGAAGAGAACCTCCCTTACAGACTCAGAGTTTTTTATGCTTTTCTCCTCCAGAAGTGTCCTGTGATTGGGATTGTGTCATATTGGGAAAGGTTGTGGGGGTGGGGGTCGCTGCACCATATCCAGGAAGGTGGCCAGGTGTGGGGACCTAAAAGTGTGGCAATTATGGGAGACGCTAGTCTCTGGGAAGGCAGCCAGAGGGTGGCAACCATGTGAGGCACTGGTCTCCAACTGCTTCCTCTTTCAAGGCCTACTATTTCTCCTTCAGTTAGGGTTTGAAATACTAAGTCAGAGACTCAGCTAAGCCAACAGGAAAAATGCCCTGTTGGCCCAAGGTGAGGTCTTTGGGAGAAGCCTCTTAACTGAGTTTTATCAAGAGGGTGCTTACTAAGGAGTGCCATAGAATCCACAATAGTAACAAAGAAGACAGGGAGCAAGCCTGGGCAGAAGCCAGAACTAGCTTACATGCAGCCCATGGGCAGCCTAATACCACCACTGGGTGATCAGGGGCCATGAAAGGACTTTTGGAGCCATCCCAAATCCAGCCAACATGGCAGACCTTCCTAGTCACATACCAGTCTGTAAGTGAATGTGGGTAACCCCAGAAGGGTCACAGCCTTGAGCAGGAAGCTCTCTGTAGCTGAATTATTCTCTGAAGGGGCCAAGTGCAGACTACTTTTCCAGCAGCTAGTCAGAAAGTTCTTCAATACCTAAAAACTGGCACCATTACAGTGTGTCCCTCTGTTGAACAAGCTGTGTCCCTCTTTCTTCCCTGCCTCCCTACAAAGTGTGGTTTTATCATGGTATATCTATGGATTTGTACACACTGGCTCTAGACAGGGTCCCAACCATGTAGAACAGCAGGAAATTAGCCTGGCCTTGCTGCTTTCTGAGTTCGGTGCCCTCTGGCCAGGTAACACAGGAAAGACCTTCAGACTAGGCCTGGCCAACCCCTGGATCACCAGCTGTGTGAAACAGAGGCCATTGGGAATGGCAGATGTGGGGGCTCAGCCCTGCCTAGAGCTAGCACACACTAAGGGGTACAAAGATCAGGGAAAGCTACATCTACAAGTGTCCATGAAACATCCTGGCGCCAAAGCCATGACTGTGCTCTGGTGGCACAGAAGGTAAGGCACTTGCCACAAAAGAAGCTGCAACCAGCGCTTTCAGGCACCTCCTAACCTAGTAGAACAGCAAGCTGAGTATCTTCTTGTCTCAGATGAGTGATAAATGTTTCACACCCCACTCTCCAGCTAGGAGAAGTTCTAGGCTGAAATCTGACATTTCTGAATTCAGAGTCTGGTAGAGGTAGAAGGATGGGATCCTCAGAGGTATCAGCTTCCACACAGGGCCAGATAGATACCCGTGTCTTCCTTTAAGTTATCTGCAAAGGAGACAAAGAGGCCAAGGACCAAGTACAAGTCATTCATTCTGGATATGAGACTATGAAATAGCAGGTGGGAGGTGAGGAAGAAAGACAGGGAGGGAAAGTTTGCAAGGAAGTAATGGTTACTGAACAAGTTTCCTCTGTGGAGAGCACTAGGTAGCACTGAAAAGCACTGGCTTCAGAAGGACCCATCCAAGCAAAGGAGGAGGGAACTAGGACATTTACCTTCTGGCTTCTAACAGACATCCATGGAGAGCTGCTTCTGAGGGGCATCCATCCCTTGGCACGTCCAGCTAGCTATTGGGAAGTAGACAGAGAAGGTTCTAGGGCAGGAAGAAGCAAGTTCTGGCAGTTGAAGGATAGTCCGCATGCACTGAAAAATGAGGAGGAGATAGAAACGGCATTTATAGGATCAGCTGTATCATCTGCATCTCCATGGCCTCTGCTCAAACTTCCAACTTTCCTACCACCTCACATGGTCCCCTTCTACATTGCTGGACAGTCAACTTCTCAGAAAGTCATTGCTCAGATCAAGACAAACGCTATTCACTGCCCAGTCTTTCCAGTATACATGACTTGAGCTAAGACAGCTCTGCTCTCCCTCAGCATCTACAAAAATCACCCAGTATCAGTTAGGCTCAGTGACTGTATTTTGAATGAATGGAAAGGTGCATGCTTGCATGCCTGGCCCCTGCCTCAAAGGAATTTACATATTTTTCTACCTTGCTTCTTCACTTACTACATATGTGATTGGATCTTTATTCCCTCAACATGTTTAGTCACATAACAGTACCTCAAACAGCACTGAGTTCCAGCGTTCATGCTCATTCATTCAACAAACATTCAGTAAATTCCTGCTTAGTGTCAAATACTCCAGGGTTCTAGGCTCTGGCTCTCCAAAGCATGAAATGTTAAGATGAAGTTAGAAGACATTGAAACACGAGAATTTATTATAATTTTAGAAAAGATGCCAGGTGTTTGTGCTGGATAGCTTTAGTGTCAACTTGACACACCTGGGTTGAGGGAGCCTCAATTGAGGAATTGTCTCCATTGAACTGGCCCGTGGCCATGTCTGTGGGGCATCTTCTTGATTGTTGTGTGATGTAGGAGGCCCCAGCCCTCTGTGGGTGGTGACACCCCTGGGCTGGTGGGCCTGTGTTGCATAAGAAAGCAGGCTAAGCAGGGGCCAGGGGAGCAAGCCAGTAAGCAGTGTTCCTCCATGGCCTGTGCTCCAGCTCCTGCCTCCAGCTCCTCGCCCTGAGCGCCTACCTTGGGCTCTCTGCTGAGCTGTGACCTGGGAGATGTAAGACAAACCCTTTCCTCTCCAAGTTGGTACTGGTAAGAGTGTTTTGTCACAGCAATGGAGAAACAAGCTAGAAGAGTGTTTAATCAGGATCACGGGTGGTTTCATATATACAAGTTTATTCTCTCTCTCTCTCTCTCTCTCTCTCTCTCTCTCTCTCTCCCTCTCTCTCAAACACACACACATCACCTCACATATATTTTTTGACAGAGTCAACTCTCCCAATGCAACTATGGTAGCCCAGTCAGCCCAGGAATCAGAATCAGAAAAATCAGCCATCTTGTCTCATCCAAGAAGGTCCCCACAGCTATTTAACCCTCAGATTTGGACACCTCAGTTCTCTCTTCCCATCTGTGTAAGAGGAACCTGATCCTTAGCGCTCCTCTGGGAAGGAAGGATCCATAGCCCCTCTGCCATTGGTGCCTCCGTGTGTGGAGATGGGGGTGTGGATTAGCTCCCTTCCTGAAATATGGCTCCCGTGCCAGGAAGAGTAAGTTAAGCCTTTTTGCCTTGAGCTGTGGGCTTAGTGGTGCAGATTACAACAGCAGGTGATGAGCGACGCTGGCGCTGCTGTGGAGACTGTGGAAATCCTGTTACAGGGCAAAGGCATTTTAGCTACAGCTCCAAATTTCAAAGAATGATTGAGTTGGAACGTGGCAGGCAGGAGGCAACTGGGGACCAAAGTTATTTGACTTAAACTGAGAGCCAGGCCTCAGTTGGGGGATGCTGAGAGGAGGATGCTGGGGTAGAGGATTCCAGAGAGGGACCCAGGTGTGTGCCCCTTCTCCAGGAGACCCTGCGTAAAGTCTAGTCTCTCTATCCAACCTCGCCCGCCCCAAACACACACACACACACACACACACACACACACACACACACACACAGGCACTGCCTGGCACATGTGAAGTGCTCAATGAAGTCTACAGACTGATCACTCATGGCTGCCTCAAAACTGGCTCTTCCTTCCCTTGCTCTGCCTGGTTTCTCCTGGAAAGCCTTGTCATTATGCAGCCCCATTTGGTTCCTTGAAGCAGTTCCTGGCTAACAAACCTGTAAATGAGACAGTTAAGATGAAGACGAGGTTTCTAAAACAACCGAGGGAAACCAAAGAGACTTCAGTGCTTGCATTCCTCGATTAAACGGGGGAAATCAATAGGCCATGTGGTTTAGGGTCCCTATTAGACTCCATCCTTTCCCTCCCTCCTCCCTCTCCATAACCGTTGGCCCTAACTTGCCTTTAACGAAAAACAGTTTGAGCTTGGAGACCATTGGGGATCTGGGTTCAAATCCCAGCTTTTCAGGTCATTTATCCTTACTGAACATCTGTTTCCTCATATGTTAACTGCCTATCTTATAAGCTGCATACTGAGACTGTGTATAAAGAAACTTCTCAGTAGAAATTAATCAAATAATGATGACATTGCTGTTGTTGGAATCTATAGCTAAATCTGAGCCATGCCCAGCATTTTTCAACTCAGATAAATAACTGCCCTGCGTTGCTTGAGGAATCTCAGAAATTGGAACCCAGCACATTGGTCAGAGCCCCCAAACTATTTTCTATGTCAAGGTACCTCATACCTCTCACCTTTCAGCCAGGAACAACTGATGTATATGTGTGTGGGGGAGGTGGGGGGGTGTTATGCATATGTGTGCACATATATGTGCACGGGTATGCTAGCCCGTGTGCATACATATGGAGGCCAGAAGTGGATTTGAATGTCTTCCTCAATTGCTCTCCACCTTCCTCAGTCACTCTCCATCTTGTATTTTGAGAGAGGGTCTCTCATTGAACCTGGAGCTCATCTAGACTACCCAGTCAGTGAGACCCTAGATTTACCTGTCTCTACTACCCCAGCACTGGGGTTCCAGGTATACACTTCTATGCTTGGCTTTTACACTGGGGTTCCAGGTATACACTTCCATGCTTGGCTGGAGATCTGATCGTGGGGTCCTCGAGTTTGCATAACAAGTACTTTAACAACTGAGCCATTGCCCCAACCCAAATGGGGACCTATTGTATAGCAGAGAAAAAAAAAATGAAGGCAGATCTTTTTCTCCACTTCCTTTCTTCCTTCCCTAGTTCCACGATGCGGTGATTAAGGCTCACCATATGCTCAGCCTGCTGGTAGTGAATACGTGGGATATGAAAGATGGAGACGAGCTGGTCCCTGCTGACAGCAGCTTACTGTCCAACTGAGGAAATGAAATGACTAAAACAGAGAAGCAAGCCACATTCCCAGCAAGAGCGTGAAGGTGCTCCAAGTGTAATGCCCATGTGGGCTCGGCCAGAATGTGTCACAGACTGCAGTGTCTAGAGACAAGGGAGAGGAAGGCTCCTGGTCTTGGGAGCCTTTGGAATGTCAAGTGGAACTTGCCATTACCTACATGGAGGCAGACTGCTAGGAGGGATGTGGAGGTGAACTGAAAGGCCCTGGAAAGGTAGTAAGGTCTCCTGTCTCCACAGGTAGTCAAGGAATGTCAGGTGATCCCCTCCCAACACTCTCCAAACTGATGACAGTTCCTGTGAAAAGTCCATTGTAAAAAAAGCAAGGGGCTTCAAAAAGGTCAGCTTGCATTCTGTCTAGAGAAAGTGAAGCTTCTGTGAACAGGACACAGACCAACCGCTGCCCAGCTCAGCTTAGCAGGGCTTCAGTCTCCTCATCTCCCATAAGCCAGCCTCCCCTCCAATTTCTCTTACCTGGGTCTTCCAGGCCAAGATTTAGAGTCATGGCTGTCTCTCCCTCCCAGGGAAAACAAAGGAGAAGGCCTGCGAAGACCATCTGAAAATCCCCTTGTTTGCTCTCCTCTTCTGAGTCTCTGCAGACCACACAGGCAGGGGCCAAACAGGAAGCAGCCTCAGTCCTGCTGTGCCCTTTGCAAAGGCTGGGCTGTGCGGACTATGCCTCCTCCACCTCCTCCAGCAAGGGCCGGGCTCTCTGAGCACTGGCAAAGGAGAACTGTGAACACTTAGGGGCCCTGGGCCTCTCATTTCTACAGGCTGCAAAAATAAAGGACTTTACAGTGCCTGTTCTGGGGATCCCCCTGTCTGCTGGAAAGGTGTCATCTCTAAGATCTCAGCACTAGTCTCCTCATTTACTGTTTTCTGGAGATACCACAGTAGTGCCCAACCTGTAGTGACTTCCCACCTGGTATACCTAAGAAGAATGATATTGTGGGGGTTGAAGTTACTTTTGCCTTAATCATGGCCCCGCCACCCCTACATCACTGTTTGCACAGCCTGTGGTACGCCCATGCTTCAAGTCCTTGCTATTGTAGTTGGGAAGTACGTGCCTAGTTTATGACTGAGGGCTCCTTGTGTCAACATCCTTGTGGTTATGTAGAGCTGAGACTCTCCTGTGCTTGCATTCTCACAGCTGACAGGACAGGAGCCACTGGCATCTAAGTAGGAACCCCCCTTTGCCTCCCTCTCTGAGGACTATATTAGGGACCAAAACAGAGAAACGAGTTTTCTCACAAATTGGTCCCAGGATGTGGATCCTATTTTGCTGTAATTTAACAAGAAACAGAGTGAGACAGGGAAGGGAGCACCCCTGTCCTGAGAGGCAGGTATGGATTCTAAGATCCTAGCACAGACCCTTCTTGACCAGAGCAGTTCTGACATGTGCAACCAGGTCCCATACCTGGTATGGGGAGGTAGGTTGACAGGCATCCCCTATGGCCAGTTGAGGGTCAAGGCAGCCTAGTAAGAATGGGAAGCATCTTCTAGCTGGGGTCCTGGGGCCCCTTTCGAGAAGCAGATGGCTGGACTGAACACTCAGAGCCCATGAAGGAACTTACTCCTATAAGATCAAAGAAGGAGGAGTAACCTAATCAGGGAGTGGTAGAAAGTATGAGGTTATTTTAACTATGAACTTGAATGGGCCATGGAGTGCCCATATAGTTGGTTAAACATTATAATAAGCTATGTCCATATATTCAGGATAACAATGTTTGAATTGGTAGCCAGGTGTTCTATTTACCTTTTGCTTCTGTGATAAACCTTTCTGACAAAAACCAACTTGGAGAGGGAAAGTTTTACTTCACCTTACAGCTTATAGTTTATCATGGAGGGGAGCCAGGGTAGGAGCTCAGGGAACCTGAAGGCAGGAACTGAAACACAGAAACACTGTTTATTGACTTGCTCCTCTGGTCTATATTCAGACTGCTTTCTTATATAACGTAGGACTACCTGACCAGGGGTGGTACCACCTAAAATGGGCTAGGCCCTCCCGCATCACTCAACAATCAGGAAAATACTTCAGAAACATGCTACAGGCCACTTCAATAGAGGAAATCCCTCAACTGAGGTCCCCTCTTCCCAGGTGTGTCAAGTTGACGGCTGAAGCTGTCCAACACACTGGAGTAAAGCAGATCACCTTCCCAATGTGAGAGGAGCCTCATCCAATCAGGTGAACACTGAACAAAGCAAAATGAATAGAAATGCTGAGCCATCCCCAAAGAAGAAAGAATTCCTCCTGCTTGATACTTCATCCGTTTTTTCCAGCCTTGAACTAATATATCAACTCTTCCTGGTCCTCAAGCTTGTCAGACTTTGGACTGAAACTTACCCCTCAGCTATCCAGGGTCTCCAACATAGGATTTGTCTGCCTTTACAATCATGCCAGCTGATTCCTTATTATA
>NW_008353747.1:2634841-2637070 GCF_000622305.1 Nannospalax galili | reverse complement strand
TAATCACATTCTATGGATTCTATTTCTCTGGAGAGTCTTGAGTAATTCAGGAAGACTCCTACTCAGAGATGTTTCAGCATGCTATGTTGCCAGGCCATGGACTGCTCAGCCTAGCAGGGAGAGGAAGGGAGCTTTCCTACCCCTGGACTATGGAAGCAAGTCTTTAGGCTGCATTCACACATCCAGTAGGGAGATGAGCTTTGTAATCCTCCAAAGAGCAGATCTCAGTCTCTACTTTAAAATAGTGGAAGCCTAATGTGGCCTTTCTACGTAAGTGTCAGCAGGGGGTGGTGCAGTCAGAGCGGAAGCATCCATGTGATATATACTTGGTCCATAAGATTTCCTTTCTGCCCCTACCACCATTATCACTTAACTCCCATGGCAAATGAGCTCTTCTGACTCCTAACCCTTGTACCATGATGCTGAGAGGAGGTGAGGACAGCCAGGGACAGGTGCAACCCTGAAGAGGCCCAAGACAGCATCAACAGCAGGAAGCAGAGTGGCATATCGTGGACCAGCTGAAAGAATGGAAGACAAGGAGTCCCTGCACCCTGACATCACTTCCTAGTTCTGTGGGTCAGAATCATGGTGTGGCATGCAGACCCTGAGATGATGGTCGGGGTCCAGAGTACTTCTATAAAGAACAAAAATGGGGTAAATGAAGACGTTAAGGACCTACTTCAACTAGGAAAGAAAATTCCTATCTTTGTGCACTCTAAATAAAGACTTAAAAAGAAAATAGCATTTCTCTTATTTGAGATGTCTGGGGGATAATCCTATTAGGAGAGGGAAAAAAATGTGAAGAAAGGTTTGCTCCATGGCAGCAAGTTTAGAATGAAGAAGAGTTGGGTTACTGCCCATTCCTGCCTCATCCTCTTCCTACTCTCCATCTCTCTGCCATTCCCTGACCCTCCTCAGAGGCCACAGCCCCCAATCTTCCTCCAAGGTGCTCCTCATCCTCTCTAGCTGCCTCTGTTCTGACATCTCAAAGGATTCCTGAAATGGCAACCAATAGGCTATGTTTCTTTGCCTTATGATAACTGAGGACTGAGTGGCTAGGCAGGTGTGGCATAAATCTGCAAGTCGATTACATGAACAATGGCCACTGAGTGTCAAGCTGGGGGCAACGAGCAAAGCTCTAGGTGGTAATGGATGCTCAGGTTCAGCTCAGGGAGCTTCTGGGTAGACTCTGCTTATCCCATGTCCCCAGGGCCAAGGAAGGGAAACATGTGTGTCTTGATCTCTTTTCTAGTGGAGTTTAGTAAGTCTGGAGAACCTGGGTATTATGATCTGACTTGGTCTCCCACCAAATTCTTGTGTGGACAGCCTAACCCATTAATATTTCAGACTGTGTCTATATTTATAGACAGATTAAATATGGCTATCAGGGTGTCCCCTAACCTGATGTGACTGGCTCTGAAGACTGACTCATTTCCTTGCTAATTTTCAGTTTTAAAGTCCAGCTCCCAATGTGATCATATTTTGGAAGACGAACCTGATGAAGTGACAGAGGTTAAATAAAGTCATGAAAGTGGAGCCCTAATCTAATGGGACGAGTGCTGGTGCCCTCCTCCCTTGAGGTGCCAGGATACTCTCTTTCCACTATGCAAACACACAGAGAGCAGACAGCCTTCTATGAGCCAGGAAGGCCTCACTGTCTCTGCCAGGGTTTGATCTTAGACATTCCAGTCTCTAGAACTGTGGGGAGATTAATTTCCATTGCTTAGGTCATATAATCTGTGGTGTTTTGTTATGGCACACTGAGCACATGGATGTAACTAGTGACCTCATAAAAAGGGGAAATCTGGACATACACAAAGGGAAGATGACTTAGAGAAACAGAGGAAGCAGCCATCCATAAGCTAAGGAGAAAGATCCAGACCAAATCCTTCCTCCCCAACCCTCAGCAGGATCCAAGCTGTCAGACCACAGCCACCTTGATGTCAGACTCCTCCTACCTCCAGAGCTGTCAGGTAATGCACTTGATTGGTTTGGTTTGGTTTATATTGGGTTTGATTGTTTGTTTGTTTGTTTGTTTGTTTGTTTGTTTGTTTGAGATTTGTCTGGCACTGTAGTTCATGCAGGCCTGGAGCTAATTACATAACCCAGGCTAACTTAGATTCATAGCAATCCTCCTGCCTCAGCATCCCAAGTATTGGATTACTGGCATGTGCCTGTCTTGTGCTTCTGTGGTCTAAGACACCAGTCTGTGATTCTGAGGATGGGTAA
>NW_008353747.1:2617341-2629841 GCF_000622305.1 Nannospalax galili | reverse complement strand
AGCCCCCTAATTGGGAACACCCCATTTCCAGCCCCCAAATACACCCATTCATCAGAAGCAGGCAGATTGGGAATCTGCCTCTTTCATATCCCATCCCTCTCAGCATCTCCCTCCCTCCCCACCAGGTCCCTCTTGCAGACACACATTGATAATGAATAAATCTCTTTCAGCATAGGGAGTGGACTGGCGTGTCCATGGGGAAGGCCCAGCAGACACAGGCAGGATGGATGGCTTATGGGAGCCGTGCCGTCGGCTCTAATTAACGTATTGTTCTCTGGTTTCCAGCAGGGTTATGGATGAGCTCCGCAAAGCGGCCCACTTAACCTGAGCATCCCAGTACCAATCTATTACTTTCTCCACTGGCTTCAGCCTGCAGTCTGGCCTGGTGTGAAGAGGCTGAGAGTGGGCAAAATGCCAAGAGAGCTCAATTTGAGGAGCTCCCTAAAGGTACCTGCCTACTTGTTTCTACTGGCAGGTTAGCCTATGTGACACCTGGATTTGTCCCCCCAAATAGGCAAAGAATATACAACCCAGAATGCCCTCAAGTCTGATCTGAGGCAGTGCAAACAACTCTGGGGATGGACACAAGGAAGTTACCAGACACATATAGAGGCTGCCTCTTGACATCTAGCTGAAACGTCATTTGGCCTTAAAACCGAATGTTTTGTTTGTATATCTCAGAAAGTCTGCTTCTCATTTCTGATCATGTATGCATCTACAAATCCAAAGGTACAGATTTTACAAGACTCAGTTCTCACCCTCATGAAGCTTGCCATCCAATGAAGATAGAGCAACTAGTCAAGGATGCCCGAAGCACCAAGAGGCGCTCCAGAGGGGCTGTGTGAGGGTCCAAATGCAGTGATGTAAGAATGAAGATGAGCAGAGGTTAACCATGACGTAGCACAGATGGGCAGGCAATGATCCATCTGCTCATGGGGTAACAGAGGGATAAAAAAGACATGAAAGTGGGAGTATTTGCTGTGTTGGGGGTGGGGATCAAGGGTGATTGGTCTGGATGGGTAAACATGAGCATTGAGTTGAAAAAAGGCAAGGACCCCATTAAAAAGCTTGGATTTTATAATAAGGGACAACCATAAACTTATTGAGCAGAAGAGCGGTATAGTGGAAATGTGTATGTGTGATTAAGGAGGAAGGTTAATCTGTCGGGGAGTGCAGGAAGGATGTGAAGACACACTCTATGGTGTTGAAAGACCAATTAGGAGGTTGGTGAGGTGTGGAACAAGAATGGGAGCTACAGGCTTCAATTTGCAGGTGAAACAGGGGAGGAACCCAATTCCAGAGACTTTAAGTGAGATTCTCAAAGGTACAGTCAATTACAGATGCTTCTCGGTATGAATGCCTCCTGACTCCTAATCTAAGAAGTTTTACTCAAGATTGTGTAACCAGAAATCAATTCCTGGTATGTCCAAGTTTATGGTTATCAACCCAATTGAGCTAAAATGGCCTAAGCTCTCACAGTTTTCCAGATGCTTGCCAGAGCAGACAGGCTGGGAATACTCTGCCTATTCCTGACATCTTTAGCATACTACTAAAGTTTCATCAAGGAATTCTACCCTACTGGAGAGAAAATAATGACTCTCTGCCCAACACATGCCCAGTCCTACGGTCACTGGGAGCCATAACAGCATAGGAGAAAGGTGGGAGATTGAAGCTAAGGAGCCCTGGACTCGGCCTCTTTCTCCTTCAACCTCAAGTGAGTTACTCAGCATCTCTGAGGTGTCATGTCCTTGGTTAGGAGGTGGGGCTACCTACATACATTATGGGGTAACAGTGAGGATTAAATGAGAGTGTGAATAATAGATCAGCATCATAGTTCATTTTGTCAGCTTGACACAAGCATAGACATAACTGGGATGAAGGGATTTCAATTGAGAATTGCTTGCATCAGATTGGCCTGTGGACAAGTCTGTGCAGCATTTTTAAAACCGGTAATTGATGAAGGAGGTGGTGCCATCCCTGGGCAGGTGGGCCTGAGCCAGTAAGTAGAATTCTTCATGGTCTCTGCTTTAGTTCCTGCTCCAGGTTCCTGCTTCGAGCTCCTACCCTGGTGCCCCTCAATGATGGACTGTAAGTCAAATAAACCATTTCCTCCCTGAGTTGGTTTTAGCCAGCATTTTACCACAGTAACAGAGAAGCAAAATAGGACAAATAAGACCAAGCAAATCATCAAATATGATGTGTATTATCATTATCCTCTTTTAAATGCAAAGACTTCTAGATGTAGAACAAAACACAAGGGCCAGGCTGTGTTGGTAAACCCCAACACTGCAAAGTAAAGTATTGGAAAGAGAAGCACTGAAGAGAACACAGGAAGGCCTGGAGACCAAAGACCTAAGCCTGAGAGTATACTTCACTGTGATCAGCCGTGTGATGCTGGGTATGGTGCAAACTGACAGCTCACCAATATCTGAATTCTTCCCCTCCTCCTACACTTGAAACTAGACTACATCTTCTACCCTCCCTGGTCATCATCTGTCACCATGTGACTCAATTCTGGCCTGTGGAATGTGAACAGATACATGCCATACATACAGGCCTGGCCCAGAACAGCATACCGCATAGGACCCTCATTAGCTGTTTTCCATTCACATTCCTAATCCAGATACTCTTAAGAACCTGGTGAGAAGCAAAATCACAAGACAGAGAAGCAGCTGCCTGGGTCACTTTATTAGTCAAGAAGAGGATCTCACCAACTCTCTCTGAAGAATGACAGGCTGGAGAAATTGTGCTGCCCCACTGAGATCTGGGGATGCTCATCACAGCTCTAACTTACCAATACACTGAAGTTGCTCACATATGAGCCCCACGTTCCTCACCTGTAAGATAGCTAACTAATACCTGTCCCACTTATACTGACAAGTGATTGTGATGACAGAAATGACATGTTGAAGGAGGAAGCATTTGTGCAAGCAGCCAAGAATTCACTAATGTCAGTTATTAGTGCTGTCGTGAGCAGTTTACCCTTGGGGTTCTGTCCTGAGCCCCTCATACACCTCATGTGATTCAACCAATTCATTTGAATCAAGGCAGAAAAATACATAGGAGAGTCCATCAGAATTGGTTATTTTCTCCTACTTTCTTTTGGAGGAAATAAAAAGCCACCTTCCCCAATCTCCATGCCTCCATTTCCTCACTCTCTATTTTCCCATACAGAGACTTCTTAACACTTGGGTGGACCCAGGGCATGTGCCAAACCAGTTCTGCTGAAGGATATGTGTGCATGGATATCTATGTGAATGTGTTTAAGATGTGTCAGGATGTGTCAGGACATGCGCTTGTATCTGAGAAGTAAGTGTGTGTGTGTGGATAGATAAATGAGAGAGAGAGAGAGAGAGAGAGAGAGAGAGAGAGAGAGAGAGAGAGAAGAGAGGGGGGTGGATATATATATATATAGAGACAGAGAGAGAGGGGGTTTTTGAGAGAGAGAGAGAGAGAGAGAGAGAGAGAATAGAGATGGGTGTAGATGTAGATATAGATAGACATAGATACAGTGGGGTCTCTTTGGGGCGTACACACATGTTTTTGCATGTGTGTTTGTGAGGTATGTGTGCTATAGTTTGCTTTCTGTTGCTGTGATAAAACACTGATCAAAAAGAAGTTGGAGAGAAAAAGGTTTATTTCATCCTACACTTCCAGGTTACAGGTCATGATTGAGAGAAGCCAGGGCAGGAACTCAAGGCAGAAACCTGGAGGCTGAAACTGAAGCAGAGACCATGGAGGAATGCTGTTTACTGGCCTGTTTCCCTGGCTTGCTCAGTTTCCTTTCTTACACTGTCCAGGCCCACCTGGCCAAAGATGACACCACCTACAGTGGGTTGGGCCCTCCTACATCAATGAACAACTGAGAAAATCCTTCACAGACATGGCCAAGGCCAATCTGAGGGAGAAAATTTCTCAGCTGAAGATCCCTCCTTTTAGGAATCTCTACCTTGTGTCAAGTTGACAAAAACTAACTAGCACAGTGTGTGTGTGTGTGTGTGTGTGTGTGTGTGTGTATCTGCATGGACGTGTTTGAGGTACATGTATGTGCTTATGTAGATGTGTTTAAAGTGAATACACACATAGGTGAGTTCCCATGTTTGAGGAGTGCATGGGTATATGTGTGTGGATATGCTTGAGGATGCACATGTTTGTGCATTTGTACATATGTGCATGTGTGAGTGTGTGTGTGTGTGTGTGTGCGCACGCATGCACACGATCCTTGGATAGGAGATGGCAGAGGGAGGGAGGGCAGGTGTACCTGCAGGTAAGACTTTCACATCCTGTTAGCCAAGGACTCATTGAAACCAGGGGATGGTGGTTTGTTGCTCTTAGTGCTGCTCCCAGCCCCTCCTAGAAATTCTGGAGCAGGAACCCTGAAGAAGGTACAGTCGTTCCCTGTGGATATTTGCCCTGCTCCAAAGTGCAGCAGATTCAAGGCTCGGCTCTTCTCCAGAACCTGTCCCTGCAACCCATGCAGTGGACAACACGCAAGAAAAGAATCTTGCTAGGAACAAAGGCAGCTGGGAGGCCAGGTGGGTGGGGGAGCGGGAGAGAGGGAAGACTGCAGGGCCCAGGGAGGATCTCAATTCTCAGCCCTGCAGGAGGCCCTAGGAGAAGAGCTGGCAGCCTGGCGAGGGCTGCCAGGTTAGGAACAAGCCTCTGACACAAGGGGTTTGCACAGGCGCACAAATGAAAGAAAATCAGAGGAGATGAAACCATACAAATTTCGGGTAATAGAAAGAGAGGAAAGAGATGTGCGTGTGGCCTGGGTCTCAGCTCAGAAAGGTCGATTCCAAGAAGGCGCTGCCCAACTTTATATTACTTTTCAGAAAGCCAGTGAGCTGAAAAATAACTCTCACCTTTTTTATATTATTATTCGTATCTTCAGAGTTCCTTCACATTGTTTTCTGCATCTCAGTTGTTCATTTCTCCTCAGCCTGATTTCATTTGGAGATTTGGCCTGGAGCCTGGAGGGGAAGATGGTCCTTCTACGAATGTATTTATTTTGAATCCTCAGCAACCACTGCTGCTTCTGCCCAGTCAGAGGGTGGAGGCAGTTGGCAGGGGAAGGGTTGTGACCCAAGGTGGGCAAAGATGAGGGCCAACCAGTCACAGGAAGCCATGTGCCCTTTATTGTGGACACACGCATATACACCTGCTTCTGAGGGCTTATGAAAGAGCATGAATGTGGCTCAGAACATCCATGGTAGTGTACCAGTTAGGGTTTTGAGCGTGTGAGACACCCCCAGTTGTGCATGCATATGTGACATGTAAGGGGTATGTATACATGTGTGACTGCATATATGGGCCTGCCCTTCTCCCTGCATGTGGGAGGGACATGGGGTGGCTTTCTTTTTTGTCTCACTTGAGTCTACAGTGGCAGCGACTTGTTCCTTCACCTTTCTCCAAGCTCTGTGAGCCGCAGATGTTGTTTGAACCAGGGAAAATGTCAGCCCCCAGGAGGAGCCCAGCTTTAACTTACAGCAAGCCCCTAGGAAGCATGGCAGTGTATTCTGGGTATTGTGCTTCAAGTCCATTTGCATTTGTTCTTTCCAGTAACTAAGGGCTGGTGGGAGGTGTGAAAAGGAGGGGACACTTCCTCAGTGCCCACAGTCCCTCCCAGTTTCTCCAAGCTCCTGGTGAGCCTGGCACCAAAGGATGCCACTGAACAGAAAAAAAAAAAAAAAAAAAAAAAGGAATCCTAATCAGCCCTGCCCTCAGCCCTACAGCCGCCTAGCAAGATTCTTCCTGTCCTGAAGTGTCACCTCCTGAATTCTGGGTAGGAGAGCTCAGTGCAGGGAATAGAACCTGAGCATGCCACTGTTTGTCATGCCCCAAGGCAGGCACATCTGGATTCCTCCACTAGTGCTCAAGACTATATGGCCCATGGACAGTGACAGGGAGTCTGAGCTTTGCCGGACCCAGCAGGGTGAAGGGTACAGATATCCTTCCAGGCATAAGCCTTTACTAAGTCCCAAAGTTAGGTACTCCATGTGATACCCATCCTTTCTCAAGGGGACCCCAATGGGATGGGCAGGAAGCCAGCACTTAGAAAGGGTCCCTTTAAAGGGAACTACAATCCCAAAGACCCATCACCCCAGGAGTCATGGTTCATTAAGACCACTCAGTTACTTAAGCATATGGAGAGCTCTTAGCCCAGAGAGCAGGCTAGCTCCAGAGGGGCACACAAGCAATAGAATAGCCAAGCTCAAACTTGGACAGAATCTCTGTCTTCACAGACATCCTGCTGTGCAGGGCTGGCTCCTAGACTAGTCAAGCTAGAGGAGAGAGGGTCCAAGAGAGATGATGAAGTCACGCTTTGAGCTTGGGTTCTACCAGATAAAAGGCAGACCCAGGCCCAGCTCCAGGAAGCCCAGTGCCTGGTAAATGTGACCCTCCAAGAGAACTGTTGAGTCATGGGTGTATCAGCTCCAGGAGGCCCGCAAGACTGCTTCCTAGGCTAATTCCCAATTGTGATCAATCTCTAGCTCCAGAGTGCCAAGGGTGGCAGTGGGGTGTGACAAGGAGACACTGTGTGACCACACTCAAGTCACTTAAATGATGCTACTGTAGTTAGAAGTGTAACTCCCACCAGTGATGAATGACCAGGCTGGTGGGTAAACTTTGAGTGGATAGATCTTCTGCTTCAGTGACCAGAGTAGCCTGAAAGTGGGCTTGGCTGTGGTCACCTTTCCTCTTATCCTCCCCCCAAAGCCAGCCCCCTCACTTCCAAGGGAAGCCAAAGATGTAGTGACCACTTAGGTCAAGTCACTAGAGGGAATCTGCTGACCTAGACCTGGCCCATGGCAGCTCTAGTGTGGGGCCAGCAGGGGAACTTCTGCTCATCCTCCTGTGCAGGACCAGAAGCAACTGACCTGCTGCACTAGGAAGGTTTGTCCCAGAGAAGGTCCCAGCAAGAGGACAGCCTGAGAATGCTCCCCTTCTCCTTTAGTGCTCTGGCTTCCAACTCCCGTGACAGGAGTTTCCCTTTCAACATGTGTGCATAATAGTAACAACAGACATGTTTGGCCCTGTTCTGGGAGATTCATCTTCCCATTGGAACTTGGGAAGGAGCTTGGCTTCCCATGGCAGTAAACTTGGATTCGTTAGGTGAGGTTGGTCCATTCCTTTCCTTGGGAACTGGATGTGGTAATAGATGAATTCATGTGACCCCAGTCGCCTAATTAGTTTAAAAGGAACATAATAGCCCTAGCTGTGTGACCTTGTGCAAATTACTTAAATCTTCTGTGTCTCCATTTCCTTATCTAGAAAATGAGACTAATAATAGTATCCACCTCATAGGGTTAAAGGAGGGTTAAGCGGGATTAATGGGGGATTATGCGAGTTAATATTTATAAGGCACTTAGAACAGTACCTGCTGCATGATGAGCGCTCAGTGAATTGTAATTATATCCCCACTAGGATTATTCTTTATTATCACATCTACCCTTTGAAGTAAGGAGCAGAGCGGTGCTTGGCCATTTCATAGAGGAGGAAACTGAGGCGAGAGGAGCTGAGTCCCTGGCCTGACACGTTCACCTGAGATTTCCCAACACCAAGGTTTCACACTCTCTCAGTGGCTTTGGTGGGTTTTCCTTTCTTCAGGGACTAAGACAACTCTGACTTCACCTCTGTCCTTTACAACCCAGCCCTAGACAGCCTTTCCCCCCTGCTTTCTGGTACAGCACTTGCCCTCTAGATGGGAACCAGGTTTTCTCTGGGGACACAGAGACAGCTGCTTCTCCCAGACAAGACAGCAGGCTTGAGGGAAAGGGGCTACCAGCCTGGCTTGGGATGGCTCCACTCCAAAGCTTTCCAAATGTTTTGAGATCAGCAGTTCTCCTCGGCGTCACTGTCCTTTGGTCAATTCAGAGACTGGAATGACAGCTGTCACTTCAGAGCAAGTGAATGTGTGTGCAAGGGGTGTGTGTGGGTGATGTGGGGATATATGTGTACAAGTGTGTGTATGTAGGTGTGTGCATATGTAAGAGTCTGTATGTGTAGGGGTGTGTGCGTATGAAAGAGTGTGTGTGTAAGGGTGTATAGGGGCATGTGTGTGTAATGGTGTGTGTAGGTAAGGGTGTGTGTGTATGTAAGGGTATGTATGTGTCTGGGTGTGTAGGGGTATGTGTAGGTAAGGGTGCATGTGTGTAGGTGTGTAGGGGTGCATGTGTGTAGGTAAGGGTGCATGTGTAGTATGTGTAGGGGTGCATGTGTGTAGGTGTGTAGGGGTGTGTGTGTAGGTGTGTGTAGGGTGCACGTGTGTAGGTGTGCAGGGGTGTGTAGGTAAGGGTGTGTGTGTAGGTATGTCTGGGGTGCATGTGTGTAGATGTGTGGGGAATATGGCAGTGGAGAGCTCCTTCATCCATCACATCCAGGACTCAGCTCCCACAAGGAGGGTCTGAATGGCAGGGTGCCTTTCAATGGTGTCTCCTGAGGATGCTTAGGAAACCTCCAACCACCTCCACACACCCTGTCACACATCCCCAAATGCATACATGCATCCACACATGCAGGCATACACAGAAGAAACGATCAAGCACCAAGATGCCTCTCATACTGCTTTATACGGCAAATAATTGAACTGTACCCTTGTGGTCTTGGTGAGGAGTTTCATCCACATTCATGCCTCCCGTTTCCTGTGGAAACAACACACCAGACATTCCAGCTCAACAGCAAGCAGGAAATCACCAGCACTCACTCGATGACGATGACTCTCATTCCCCATCCTCAGTCTGGGGACAGCAGATTTAGACAGTGTCTAGCCAACAGGTAGGCAGCGAGCCAGGGATGCTTTCCCTCCTCCTTCATCCCTTTCTCTGCTTTGCCTCCTTCAGCGTTCCCTCGTTCACTCCCTTTCCCAGCTCTGCTCTCCCTCTTCTTCCCGCTCCTTCCGTCTCACTCTTCTCTGGCACGCACGGCCTACTCTGGCTCTCTTCCACCTTTCCCTGCCTCCAAGGCCTCCTCCTCCTCCACCTAGCACTGGAAAGTTCCCTGTCTACACTGGGAGTTTCACTTTCCTGCCTAGCTATCATGGGGAGGGGTGCAGTTGGGGAGCTGGGAAGCGCTTTGGAGTGTGCGTGTCTATGAATACCAAGCATGTTAATAGGTTAAAGTAAATCTAAAGTAACATTTGAAAGCAGAGAGATGAAAGCAGATCACAGGCCAAAGATCAAACAATCTAGAGCCACTTCTAAGCCTTTTACAGCTGGAGGTTATTAGCATTTGAGAGTGAAGAGCATTAGAGGGAGAGGGGGAGAAAAAAGTTGGAAGGAATTTTTGTTGTGGAGATAAAAACTGAAATAAATGACAGTGGAAAGGGAGAACTAGAAAGAAGCTGCCTTATTTTAAAAGCCACCTTAAGACAGCGGTGGGGAGGAAGCCTAGCCCTGTATTTTTAGCTCCTGAGCCAACATCAGGGCCTGGTGCTGAGGCTTGAGGCCTCCAGGCCTTCCTCTCCCTCCTCTTCTCCCTCCCCCTCCCTCCTCCTGTCCCTCCTTCTCCCCACTCCCTCCTCCCTCCTTCTTCTCCCTCCCCTCCCTGCTCTACTCCTCTCTAACCTCTTCTCTAGCTCCTCCCTCCCATTTCCTCTCACTGAACCACTCCCTCCTCCCTCCCTCGTCCATCTCTCCTCCTTACCTCCCTCCTCCCTTCCTCCTCTCTCCCTCGTCTTCTCCCTTCTCCCTCCCTCTTCCTGACTTATGGAAGGAAGCTTGGCTGACTGGGTACTCCCTCCCCTCCAGGCATGAAACAGAAGCCTCTGCTCTCAGTAGGGAGTGGAGATAGCACTGAGGCTAGAGTCAAGCTCTTCCTCTGAGCTCAGGGACACCCTAGAACCCCCACTTGCCCCATTGGGGGTTCTGTCCAACCAATCTTTATAATTCTAGAATATTTGAATGGATGGATCCAAGACCTTGTTTACCTGTGATTCTCTTTTGCCACCACAATGTGACCAAGCATAACTGCTAACCTCAAATACAATGCAGCCTTTAATATCACAGAGGAGATGGGGGTCCCACATTCAGTACAATAGACACTCTTCCATAAGACAACCTGCCCACCTCCACACTTTTCATTTAGCCAACACCGATTTCCTAAGCTGCTAGTATGTGTCAGGCACTGTGCTAGGTGCTGGGAAAGCTGCAGAAGGAAGCAAGCAGGGCCTCTGTCTGTGACGCTGTGCTAAGCTAGTGAGAGAGGCAGATGTTAAATAAACAAACTTCAGGTTAGATATGGGAGGATTGATCATGATCATTTATCACAGTTCCCTCCTGAAATCACACTAATGTGAGATTCAAGTCACCAAAACCCCACCAGGAAAAAGAAAGTGCAGATGACAGACACAGAGGGGAAATGTCAAATTTTGGAAGATCATAAACAAATGCACAGCGACAGCTGACTTCACAGAATGGAGGAAGTTTATACAGGCCCAGCCTGCAGAGGGAAGTGTGGGTAAGGAGGAGGAAAACCCAGAGAAGCGCAGGAGCCCTGAGGGGTTAGGGTACAGGCGTGGAAGAAGGTAGAAAGAAACATAAGGCTAAGATGGGGGACTGGCTAGATATACAGGGTCCTCAACGGGCCAAAGCACACAGGCAAGCATCTCCCTACCCTACAACCTGGGTGAGTAGGAGGAGCAGATCTGAATGGGGAGGGAATGGAAGGCACTGTGCCCTTGGACAGACAGAAAGGCTTCAGATATCCCTCAGGGAGAGTAAGAGCAGTTCTGTGCTAGACAGGGGCACCTTCAGTCCCTTTTTCCAGCTGGGCTTTTACAATACGAATAGCCAGGCTATCAACAAGCCCAAACAGGAGGCAAAAGTCTTCTCTAGAAAATGGAATGACTAGGGGGAGGAAGAATTATACTGATTTTGAGGTGTCCTCCAAAGAAAAGCTCAGTTCTCTATCCATTCTTCTCACAGCGAAACCTACCAGCCGACGGGACCCACTCACATTCACATTCAGGGAGCTTCAAATCAGGCTCTTATTGACTCTCACTCTCAGCTATGGGGAAACCAAGGAACCCTGTCATCGTTAACATCACACAACTTAATAGGAAAGAACAAAACTTGGAGGAAGCAGAGACAATAGGAATATAGAAGAAAATTTCAAAAATGTATGACATGGGCCTGGGGAGATGGCTTAGTTTGCAAAATACTTGCCTTTCAAACATGAGGGCCTGAGTGATTCTCAGAACAACGTTAAAGAAATAAACCAAGGTGTGGTGGCGCAAACTTCTAATCCCAACACTGGGGAGGGAGAAGAGACAAGTGGATCTCTGGGACTTTCTACTCAGCCGGGTTAGCCTACTTTGAGTTCCAGGTCAATGAGAGATCAAAAAATGAAATGGATAGTTCCTGAGAAACAACACCCAAGGTTGTCTTCTTCCCTCTACATGTATGAGTGTGAGCACCCACATATACACACAATGCACTCATACAAATGTACACACACACACACACACACAAAACTTATCATAAATATCCTCCTAGAGATAAAAGCAGAGAGTTCATCTGAAATAAGAACTGGGGAGAGAGAGAGAATGAGAGAGAGAGAGAGAATGAATAGACAGCAGTAGATTCAGGCTATCATATAGACAAAGCAAAAGAGAGAGCTCTTGGCTATTAAAAGTGATAGCAAAAATTCAAAATTCGTAAAAGGTTTGAAAAATAAAATAGATGAAATTTTCCCAAAAGAGGAACAGAAAGAGAGAATATGAGACAGAGAAAGGCAGATAAGGCAAAGAAAATAAGAACATTAAAGTATCAGTTCAGGAGGTTGGCCATTTGACCGTTAGGAATTCTATAAAGGTTCAGAGAAAATGGAGGGGATAATTATCAAAGAAATAATAGAAGAAAATTTCCCTGAGCTGAGAGATGTTGGTCTGCAGATTGAAAAGGCCATTAACGGTCTAAGATACGTGACAATGACATCTCAGGCACCAGAGATGAGAGGCTCCCAAAAGCCTAGAGAAAGTCACCCTCAACTAATGGGAAGGCAGTTTCTCTGGATGAAGAATAAGTTATAGATTATTTGATACATTTGCTCAAATGACAAATAAGGGTGATGAGATTTTTCATTTCTGTTTCTCTCTCTCTCTCTGTCTCTGTCTCTGTCTCTGTCTCTCTGTGTGTGTGTATGTGTGTTGCATAGAAAAAAAGTTAACCAGAAATGAGTTAGAGTGCAAAGTTGTATAAGAAAGGAAACATAGTTAGTGCATATTGTTCTTTGAGTGTAAGCAGGTGACGTAGTGTTATATAAGAAGAGAATATTGACTCTTTTTTTAAAGTGTGATATGCATGTGGGAAAGAAGACAAAGCTATGAGATAAGTTTTGCTTTTTTTTTAATTTTTAAAAGATTTATTTAATAACAACATACTTAGAAGAAGCATATCATTACAACACAATTGACATATTCAATAACGGTTTCCTGAGGTAGGATGCATCATTTTCAAAATTGGCTGTAAATTTTTAGGTTTACAGTTGAATTAATATAATTA
>NW_008353747.1:2570625-2605949 GCF_000622305.1 Nannospalax galili | reverse complement strand
GATTGATTTTGTCTTCAGGAGTTCCGCGGTGGCCCAACTCCAATGTGGATCAGAAGTTTTCAGACTTTCTCCTTAGGTCTGGAATCTTCTAAGAATGCTTTTGGCCTCAGGAACTTGGGTGGCACTGACCTGAGACCCTTGCCGTGGCTGCGCCACGCAGGGAAGCAAAGGCAGATGGGGAGGGAAGAAGCCCCAAGATTTCCCAGGGAGTGGATTGAGTAGCTGGGTTGTACTGGATGCAAAGGATCAGGGAGAGTAAAGGTAAGCCTCGGAGCCCTAGAAAGAGGCTGTCAGCCCCAGAAAGAGGCTGGCGGGGGTTGGAGGATCGGGGAAGTAGAGGGAGATGAGGGCAGGGCCAGGACCAGAAGCGGTGCTCCTGGAGCCCAAGAAAGGGCCTGAGTTGCTCTGGGTGAGAAGGATCAGGAAACAGTATTGGTTCCCCAGGTGTCTGGGGCCCCAAGACTAGGAATGGCACAGGGTCCAAGCTAGAGTATAGAATGGCGGGCGGGGGGGCAGGGGGGTGTAGGGGGGGGTGGAAGGGTGAATGAGGCTTAGGGAGTCCCGGCGCGGAGAGCTGCGCTGTAGACTTACCCCAAGAGGCCTGAGGATAGTAGTTTTTGCTTTTTTTTAATAGGATCTCACTTTGCAGCCCAGGTTGACTTGGACCTCACTATGTAACCCAGGCTATCCCTAAATTCATGGCAATCCTCCTAACTCCATATGAGCTAAGAGGTTAAAAATTGTTATACACACATACAGAGAGAGAGAGAGAGAGAGAGAGAATGCTCATGAATAGTATGAGTAGTGGCCACCTGTCTTCAGAGGTAGCTGTTGGTACTCACTGAGGTACAAAAGGCAACGAACGCCCTTTGGTAATAGTGCAACTCTGATTTTGGTGGAAATTTGATTGCATAGTTGGATATATTTCTCTGAATTCACAGATTGATACTTAAGATCTGCACATTTCAGTGCATGCAAAATTTACCTCAAAAAGAAAAACAAAGAACTAGAAGCAAATATTGACTTGTGAGGACGAAGGACACTTGCATCTGCAATTGATTCTGAAATACAACAAAAATATGATGGATGGATGGATGGATGGATAGATGGATGGGTGGACAGATAAGTAAAAAAGACATGACAACACAGCAAAATGTTCATTGTAGAATTTAGGTGGTGGGTTTGTGGGTATTTTCTGCAAATTCTTTTGACTTTTCTGTATATTTAAAATTGTAATGAAGTAAAATTTATAATGAAATGTTGAGTAAAAATGTAACAGTGTAGCCGGGCATGGTGGTGCACACCTTTAATCCCAGCACTTGGGAGGCAGAGGCAGGCGGATCTCTGTGAATTCAAGGCCAGCCTGGTCTACATAGTGAGTTTCAGAACAGCTGGAGCTACAGGGAGACCCTGTCTCAAAAAGACAAAAAAAAAAGTAACAGTGTATTATTTAGAAGAAAGGTTTTACCTACCAGGACATCTAATCATGGCTGGAAGTGATTGTCTTTGGAGGATGGAAAGAGAGTTCAGGGCCTGGTAGATTTCATACAAAACCTTATGACATTATTTGATTTTTAAATTCTATACATAAGTAACTTTGATTAAGAAACTGATTTAAAGAGAACTTTTGTATTGATATGTCTACTAAATCATTAAAAAGCGTTTGCACAAAAGTGTACAATTTCATTCTTTGGGAGTCTAATGAAATAAACAAGACTACAGGGTCATTGGTGTGAGAGGTGCCTAGGGCTCCTTAGCTGTGAGTTCTGGAAGGTTTCTCTGAGTCGGGGTAGACAGGTTCCAGTCAAATGAGAAAAGAATCAGAAAGGTCTAAGGCTGGACAAAGAAGACCAGTGAGCCTAAAGTGTACAGAGGAGGAGGAAAAGGAGAAGGAGAGGCGGGACCTCATTCTGGGAAGACAGCCCTGGCCAGAGTCTAGCCCCGAAGTTCTCTTGATATTTGCTAACTGTTATTGCTACTTTTTTTTTTTTTTTTTTGTCTTCCTCCAATTTTACATTGTGCTTATAAAAAAAATCTCTGGACGCTTCTATTTGTTTAGTTGCAGTTTGGGGAAGGGGCATCAAGACCTTGCTGAGAGAATTCCAGGGGAACGACTGTAGCTGTCTCTGCCTCCTCCTGTCTGCACCCCAGCCCCTTCCATTCCTTTAACCCTGAACTTCCTGCCATTTGTTTTAACAATACTATGACCTCACACATCTCTACCCACAGTGTAAAGAGTCATTGCCTGAAGGAGGACTGCGCAAAGGATCCAGGAAAATGTTTCCCACTCATCTAAAAGACTGGTGTCCTCAGCATCCCAGCACAGAAGGGAGCATCCATGAGGAACACAGAGAGCAGGTCAGAGTCCCCTAGTTACACAAGGGCCCCTCCAGAAGTTGTGGAAAGGCAGAGGCAAGGTGGTACCTGAGCAGGCTAGAGAGCAGCTGAGAGAGGTTCCCATTGGAGAGGTTCATAGTCTGGGAAGCTGGTATGAGAAACAGCAATGCACCTCTGGCAGGCAGGCACACACTCCCTCTGCCCCCACCACCATGACAGTGAGTGGCACCAAGCAGGGGTGCCCTGGGCTTTGGCACAAAGCCTGCAAACACCACTGCAGAGGTTTCTATGCTAATGTCACTTGTCAAGCCATCAGCTCTCAGGGCAGCTGAACCTGAGAGAGAAGCAGCTGGGTCCGCTGGGTTTTGCCTCCCTTGAGCCTCTTCCGGGTCCTCAGAGATGGGTCACAGGAACTCAGAGCTGACTTTCCAGGAGGGCATAAGTGGCCAGGAAGTAAATGCTGCAGAGAAAGACACTTGGGGACTGAGTTGCAAAGGAGTGAGGGGAATCATTAACCCTTCCCAGAGCTTCATTCCAGACAATTCCATTCTCCCCTAAAATTCTGTCTATTCAAAAGTAGGATATTAGGGGCTGGAGAAATGGCTCAGCAGATGAAAGCACTTGGCTGTTCTTGCAGAGAAGCCAGGTTTGGTTCCCCACACCCACACAGTAGCTAACGACTGTCAGCAACTCTAGTTCTAGGGGATCTAACTCCCTCTCCTGGACTCCATGGGCTTTGCACAACACAGGTGCACTTACATACATGCAGGCAAACACTCAGGCACATCAAATAAAATAAATCTAAAATGGGATATGAATAGCTAGAATGGGTGGTAAAACTGGGTTTTCTTAGTGGAAAGGAGTTAGTCAGCTTTCCTTTCTTATAACAACATACCTGAGATAATTAATAGAGAAAAGGTTTATTTTGGCTCAGATTTTGGGAGGTTCTAGTCCAAGGTCATATGTACCATTGCTTTGAACCTCTGGGGGTGTCCTGGGTGGCAGTGGTGGGAAGACTAGAGAAGTCAATTGTTTACCTTGTGGCTAGAAAACAAAAGAGAAGAAGAGGAATGGGGTATCCATGGAAATCACAGCCCCAAATGACTATGGGCCTCCCATGAGGTCCTATGTCCTTCACATCTCAACAGCACCACCATGGAGACAGAGCCTTTAATACACATAGCTGGGCGGGGGGCTCTCAGCATCCAACGTCTACCAGAAGATAATGGCAAATTCATCCTGTACCATTTAGTTCATCCCTGCAGGTTCTGTCTGGGGCATTAGGATACAGAGACCTGGATCCTGGCCCTGGCCCTGTCACTCTTAACTGTGTGAGATTGGACAGATGACCTCTGGGTGAATGACATCGTCCTCTATGCAGTGAGTGCGGATGGTGGGAGATCAAATTTAGTCACCTACTAGGTTCACTGTGTCTCCTTCACCAGGCCCTGGTAAATGGTGCAGAGACAAATTGGTATGGCCCCTGACATCAGATAGATGGGCATTCTAATGAGGAAGATAGATGTGCTTCAGATAAAATGGTTCAGAACTTGGATGGAAGGTGTCCAGGGAAGATGCCAGGAAAGGGATGGGTCATCTCCCACTTGTGAGCATCAGTGGCCTCACCTGGACCCAATATCTGTGAGATTCCTGAAAATAACTTCTAGAACTGTGTGGCAGATGGGCTCTATAGAATCTGCTTCCCTACCAGGAAGTCGGGGCCATTGCTAGCAAAGAAAAGGGCTAAACTTAGAGACTAGAGACCAACTGTAGTTCCCAGCTCCATTCTTCCTGTGACCTTGAGTAAAGACTCTCCCCGTCTTGAGTCTCATTTCTTCCATAGTAAACTAGGCCCCATCCTCCTGAAAACACTGTTTCCAAATGGGGAGCACACAGCTAACCCTTCCTGGGTAGTCATCCGACATGAATCCCAGTTTTGTGAGGAGGGAGGCAGCCAAGATGCCACCAGCAGGTAGGTCCCTCAGGAACGACTGACGGGCACAAAGACAGACCTCCTCATCACCCACCCATGTCTCTGAGTGTGCAGGGAAGTTTCCTGTAATTGGTTTATGGATTGTTCACTCAGTATTGTGTCTGGCCATAAAATACACTAACTTAATAGTCGCCAAGGAACTGTGAAGCCTTCAAGATTGTAATTCCAAGCCCCCAGCCCCTCCTGCCTGGCCTGACACCTTGTTTGGTGACTCTGATTTGAGTTTGATCTTAAGTCTACCCTAAATGCCTCAGAGCAGTAGCCTCAAGGAACAGGTGGAAGAAGGGAGAGGCCCATGGTGGCTGAGAATTATGACTCAGGCTCGTTATAGTGGAAGGGATGACTGACTCAACACAGACCCTTCTAAATCATCCCTGAGGAGGCTTGTGCTATACCTGGGGTGGTTAGAGTTGGCAGTCAGAAAGCTTCAGGCATGAAAGAAACATGGGAAGCCCTTCACTTAGCTTCAGTGTACACCAGGCTGGGGCCCTAGGACCACATGTGAACTTTCTAGTAGCTGCCGTGTACTTAGTACCCTCTAAACCCTTCCAAGCAGTATCTTCCTTCCTCTGTGGGACTCTGAGAAGCTGGTCTTCAAGGCTAACATATGGCTAGGGAGATGGCTCAGTCCTAAAAGTACTCGCCATGTGATCATGAAGACCCGAGTTCAGACCCCCAGAGCCTATGTAAAATGCCAGGCATATTGGCACATCCCTGCAACTCCAGCACTAGGGAGGGAGACAGGCAGATTCCTGGGCCTTGCTGGCTAGCCAGTTTATCTAAAGAACTGAGCTCCAGGTTCAGTGAGAGACCCTGTCTCACAAAATAAGGTGAAAAGCAACCAAGGAAGACACTTATGGCAACCTATGGTCTCCATATACCTATACACATGTACACACTCATGTGAATACCTATACACACATGCACATCACACACATACACATATATGACACAAAAACAAAGCTAGTATATTTTAGGGTATGGGAACTACATGGTGACACAGATAACAGGTGTAAGGAGTACAGTCTTTTTGAGAAAAGATAAACATTTCATGGATGCTCCTCTGTGGCCCCACTGGGAAGGAGCAGGCAGAGAATGATGGAACAGTGAAGTTGCTGCCAGCTCCTTCTCCCTGCTGGTTAAGCCACAGGGGTGAAATCCCCAGCCATGTATATTTGCAGAGCTTGGAACAGATTCCACCTCCTGAAGCTCTTCACTCACTAGAGCTCTGCTCTCATACCCCTTGCTCCATGAAGCCCTCCCCAATCCTCCTTGTGAAAATAGATCCCACCCAACCTTTTGCTTTTAGCTTTGGGGACAGATTTAATACAATGGTCGAGGTTCTCAACTTTGAAGTCAGATGGTCTAGATTGACTCTACATTGCATCACTCTCTCTATGACCTCGGAAAAATGTACTTCACTTCTCTGTGCCTCATTTTCCTTAGCAGCAGAGAGCTGGATAGTGAAAGAGCATGTCTGTTAGGGTCATTGTGAGAATTCTACATACAGAGGCCTCAGAGCTGGAGCTGGTACCTAGAAAGAAGCTAACCCATGTTAGCTGCTGCCCTCTTTTCATTGGTCAGGGAGTGATGTGGGGAAGAGCTCAAAGAGTATGCTGAATGTTAACCTTCCACTGGACCATGTGTCCAAGGCCTCAATCTGACTGTATGAGTGAATGAATGAATGAATGGCCATCACAGAGCATGACAGTGGGGGATTCAGAGACCCTTGATATTTACACCTGGCTCCCATCACAGAGCGCATTTCCTTGTCCCAATCAAAGGTGTTCATCAGCCTGAAGAGTGCTGACAGGGGAGGTCTAGGCAGCATAGGTTAGAAGGTGCCAGACAGTCGCTCCAGAAATCATAGCCCTTGGGGAAAACTAATGGACATTCATGTCCAAAGGTATGAAAGAAGAGAGTAAACCAATTTGCTGAAGTTATTCAAAATGAACCCTCTGTGCTTCAACTCATAGTCAAGATTGCCTAGGACACTTGAGGTTTTTTTTTCTATTGATTGATTGTGCATTCACCAGAAAATCAGATTGGTGCAGGTTTGAGGCTAAGGATCAGAAATGTCACAGTGCCTAGGTTTGTCTAGGATATGCCTGCCTATCTATCTGTCTATCTATCCATCCATTCATCCATCCATTACTGGAAAGCCAGGCATGGTGGTGCACACCTGTAATCTCAGCACTTGGGAGGCTGAGGAAGGAGATGATAGGTTGGAAGCCAGCCTAGGCTATAAAATTAGTTAAAGGCCAAGCTTGACAACATTGAATGATTCTGTCTCAAAATTCCAAGGAAGAAAGAAAATAGGAAGAACAGGGAGGAAGAGGGAAGGAAAAGGGGAGAAAGGGGGGAAGAGAGAGAGAGAAAGAGAGAGAGAACAGAGGGAAGTCAGGAGAGGTGGAGAGAAAACAGGAGGAAGGAAGAGAGAAGGGGAGCCAGGAAAGCTTGAAAAAGTAAGGAACAAGGTAACATGGCACAGCTCTTACTTTGGAGATAGGGAACAGAAAGTTCATGGGGAGGAAATGCTTTCCTGAGATGGCAGAGTCTCCTCCCAAATGTCTTCTTCACAGGGTCCTCCCTGTGTCCCTGTGGTCATCATTGGTGAGAAGCAGGAATAATTTCCCTAGGTTTGGGAGACTGGGAGGAGGAGTTGCCTCAGGGTTCAGTAAAATGGCTGAGCCAAAGCCACACTACAAATCACAGAACTGAGGACGCCGCCGGGGTTCTCACCCTCACCCTGGTTGTCTGCCTTGTCAGGAGACCCTGGTACTAGGCACCTGAATCCTCAGTGCTCAGTGGGTACAGGCAGGTGCTCCTGTGAGGGATGAGGAGAGCTGGCACCCCCTCGAGCACCTGCGGGAAGCTGGCCTTCCCCAGGCCCCGTGTCAGCTGCACAGAACACAGCCCAGGCTGTGCAGGGCCTCCAGTGCCAGAGGGGCTCAGAGCCGGTATCAAGAGGATTTTCATAAACACAACAGCCTGTGTCAGAGCAGCCATGTGGAAAGTTGCAATATAACCCACTGATGTCATGTGGCAGGGGAAACAAGATTTCCAGAGGCAGCGCGCTGCTCTTTCCAAACTCTGCATGGAGCAGAATCCCAGACAGGCTTCTGAAAGAAAGGGAAGAGGGGGGAAAAGCCAGCAACAAATTGCCAAGTAAAACCGTTCCATTCAGTGGGTCCCTGAGGGAGGGCTTGAGGAGCATGCTGAGCCGGGGCTCCTGGGCACCCAGGCCCCCTCCAGGTGTTCCACTCTGCAGATTCTGGGTCTGTGGATCATGGGTCAGGGCTCTGTGAGCAAAACCATGACAGCCTGAACCAGACTAGCCTGTGTGCCTGCAGGGCGCACTAGGCTCTCCTGGACTGCGGGTCCTCGGAGCCAGGATACCACAAATCTCCCTGTCCTTCTTCTTCCCTCAGTTGGGTTTTATTTCAAGCCCAAGCCAGACAAAAAACAAGCATGGATGGGGAAGGCAGACAAGGAGCGCTACCACTAGCTGAGAACCACTGACAATTACAGCTGCTGGGAGAGGGAGAGTCAGTTTTCTTTAAGGGTGAGACTGGGTAGGGTAATCAGGCTTCCAGGGATGAGCCCAGACCCAAGAGCATTTGGACACCATAAATAAGGCTGACTAGGTCTTTGAAAAAGAAATACAATAATAGAGAACATGAAGTGGAGGGTAGTAAGGTGGGGGTAGAGATGATGGAGGGTGGTCTGAATATGATCAAAATATGTTGTATGAAAGTCTCAAAGAATCAATAAAAAACACATTATAGTAATATTCTATATCCTGTACTTGAATCATTTTGGATGCAGTGTATTATCTTACACCAATATTCGCCTACTAAATGGCATTTTCTTCTCTCTGTGTTTTTCTCCTCAGACTTAAAAATTCCATTTATTTATTATGTGTGTTTGTGTGTGCATATGCATGTCTATCACAGTGCATGTGTGGAGGTCAGAGGACAACTCTTGGAGTTGGTTCTCTCCTACCATGTGGGTCCCAGGATCAAACTCAGGTCATCAGGCTTAGCAGCAAGTGCTTTACCCACTGTGCTATCTTATCAGCCTTCATGATTTTTCATACTCAAGCAAATCACAGGTGAAGAAATAGAAATGGTCGATAAACATGCAAAACATTCAGCCTCAGCCATAATCAAAGACTAGGAAGGAGATGGTTTTACACATCTGATCAGCATTGATCTTTCCTTTAAAGCTTATAGAATCTTGTTAGCTACTTGTCTGAAGTAGTAGAAACTCTTCTTGCATGGCTAACAGGTAAAAACTTACACAATTTTATCTATCAAAGTATCAACTATGTACAATTGTTCACTCAATAGTTCTAGAACTTACCCTATGGGAATAATTGCCTAGGTAGGAAAAGGTATACACACATTATTTATAACAGCAGAATTTCACCTACATGTCAGTCAATAGGATCACAGTTAGAAAGGCGGGAGTCATACACAAAAAAGAATTGTAGTACGCAGTCATTAAAAATGATAATGTGGCTCTATACTTACTGACTTGGAAAGATGTCTTTGACATTTTGTGGAGCAAAAAGAAAAGAAAAAAAATCGGATAACAGAACAGCCTGCAGAGCCCTGGCCGTTTATGTAAAGTCATATACACAAATCTGTATGTGTCTTACAGAACATAATGTCTGAAGCATTGCTGGTTTGGGGAAGAGGGCCTTAAAGGTTGCAATCTGGTTAGAATGGGATGAGGGGGTGGCGATGATGGGACTGGGTAGCTTACTGCATTTGCTAACCAACATCAGAGGGGATTTTTGTTGTTTTTCGTTTTGTTTTTTTTCATTCTCAGAATGTGTATTCGATTAGGCCAACACAGAGGAACATGAGGGAGATTAGGAACCCCTCTATCTGCCAACAGGTGTTGACCAAAATGTTAATGGCGATTATCTCTTAGAGGTAGGATTTGGGTTGTTTTAATTTCTGCTTTGAACTTCTGGTTATTATTTAAATATTTTACAAAACTGTTTTTGTAATATTTGTTGTTAGGGAAGGCTCACAAGAGCTGGGATTTTTTGCTTTTGGATTTTTGTTAATACCCTGAAAGCTGGGATTTCTGCAGCCTGTCAATCAATCTCTGCATGCTGGTGTGACTTTCTCACTTCAAAATTCTCTTTCCTCTAGGAACTTCAGTTCCTTTTTGGCAGGTGTGAAGTATCTAGGTAGTACAAGGCCATAGGAAGTTCCATCCTGAGTCTACTGAATGGCACTCCTCATACTACCCTTCCCACCACTGTCAGCAGGACAGTGCCACTAAATTCATCTCCTTGAATTGAGCAGTGCTGCTTCCTAGGTTTGTGTTTTCAACACCTTCTTCTCACTTTTTACAAAAAGCTGTGTTTTTATTTATGTGCTTATGTATGTCTATATGTACATGTGCATGCGGTTGTCTGAGGAGGCCACAAGAGGACTCTGGATCTCCTGGAGCTGGAGTTATAAGCAGTGTCAACCACCTGATACAGGTGCTGGGAACTGAACTCCAAACCCCTGCATGAGCAGCAGGTGTTCTTAACCACTGAGCCATCTCTCCAGCCTCCTTTGCTCATTTTTCTTCCTTGGATTCTGATTCTGCACTGAGTGCTCATCATATATGGAAATCCCTACCACCATCCCCACCCCTGACCTCAGGTCTGTGAATCATGGCAATACCCCACCTGACATCTGACATTGCTTTGTCTTTCATCTTTCAGGACACCCTCAGCATAACCATTCTCCATCTTACCAGGCCCAACAGTTCAAAAGACATCTACAGAGTAATCATTATGTACATGGACCCTGGGCAGGGTCTTCTGGGCATGGAAACCATAAATCTAAGTCTCTGCCCTCAAGGGGAGCTCAGTGAGTCAAAGGCTGAGAGATGACCATCAGGATGTGATAAAAACTGACACTGGAATGACTACTGGGCATGGCTGTAAACACCTAGCATGTACCATCTTGTTCAGCACTATTTCCCTTTAAATTGAGTGCAATTATTATAACCATGTGGAAGACCAGGAAACTGAGGCACAGGGAATAACTTTCCCAATGTGACAGAGGAACGAGTGCCCAATCAGAAAATGGAACTCAGGTCATTTGACCTCAGATGCATCTGGGGATGGGTCTGAAACACTAAGTTCCACGAAAAAGCTGAACCACCTGCTGAGTGCTATTCAATATTTATCCAAAGAGCTCGGGAAGCATCTTAAAGCAAGCCATGAATTCTTTGGTCCAGACTCTTGGCTTCTTTGTATGTGTGTGTGTGTGTGTGTGTGTGTGTGTGTGTGTGTATGTTCAGGTGTGTGTCCATGTTGGGAGAGTACATGTGTGTGAATAAGTGAGCATGCTGTGCATATCCATGTAGGGGCCAGAGGACAACCTTGGGTATCATTGTTTCTCAGGTACCACCCACCTTTTTTGAAAAAGGGTCTTCTCACTTGGCCTGGAACTTACCAAATAGGCTGGGCTGGCTAGTCGTTGAATCCCAGGGATCTGTCTCCCCACCTCTGAGAGTACAATCACATAACACCATGCCTGGTTTTAAAAATATATTTTTTTATTTATTATTTCACTTTATGTGTGTGAGTATATTGCCTGCATGAATGTAAGTGCACTCATGTAATGCATTGCCCTTGGCGGTCAGAAGAGAGTGTCGAATTCCCCTGGAACTGGAGTTATAGATGGTTGTTAGCCTGCCATGGTGGGTGCTGGGAACTGAACCCAGGTCCTCTTCAAGAGCAGCCAATTCTCTTAACCACTGAACCATCTCTCCAGTCCCATGCCTGTTTTTGTTGTTGTTGTTTTGTTTTTTAATATATCAAACTCAGGTCATTGTGCTTACACAAGCCCATTATTGACTGAACTATCTCCCCAGCCATGACCCTTGATGTCTTGTACAAGACCTAGGCATACCCAACTTTCTCTGTGCTGCTCACCTGCTCAATCATTGGCCCTGCCCACTCACTTCGAGCCCAGCAAACTAGGTACTAGGTTGCTGTGTTTCCCAGGGGCTCTGGTTCCTCCAAGGGGCAGGGCCTGCCTCCTAGAATTGACTGTGGAGAGTTAGTAGCAAAAGGATGGGCTTGTGGTACCATCTCTGGTCGGGAGCCACGAGCCTCCAGGGACATGGCAGCGGGTATGGGGAATGTGCAGCAGCCAACCGTACTCAAGGACAGAATGGCCAGGCACTTATGGACCTGGGGCGAGACTGCTGACCCCTGAGGCATGGGAGAAAATTAGTGGTTACTATGGGCATGCTGTGGGAGTGATCTGATAGGGCAGGCTTTGAACCGAGGCAAAGAGCTGCACGGAGTAGATTTGAGCGGCACAGAGTTGAGCAGCGTGGAGCTAGGCACTGGGTGCTTGTTTCATTGTAAGTCACTCCCCTCCCCGCCATGATAATAATAAATGCACATAAAGATATGTTATATGGTTTGCCTGATAGCACAAGAGACCCAGAGAGAAGTCTGGTGATACTACCTCATGAAGTGGGGTGCACAGAGGCACAGCTGGGCCCCAAAGCTGTCCCCTTAGCTCTGAGCTACCTCCCCACCCTCCTTGAGCACCTCAGTTGGAAAAGAGACTGAACAAACCTTGTATGTCCATAGGCAGCCTTGCCCTCCACAGTAAAGGTATTTCAGGGAAGTTTTGTCTAAAGTCAATGTTTGCAGATAGAATCCTTTTTAGAATATACTGGAATTGTCAGCTGATGATACAATAGCATTAACAAGCATTGAGTGCCCCAAATGTACCAGAAACTTCCTTGTAATAACTACTTAATTCTTAGAACATCTCTGTAAGGCAGGTACCACTTTCATCATCCCAGTAGAACCAAAGAAGAATCTAAGCCCAAAGGTACCAGACCTGCCCAAGGTCACCTAGCTAACAAGTGGCACCCAAATCCTGGTGAAGGACTCTGATCTGTCTTCTTAAAGGATCACTTTCAATTTTTAGACAGTCCTTTGGAGATGTAAGTTTTCCAAACTCCAATTCACACTTTCTGAAAAGAGGACAGACCTTATTTTCTTGGCTCAGTCCTCAGTCTTCAAGCTAGGTTGAGAAGGAATTTATGTATGTATGAGAAGCCTGGGCAATGTCTAGGGGACAGTAAAGAGGACTCATCACAGTCCTCTGGAAGGGGGCGCTCTATAGCTGCCCCTGATGGAACAAGGGCGCAAACACACACATGCGCATATGAACACCTGTGGTGCCTTCATAAGGTCCAGCCCTGGACTGTGGCCATGGACCAGGGCAGCTGTTTGAATCCCCAGGACAGAGTCACCAGGAGCCGAGCAATTGCTAGAAAGGGAGCTGGGTAAAGGCAGCTCATACTTTATCTATGATATGCAGCTTTGGTCGCAATAAACACTGCCGCAGAATATTCCCGTGGGGCCTTCCTAATGGAGGAGATGGATACACTCCAGCACAACCCCCGGGGTTTCACACGCAGCTCTGACTAAACTCTCTATAAAATCAATCCCGCCTTTTCACCAGTTGTGACAGGGTGTTCTAATATTAATCCACTCTCCTTGTCAGTCAGCCCTTCCCCCCACCTCAACAAAGGCTTTAATGATCTTTAGCCAGGCATAATAAACACCACATATTCAAACAGAGAATATTGGGCCAGGAGGCAGTGGCCTCTCTCTATTGGCACGTGGACACTCTGAGCACCCTTGAGCACCCTTCTCTTCTCCAGGCAGGGCTGTGAAAGCACAGACTCCAGAGCAGGATGGTTGCTGGGTAGGAGAAGGCAGACCAGCCCTCCATCCAGCTTCTACGGGCTGCCCAAGGTGCTTCACAGACCCCAGTTTCTGCCAGTTCCAATCAACTAGACGTTGACTATTCTGATTCCTGTGTCTTGGGCATCCCCTCTGTGCTACTGGAGTCTCCTTTCTCTCTAGAGGTAAACTGGGTCTGGGTGGAGGATCCTAGCAGCCAAGTAGAGAAGGGGAGGTGCCTGGAAGTCAGCCTGTGTCTAACCTTTTCAGCACCCAGCCTGCTTGGAACTTGGACACGCTTCCCTGCTCCTCTCTTGCTCCCTCTTTCCCAGTCTCCTTCCCTCAACCCTCCATGTCCCTTACAAGCCCCAGGGACAGGTATAAGACCTGGGACCAGAACAGAGAGGTGGACAACAGGAGGGATGAGCAGAGAGGTGGAGGTATGGATGCTGGAGTGAGCATATGCATGGGAGGAGGAGAAGTGCCTGGTCCACAAAAGCCTCCCTCTTCCTATCTTCAGATCCACCTGAGTCTTCAAGGTCCAGTGGTGCTTATGTGAGCCAAGCAGGGGCCCTTTCCTGGCTTTGGGGAGGTTCTGGGGGATTTGCTCCTAACTAGAAGCTGTTTAGGAGCTGCAGTATCAGCTGGCTTCAACATCAGCTGCCTGGCAGCATCTAAACCTTCCAGCAAACTCCCTCCCAGGACAGCAAGCACAAAGCCCGGAGTTTGGCCTCTGACTTCAGAAAGCAGCCCGAGCAGACCCAAGGTCTTTAATGCAGCACACAACTCTGCAGAGAGGAACAGATCCCCAGCACTCAGGGGACCCTGATGGGTCCTCTGATAGGCTTCCCCTGGCAACCCTCATGATCCCAGATCCCTGTGTGAAGTTGAGGAAGACAACAAGATAATTGCACTCTTTCAACACAGGTTATGGCTGTTGGTTGGTTGGTTTCAAAACTTTACAGTTTCCTTAGAAAAATACGGACAAAAATAAAAGCAGAAGGGAAAGCCATATCCTACATCAACCAATGGCAATATTTGAATGTTTTTAATTCTAATATATTTTTCCTTTGTAGAGCTGGGACTTTGTTTTAGAATTTGCAACAAAACACTACACATGGTCTTGGGCCCACAAAAGCCTTCCTGTGAGAGGGAGGGAGGGTGCTTACTGACAACATACCAGGACATCGGGGCAACTTCCGTAATGCTTGTACCTCCATTTGCTCAATGCCAAGTTTAAAGGTTTTTATTTTGATCATATATACAAAGTATCTGTTGCCTGTGACAGAAGGAAAGACAAATAAGAAAGAGACAAGAGACCCAGAGGAATTCGTGGCCAAAATGCTGGAAAGTCACAGAGCTGGAGTCATGGCACACAACCCCTGAATCTTTTCTTTCTGGCACATTCAGCTGCTTTTCTGTCCCCTTAACCCCAGAGGGCTGAGACCAGAAACCATGTCCTGTGTTTCTCTGGTATTTGGCACCCTGTATCCAGAGAAGTCTGAAGCGCATATTAAGTGCTCACTTAATGCCTGCCGTTACCTTTTTTGCAGGTGCTGGAGCATCACAGGCTCTGATGTAGACTAAGTTGTCCACAATAGTCTTGTGGGTAGGACTGAGTTTATGTTGCTAGCCTGAGCCCAGCAGGCACCCCAGTGCTTGAAGCCAACTCTCCACTCTTCTGGTCCTCTGTTCTCTCCACCTTCTCTGTCCAGCCCATCTACTCCTTCCTCTCTTTCCTCCTACCCAAGATGGTATCACTTGGGAATTTAACAACATACAAGAGAAACCCAGAAAGACAAAGCTGACTGAAAGTTTTGCAGTGCTGGTGCCTGACTTCCTCTGATCACTGCCTGATTTCTTTCATTCATAGGTTGGGGACTACTTTTCCACTGCCTGATGATGTCTGTGTCAGGTTGAGGGGTTTCTGGGACCACGGGTTGGAAGCAAGTAGCTTAGGCAAGCCTCCTTCAGCAGTGGCACATCTGGGTGCTGGTAACTATGCATTTTTTATCAGGTAAGTGAGTTAATGGGCACAGAAAACATATACAACTTGTCAGCCTGTTACCTGCTGCCTTGCCACAGCGGCTCTCCTGCCTGGGGCTCAACTAAATTGCTCACCCGCTCTTGCTCTCTTCTTTCCTCTCCTTTTCCTTCTTAGCATGGTTCTTTTTTTGCTCTCAAAGTCCCTCTCCCCCACCCCGAGTCTGTACCTCCCTCCCTCTGCAAGTGGCTAAAGGGTCCCTGGGAACATTTTTATTTATTTATTTTTAATTGTCTTCCTAGGCAGCCAGTTCTAGAGAAGTCTCTGGTGTGGAGGCTCATCCACCTGAGTTAATGCCTTGTCTTTGTTCCTACCCAGAAGGCCAATTTTCAAGGACAGAGCAGTCCAGATAGAGCTTTAGCTGGAGGAAAGAGAAGGCAGAGCAGAAGAGCATTTGCCAGATACAGACACCATGATGGTCTGAATGGGATACCATGGTCTGCATGGACTCGCCTTGGGTTGTACACATATGCTCAACTGCCCACACTGCCATGCATTCTGCCAGTTTGCACCCACCCTTACCAGCTTAGGACTGCACACACATCTCCAGCTTCACACAGCCTCCAAGCCCCCGTGTCTTCATACACACTCAGCAGCCATACCTACATGTGGACTCCAGGGTACAAACAGACTTTCAAACCCCACATTCAAAATGGGTGCTTCTAAATATTTACACTTGAGAGAGCTCACAGCTGCAGACAATCCCCCACAATGCATTCCTCTCTGTATCTACATTAGATGTGTTCTCAAGGCTGCAAACATGCTTCTCACACATGCACAATCTCAGTAGAACAGATCTTTAAGCACACAAACTTTGCACACCCTATTCAGTCCACACCTGCATTCAAGCTCCTCGGAAAACATATCCTGTGTTCCCCTGCATAGACCCTTTCAATGCTGATGTTATCAACTACAGTCCAATAATACCCTTACGACTATTTCTGCATACAGACACCATCATTTGTACATACTACCAACATCCAAAGTTTGCTTGCACACTCCTCTAACAGAACATGGACGCATGCATACACCTTAGACAAACTCATTCTCAACAAGCCATGTCTGCAAAGTACACTATTGTATACACACACACCATAGGCACCTCATGTCTACAGGAGCAGCCAAGGTAGATACACTCTCTGTGTTCCCCCCATTCCGTTCCCACCAGCCTAGCTTTAGTAGATCTTTAATATAGACTTCAGGTGCATCTGTATACATCTCATATACATATTCACACTATATCCCATTAAACATGCTTATATCCTGTGGTGATTGTGTGAATGTGGAATGTCCCCAGTAGGCCCACTGTGTTTGAACACAGGTGTTATCACTGCTTTGAAACCTCGGGAGGTACAGTCTTTCTGGAGGAAGTGAGTCACTGGGTGGAGGCCTTGAGGTCAATAGCCCAGCCCCACTCCCTGTTCACTCTCTGCTTCTGAATCGTAGATACAGATGTGACCAGTTGCCTCACACTCCTGCTGCCTTACCCATCACGATGGGCTATATTTTCTCAAACTATAAACTAAAGTAAACTCTTCCTCCCTTAAGTTGCTGTTTGTCAGGTATTTGGTCACAACAAATAATACATACTCCATGCACACACTCTTAATCCCTATTTTATATGTGTCCAATGTAAATATCCCACAGTAGCTTATTATGTGCATGTTCACTTCATGTCTACCATAAAGACCCCAATGCGATCATGTGATCATATTATCATAGTCCAACATCCTCCGGATGGTATATGAATCTCAAATGTATACCTTCAAAAAGGCATGTGCATGTAACGATACCCTGCAATAACTCCATGTCTGCTTATACACAGCCTAACAAAGGAACATGCGAGCCTGCCATCTCCACCTACAAAGACAGCCACATACAATCTCCTCTAACACCCACCAGCCGTATTGAATGCCCATCCTCAACTCAATTCAACTCAGTTAAACAGTTTAATTAAACAATTGTCCCTTGCTTAAGTATCGTCAAACTCTGCTGAGCAGTGAACACGAGATGAAGAACAGCCCCTGCCTTCAAGGAGTTCTCTATCTCAGAAGAGAAATGAACAAGAAGGCAGATCGTTACGGCAGAGGACACTGAGCGCAGTAACAGAAGTACATGCATGCATCTGCACACGCACATACACGCAGCCTCGGTAGCGTCAAATCAGCGGCACCATCCTACATGCCCATATTAGATGTACAAATGGGCACAGACTAATCATGGACATACACACCCTCGCTGTGCTCAAACCATACCGTTTTAACTCAAATAGATTGCTTCCTTTAGACATGGTGGCTCAAAGCACCCCTATGAGGCTCCTCCTCAGAAACCTCCAAGGCCCTGCTAGGGCAGGAAGCTCATCCCTTTCCACTGTTATCCCTTAAATGGACTCTCCTCTTTTGGGCTGCACACTGAGTACCTAGTTCAGCAGAGATAGGCCCTCAGATGCAGGGAGTAGGCTCCCTAGTATGGTCCAGCTTCATTCCCAGCCTGACCTCAGACAAGTTGTGGGTCTTGCAGTTAACCTACTTCACTTTGCCTCCTACAGAGGTTGCTATTGCCATCAAGGGCCCAAGGGCTGTTTCCTGTTAATGCCTCCTTGCTTGGCTGGTTAGCACCAATAGTTATCTAACAAGTTTTATCTCAGAAGCTAATCCAATTCCTGTCTGGATTCCTAAAACTTTAGTTTGTAGGACAAATGTGGTTCACTATATTTGTAAATAAAGTTTTATTACAACATGGTCACATCCATTCTTTTTTACTGTATTATTTATGGCTGCTTTAGCACTGTAATGACAAAATTCAGTAGTTAGAACTGAGACTATAAATATTTATTGCCTGGCCCTTGGTAGAAAAAGCTTGCCACCCCAGAGCAATAAATTCAGGAGAGGTGGTAGGCTCACTATGGCCTTTTTTAGTCAAACATCATAAGACTTATGAAGCAAATGGAGAAATTTAGGATTTTCAGAGGCAGAAGAGAAGGAAAATAAAGAACTATTAACCATGAACCACGTCTTTAGTGTATCCAACAAATATTTCTCAAGTGCCTCCTATTTTCCAGGACTCTGCTGGGCACTGGGCTACAGCAGTGAACAGAACAGAGAACCAGCTCTTCTAAAGTATGCAGTCTGTGGGGAGACAGCAATCCACACTTACACAAGTGACTGTATAGGGACAAGTGTAATAGATGTTAAGAAGAGGGAAATGGGAGTACTGAAGTCAGGCAATGAACTTTAGATGTGCTTCAGTAGTCGAACCAGAATATGTGAGGCATCAACAAGACAGATGGACTACTGGGCAAGCTCTCTGGATATCCCAAAGTATAACCCCAAAACCAGTAAGTTACAGGTATGTCAGGTGATTCTGGCTCAATGCAATAATGAGCTTCCTAGCCCCAGCACTGCCCTACCACAGACTCTGTTACCCAGGAGGCTATGTGCTCCCTGTCTTCAGGAAAAGACACATCATTAGTAGGGTTGAATAGAAGGAACTGATGTGTGATGTTACCCACATGACCTTTGAGGTCCTTCTGCCTCAAGAGGTTCAGAGCACGAGTACGAAGTTCAACACTACCTCTCAAGACAGTGTGAGGCTAGGCCTGCCAATGTCTCTCCTTCCTTCCCAGCATCCTTTGATCTCCTATAGCATAGGTAAGGGATGATGTCTCCTGAACTGATCATTGGGTAGCCATGCATGGCACCTTTCACAGAGGGCTGTGATGATGTCTGCTGCTCCTCTGAACATTATGGACTCATGCTTTAAATGACTGGTCCTGAGAGTAAGTTTCCAAACCAGCCAGTGCTGAGAAAGGCCTTCAGACCTTCATTTTCATATGGGGCCCCATTCTCCTTCCACTTACTCTCCAGCCCCTTCTCTAATCTCTTGCATCCCTATGTGGAGCCTTCCAGCCCCTCCCCCCTCCAGCTACTCAGTCACAGGCCATGCCTGACTCCACCAAGCAAGGGATTCTGAGGAGGACAGCAAAGCCCTGGCTGTCATCAATGCAGGATCCTCAGTGTCAACTGTTTGTTTACTCCGTGCCACCAGAAGCTGAGCTCCCAGCTCTGGACACAGTATCGGAAAGAAGGAAAGGGGAAGGGAAAGCTGGTGGGATGAAGGAAGACGGGCCCTGGAGGGAAGAAATAAATAAAAGAAGGAAACAAAATGCAAGGCAGAACCAGGGGTGAGTGGGGAGTATCTTTGGAACTCTATATTTAAGTGGTCTGATAATTAAATGAATAGTGTTTAGAAGGGAAGCCCACCTTTCAAAATCCCTGCTGGTGGCAAAGCATATAAAAGCCTGAATAGCAAATATTTACTCGGAATTAACATGGAACAGATCCCATCAAGCAACCTTGGGGCTGTTTCCAGAGTCTTACTTTAACGTCCTGTGTGATGGGAGGGCTCAGGCAGGCACTAGACCCGATGTAATGTGCTAAACAAATCTAATGGTATGCTTTATTTCCCCCCACAGCAGAACTCTTAATTATGTATCTTGCAAACGCACAGAGAAAATGGATTAGCCACAGCAGCTGTTTGCTGCTAAACCTCACCCTCCCCAGAAACCTTTGCAAGGAGATTGGGAGCCAGCGGCCCTCCTCCCTCAGCCTGCCGGGGAGCCCACAGGAGTCCAAGAAGAGCACAGATAGATGCTGTTGCAAGACTGGAATTTTCATCCAGGCGATGTCTGCCTCCTGGCACCAGAAAGGAAGAAGCAGTGTGAGTTCAAGGGTGAATATTAGGGAACCAGGCCAGTCCTGTGACTACACGGGCAAGCTCTTTGAGAGATGTCTCTTCTAAGGCCCTGTCTCCTTGTTCATATCCCTTGAGCCAGGCCTGAAATACTCATCTGTGATAAATGTCAAAATGTGGCCTGGTCAAAATCCCAGAGTAGATATGGGAAAGTAGGTAAGAAACCCCAACCCAACCTAAGGATATTTTGACAACCAATGGCTACTGAAAGGGGGAGAGACAGTCTCTTTAAAGGATGGGACCCTTGGTACATTAACCAGGCTTCAGTGGATGGACCCTCACTGAAGGACATTTGGGGACACAAATTAGACTCTATAGGCTTTATTATATGTGTAATAGAGTACATTAAATTGGGCAGGGGCCAATAAGGGGAGGTGGGAATGGGGAGGGAAATCTAAAGACCATCAAATTATATTGTATAAAAATTGCAAAAAGTCAACAAAAAATAATAAATGCTCTTCATTACTAAACAATGTGGTAACGTGGTCTAGTACCATGACTCACTGCTGCCTCCTTAGGCATCCCAGTGACGTGCAGAAGCCCTAGTCACCTAACAGAATCTATGGGAGGGTTGGGGCAGACAGGTGGGCAACCCCTGGAACAGTTCAAAACTTGGGGCTTTAACTGAGGCAGTCTGGCCAATGAGAGCAAAGATGATGAGCATGAAGGTGCACAATTTGAATCAGTAGCACAGGAACTGTGAAGAGGGAAGTATTATAGATGGGCAGAGAGTACTGACAAGCTGGATGCTGGTCAGGGGCATAAATGCCACTAAAAGCACCTGTCCACTGAACTCAGACAAGTCAGAGATGCTGTTGTAGATGTGCGTGCATGCATACATGCACAACTGAATGCATGTGCAGAGGTTCATTGAGGACTCCATTCCTAGAACAGAGTTATGATGGTTAAATATGATTGTTGACTTGATTGGACTGAGCAATGCCTAAAGAGACTAGTGAAGCACACTTCTGGTGAGTCCATGGGAAGGTTTCCAGGGATTGACATGCAGGACGGTCACTAAGGGGGAAAGACTACCCTGAATATTGGGGCACCATCTGGCTGGGGCCAAGACGGAATGAAAATGGAAGATGAGAAATCCAGCTATTGCTCAAAAGCAACATTCTTCCTAAGCATGTGTGTCCAAGGTTGCTGCTACCACTGACCATGGCCATCAGACTTTTCAACATCGACTCACACCAGTGATTCTCCTGGAAGCTTTCAGGTCTTCAGCTTTGAACTTGGGCCGTATCCTTGTTCCCCCTTGATCTGAAGCGCCCAGATTCTCAGGTGAGCAGCTTCATGGTTCCCTAGCTCTCCAGCCGTTGTTGGACTAGACAGCCCCAAATCACGTTGGATTTTTATAGATGTGTTCTGTTGGCTTTGTCCCTCTACAGAACCATAGTGTAAGAGTGCAAAAACCATAGTGTAAGCCATTCGGCTTGGGCAGGCGAATGTCACATAGGCACAGAAATCAGCCTGCTGTAATAAACTGTAGTCTGGATCTAGTACCCAAAACCCAGGTCCCATTCTACCACTAACTAGCAGCTCTCTTAGTCTTTCTGGGCCTCAGTTTCCCACTTTATCATATTAAATACTCGTATGATGCATCAAGCATGACAATAATAATATTACATCTGACTATGTAGAGTGATTATTTTATTTATGAAAAGATCTAGGTTTTATTTCTCTAGGGGTTGTAGAAGGAATGTTAATTAAAATTCATGAAATGGCACTATAAGCTGGAAATTGCAATCATAATCCTAACAAAAGCCACATTTATTGAGCATTTACTATGTGCCAAGCACTATTTTCAGTGTTTCACATGCATTATCTCATTCAGTCTTTCCAATGATCCTACTGGTACTCAGAGTATTCAGATAGGACACTGAAAGCACAGAGAGGCTAGATAAGGTCCATAAGGTGGACAACTAGTCATTAGGTAGAGCCAGGATTCAAGCCCTAGTGTTTCACAAGAGTTATTAGGAGATGGAACCTGGAACTGGCAGAAAACAAGAAGCAGCTGGTCCATGCACTTCTCAGAATCCTAGAAATCAGAAGTCAAAGCAAAGTTTTAGGCTCCATTTATACAAGCATCTAAGACCAAGTGTGTAGGCTAAATTTCAAAGCCAGATTCAGGCAACTTGAAGGTCATGACAAGGTTTGGATAGCAGAACAGGGGTCCTGGAACAAGGTTAATGAGACAAAAAGCAAAGCAACCCTGTTTTCTGAGCTTACCAGGAGGCACTGCCAGTGTCCTCCCCGACCTAAGCACACAGCCATTGCATTCAACCAGTCAGATCTGCATTAGCACCTACAAGGCACCAAGCAGACGGGAGGCTGTGACAGTGTGTGCTCCCTGCCTGCCCTCAGGTAGCTTACAGTCTCACAAAATGTTGCCGCTGCACAAAGAATCGCAAGCACTTAGAACCTAAAGGAGGAAAAAAAGAGGTGTGTGTGTGTGTGTGTGTGTGTGTGTGTGTGTGTGTGTGGGTGTGTGTGTGTGTGTGTGGGTGTGTGTGTGTGTGTGTGGGTGTGTGTGTGTGTGTGTGGGTGTGTGTGTGTGTGTGTGTGTGTGTGTGTGTGTGTGTGTGTGTTCATCAGGGCAGCGCTACTACAGAGATAAATAGACCCCCAAATGTATTATAGAGCAACAAGTGCTCCTAGGCAGTAAGAGACGCTGTCCTCTTTGTTTCTTTCAAAGACAGGCTCACAGACCTCTGCTGTCTTCATCTGGTGTCCCTAGGGGTAACCATCCCATTCAGCCAAAGCTTACCATTCCAGTTTTGTTTTGTTTTGTCTTCCAAGGAGTGGGCACAAATGTTTCCATGAACCAGGCCTGGGCATAGCACACATGCATCCACTCACCTTCTCACGGCTAGACCACAGGCACCAATCACACCTAACTCCTAGGGCCAAGCTGGGTACTCAGGATAAAAGCCAGACCTTGGTTTGGTAAACAGGTAGCAGACTGCCACAGTGGGCTGAGGAATTTTGCATGGCTTTTCTCTTCCTCCAAAGGCTTCAACTTGCTCAAACACCTCTCTTTTTACCTAGCAAATTCTGTACCTTTATAAACAATGACCTATAATATTCATTAGTAATTTTTTCTTTTCTTGGACCTACAGTCTCCCTCTACTCTCAAAAGCCCTACAAAAATCGTTACTCATGACATGACTTGTACTAGTAGTGTCTTAAAAAGAAAGAAGGTCTTTGATCACGTACTAGGCAAATGAAGGCAGAAAAAGGCAAGACATAAAGAGAAGATTCCAGAACTGAGACAGGGACAGGAAGTGAGAACCACAGTAACCAGCAGAACTAGACCACCCAGAGGATCCTCCAGACTCCTGGAGAAAGTGACTCCCCAGAGGAGTATAGGATGGATGCTAGAATTTTTTACTTAGATGTTAAGAAAATGGGAAGAGCTCTTATAACACCCATGAAAATTAATGTATAATCTAACTCCATATACATCACAAATATTCATTAGATCAAAGATTAAGAGACACCAAGTCTGACGTGGTGGCACAGACCTACAATCCTAGGTACTCAGGTGGCTGACATGGGAGAATCTTAAGTCCAAGTCTTTCCTAGCCACAGAGTGAGCTGAAAGTCAGTCTGGGAAACAGTGAGATCCTGTCTCAAAATAAGAAGTAAGCTAGGTATGGTGGGGCATGCCTTTAGTCCCAGCACTCGAGAGAGAGGTAGAGTAGGCAGATCTCTGTGAGATTGGGGCCAGGCTGGTCTACATAGCAAGCTCCAGGCCAGCTAGGTTATAGGGAGGCTCTGTCTCAGAAGAAGAAGAAGGAACAGAGGTGCAGGAGGAGGAGGAGGAGGAGGAAGACGGGGGGGGAGGGAGGGAGGGAGGGAGGGGAGAACTGGGGTCTAGTTTAGAGTGCTTGTCTAATATGTGAGAAGCTCTAGGTTCAATCCTCAGTTACCCCTTACACCCAAAAGAGACTAAGTGACACTGATTATTAATACCACAAGCTGCTCTTCTCATCAGGCCAAAGTTATTAACTCCATTTGACAGATTAGAAAATGATCCCAGAGAAACTCATGAGCCACACACAGGAGAACAGGTTCACGAAGCACAAATGAGTAAGAGCACTAGACGGCAATTCGAAGAGCTTGGAGAGAGAGTAGACAGGAAGAAGATGTAAATGTCAAGGAGCAAGTTTCCCCAGGCTGGACTTCTAGAAGAAATGGTAGCAGGTCACAGAGGGCAAAAGTGACCTCCAGGTGCCTGCGGGAGAGAGGCCAATAATGCAGCTGGGCAGCCTCCCCAGGGGGAGAAGACAGGGGCCCCATCACCCAGATGGTAGCTACTCCTCTCTGCTGGGGGCAGAAGGAAGGAAGCTGTTGGCAATGCTTGACTTGCTAAGCCTCAGGGGAGAAAAACCAGGGAGTTTGTGAGAGCAGCTCCCTAAGGTGCCTTGGGCAGGATGCAGTGCTTTCCAGCAGGGAGGGAAATCAGGAGAAAGCAAATCAAGACCAGATGGAGTTAGTGTTCCAGCAAGAGCATGTGGTTTCAGAAATAAAGGAGAAATGTGGATTGGGGCCAAATGCAGTCCTCGGGGCTCCGCCAACCTGCATTCTCTGGGGAATCGCTCAGACGTTGGGTGCTGAGACTGGGAGACATCTTCCTGCACTTTCTAAGTTGCTTGTTCCACAATGTGGGAATCAGAGGGTTGGTGAGAATGCATTATCTGAAAGGGTAGGACCACAGCCTACATGGCACGTGCAGGGCCACCTTTGTTCCTTGCTTTGCATCCGCCCTTCTGGGCTCTACTAACTAGAGGACAGCCTGAGAGGCGCTGCTGAGGGACAGGTACCTGTATACCAGCTTTTCTCTGCTCCTCTCCCTTGATCTCCCCTTGAGCCACAATTTCCCTTTCAGGGTTTCCAAGTGCTTCAATAGCTGAGTATCCCTGGCAAGATACTCTGTGTCTCTGTAATTCACTTACTTTGTCTGTAAAATGAGGGACTGCGTGGCGCTAGTGACAGCTCAGAGGTAGAGCAAGGATCTAGGATCCCTGAAGCCCTAGTTTCAACCCTTAGTAACAGATATATATGTGTTTAGGTTGGGGCTGGGGGATCCAACCAAGACTGGCAGGAGATCAGCAAAGCCCAGAGCAAGAACACGAACAGAAGCCCACACATCATAGATCTAAACACTTAAAAGGCAAAATTAAATAAGAGAACTTTGATAAAATGCATTTATCCCCTGCAGTAGATTGGGAGTTTGTATTCCCCTCCAAACTCATATATTGAAATCCTAGACCTCAAGGTACTAGGAGGTAAGGCCTTTGGAAGTTGAGTGGATAATGGGGGTGGAGCTTCCATATTGGGATTAGTACCCTTACACGAGCAACCCAAAGGGCTCCCTTCCACCCAGTGAAGACACAATTAAAAGGTATTACCTCTGAGCCCAGAAAGCAGACCCTCACCAGACACTGAGTCTGTGGGCACTTTGATCTTAGATTTCCCAGCCTCCAAAACCACATGAAATAAATTTATATTGTTTATAGGTCACCCCATTCATGATATTTTGCTATAGCATCCCAAGCGGACCAAGACATTTTCCTGCCTTAACAAATACACCTTCATGAAGATAAAGTCAAAATATAATTGTCAAATCATGAATTCCTTTTTCTGTCACTGAAATTTGGCACGTATCAAAGATAGACAAATTTATTTTTGCACATGCTTGGGTGTTAATGTTTGCATGAGTAAGAAAACAAAGATTAAATCACTCAAAAACTATTATATATTTACTCAAAAATTATTTTCCTTGCTTTTATGTAAACAGAACTCCTAATTGTGTTGCTATAATCAAGATGTTTACATAATTTGTGTTCTATTGAAAGTAATGCCACATCAATGCCTTCTCTTGACTCATTGTGTTTCTTAGTTTTTTCTCATTAATTTCAATTTTGAGAAACTTCTCTGCTGAAGTTACAGAAATAAGAAATGTCAATAGGGGGTTGGTGAGAGGGCTTCATGGGTAATGTTGCCTGCTGCCAAACCTATAACCAGAGCTGGATCCCCAGGACCTACGTACATGATGGAAGGAGAGAACTGACTCTCACAAGCTGTCCTCCGACCCTCCTTGTACATGCTGTGGCATGTAAACACACACACTAAACACACACACACACACACACACACACACACAGAGTTTTAAAATAGAAAAGGAAAAAATTTTTAAAAATGACAATACAGTTTTCAGGGCATATTCTGAATCATTCAGGAGAGAGTATTACATTCTTATTTTTGAACATTGCAAGGTGCTCATACCCGATAAATTATCATTTGGGGAAATGTACAATAGCTCATTTCTGTCACTATTTCCTATCACAGCATCTTAAGCCATATGGTAATCTAAAGAATCTATATCCCCACTTTGTATATAGTTAGCCCTCTATGTCCTTGTGCATGCAACCAATCTCATACTGAAAATATTTCTTAAAAAGTTTGCATCAGTAATGAAAGATGTACAGTCATTGATCCCCAAACAACACAAGATAATGAGTGTTTACATAGTGTTCATGCAGTATTAGGCATCATAAGTAATCTTAAATGACTTTAAGTACACAGGAAATGCATGTAGCTTATATGCAGACACTATACACAATTTTATATATGTGATTTGAGCATCTGCAGATGTTGATATGGGGGGGCAGGAACAATCCCCTGCCTATGCCGAGTGAGGACTATCTACAGAACTTTAAGAAAGATATGAGTTGTTTAATATTGCAAAGTGTTTCTCAGTTTTTACATTCAACTATTGCAAATACCATGCTAATTAGTGAGTACCTCTGGAGCTATGAATTTGAACACAAAGAAAACAAGAAAATGGATATTCAGCACTATGGGTACTTCATTATGAGAGAATCTGTTGCACCCGCGCTGAGAAGAAAGATTTGACAAGTTAATTAATTGGTCTTATATCTAAGCGCTTCCACTGCTTAAATCCCCAGTCCCCCAGCACCCACTCCAAAGCACTGTCTCCCTGATGTGGGCAGGAGCCTAATCCACAAACCTTGTGGTATTCTAGCTCAGCAACCTTTTGTCTTGAGAACATAGTATAAGAAATATAGAGGAGAATGATTGGGCCCCAGCAGTACTGCTCATGAGAGTCAGTGTTTGGGGTTATGGATCACTCTAAGTCAGTGCCTCTAACAGAGGTACCCATGTGTTCTTTAACAAATTTATTAGTGGACCTGGAACTTTATAAAGTGCAGGACCCAATTGAAGTTCTCTTCTTACACAGATGAGTATGTTCTTGAGAACATACTCAAGTCTTCCCTGTGGGCATGTGATGACCCCTATACTCAACCCTCCCCTGCCCCACACACTTGCACAACAACCTTGCCAATCCACCCATACTTCTCCACCACAGGATCTCACTATTCTAAGATCCTGTTCATGCAATTACCTCTGCCTTGAATGTCCTTCCCCTTTTCTCTGTGTAATTCATTTATAAACAGTTTGTTATGACTTGGATATGAAGTACCCTCCTAAAAAAACAGATCATGTGTTAAAGACCTAGTCCCCATTCATTGGGTCAAGTCATAGAAAGGTGATTGGATCATGGGGGCTCTGACCTTATCCACAGGTTCATCCATTCCTAGATTAGTATTTTGATGGCATTATTGGGAGATGGTGGGAGGTGATGCTTCGTTGAAAGATGTAGTAGGTCATTGAGGGTATTTCTTTAAAGGGTACTTTGTTGGTGGCTCCTTCCTGTCTCTCTCTGATTCCTGGTTGCAATGATGTGAGCAGCTTTACTCTGCTGTATGTCCTTGCTACCATATTGCTCTGCCTCACCACAGGCCCCCAGCAATAGAACAGCTGGACACGGATTGAAATCTCTGACATGAGAGCCAAAACAAATCTTTCCTTCTTCTAAAATGTTTCTCTTGGATATTTATCACAGCAATCAAAACTTGACTGACGCACAGTTTATGTTCAGTGAGGCATAAATATATTTTTGTTTTCTAGCCATACATCTTTGAGACTCTCTTATTACAACCTCATGGACAAGCATTCTAACTTTCTAATCATTTTCCTGACTCTGGATTCACTGATTACTAGGAACAGGAGCAAGAATGAGAGATGGCTGGAGTTGTAGGAAACTGGTAGCCTGATCCCCTGCAGGAGTCTTCAGCAGGCTGAGCCTGACTGTTGGTGGCTCTGCCAATGTGACAGTCTCTGAGAAGGAGCCACACAAGGTATTCTCAGGTGTGTGTTCAGCTTCAATTTGGTACTGGTGATAATTCCGTCACAGGTCAGTCATGACTTCTTGAGCCCCTTGCTTAAGCCTACCTCCAACCCCTTGAATAGAAGGATCTCTTGCATGTTAGTGGCCCACTAGACAGCCACACAGCTGTTCCTCATATTCTGTCTCTTGCTGCTTCAGGTTCATGAGCTGTGTGGTTTTCTGTAGTACTCTGCGACCTGGGGAGAATTAGGATAGAAAGGATACTACTCTATCTTCTTCCCAGGCCCACTACATTCTATTTTTTTCTTTCCTTGGTCCAAGCTGTTTCAACAAGCCCCTTCTCCTACTTTGGAAATCTCCAAGGAAAAAGCAAACAGAAGACACAAGTCTAGCGCTCTCCAGAAACCCCACACCATCCTCAACTCCAAACACCGTGTTTCATTTGTCCCTGAAGTAAGATGTTACCCTTTCTTTTCCAGGCATTTCTCATCTCTAGGAATAATCTCCTCAGAGTCCCCTGTCTCTCCCTTCACCTGGCTTAAGGAAGGGAGGGAGAAAAACAATGTCCACTATACCAGTGCTTCTCTCTCTTCTTCATAGGGGTGAATGTTGAGCATTAGGACATGGGGCGGGGGATGTGGCAGGGCCAAATCTGCCTCTTCCTAAATCCCAAAGAAGCCCCCGTAACTGGTATTTCTCTTTAGGATATGGTTATCACATGATTTCTTTGTATCTAGCCATTGATTCCTCTGGATGTCCTTGAAGGGTCAATCAGGTCCCTCCTAGAAGGCTGCTACAGCTTCCTGTATGGCCAGGCCCTCCTCTGCACTCCCACAGTGCTTTGCATCAATGTTTGGTTGATTGTGGTTTGCTTCGCTGTTCTCAACCTTTTCCCTGGCAGGGCTCTGAATACTTGAAGGGCAGCATCTGAAGCAGCTGTGTTACCTAGTATCCAACACTGGGTACTGAACCCATGGTAAACACACATTAGATAAAGGAATGAGTGAGTGAGCTTAAGAAACAATGAATGAGTTGAAGGAAGTAAGTGATGGATGGCTGAAGAATGAATATTTCCCAGTCCCCGTCTTATTCTGCGGCCTCTCTGAATACTCTCCGAATCCCATTTGCTGATGGCCCTCAGCTCTCAGATTCCAGGAGAGTGGGCCGCCCAGTCCACGATAATGGAACTGTTAGCTCAGGAGGCAACAGCCTCACCGTGTAAAATCACAGTCTATTCTAGTCAAATTAACTAGGTAATACTCTGCATTAGTGTAAAATTCTCCATCAAACCGTGAAGACTGGCATTTAAAACATTCAAGACCCAAGAAGGGGAGGAGAGAGTTGAGATGGCAAGAGAGAGCCATCGCTTTTCCTGGCAAGTCATGTTCAAAAGGCTTTTCAGCCTGGGGAAGCAGGGTAGTGTCCTACCCAGGATCCTCAAAGCCAGGCCCCATGCTCATGGCTGAGCCTCCTCACCCAGGGATCCAACTGCTTCGCAGGATCCTTTTTTCCTTTCCTGAATCACTGTTGAGGCTTGAATGTGAAAAGTCCCCCATAGGGACACACAGACACAGAGAATACTTGGTCCCTAGCTGATGGCATTGTTTTAGAGGCTCTGGAGCCCTGACGAGGCAAAGCTTCACTGGAGGATGTGGATCACTGGGGAAACCCTTGAGGTTTTATAGCCTGGCTCTTTGTCCTGTCTTCTCACTGCTTCCTGTCTACAGATGTGGCCAGCCACCTCACACTCTTACCCCACACTCTTGCACACTGTGATGGACTTTATTTCCCCAACCAACAGCCAAAATAAACCCTTCCTGCCTTAAGTTGTTTCTTGTCCGGTATTTGGTCAACAAGAAGAGTAACACTGCACTGACTCTGTACCAGGCACTCCTGTGAGACCAAGTTGGATGAACCTGGGGACATCAGGAAGAATGAAAGAAACTCCCAAAGGCAAACCTTCCATGGCATTTCCTAATGCCACTCATGTGCACACCCATTAGAAAGCCACCCTTGCACCCTCCATTCCAGAAAGTCTAGGCACCACTCATTCCCAGAAGTACCCACGGAACCCTTAGAGACAACATCTTTGAATTGAACAGATAGCATCTTTGAGTCTTGGCTGGATATTATGATCAGTCTATTTTTCTGTCAAAAACATTTATTAGGTCCCTCCCACAGCCCAGGGGACTGGAGGAAGGTACTTTGTGATGGGTGATAGGCCTAGATCACAAGTGACCTATGAACTCAAGGAATGAGATTGTGTGTCTTATACCTTTCCAGTCTCCAAGGTGGCAACCTGGTGATGCTTTGCAAATTCTGCAACATATAGCTGCATTCAGTGACAAAAAGAGAAGTAACAGAATCGGTAATTCAAGGTATCTTCTCGTACAGCCATCAAACTGGCAGCCAGTCATCCCAGACCCTCAGGGCTCAATCCTAGAGCCCCTGCAAGAAGGGGAGAAGGAAGCAGCCTCCCACGGGCATTAGTTCATGCTGAGGTAGCATACTGGCTTCTGTGCCCTGGGGACCTAGCTCTCTGCGTAAAAGCACAGATAGATAGATCGTATTAAGCAGACAACATCCAGGGACCTCGTTTGGGAAAGACATTGATTCTAAATGGCTGTTTGCCATTGACAAGCCACATCACCAAGGCTAAAACAGACAGCTCTGGGTTATCTGGCTCACATCCCTGACCATCACAGTTTCCCACATGGGTACGTACGTATACACACACACACACACACACACACACACACACACACACACACACATCAGGGCCTCCATTTACTCTAGTCCTGTGCCCGAGCTGATGCTGCATTCTGGGCAGCAGACTCACTTGGCAGAGACCAGATGTCAGCACATCCCTCCCTGTCCCCTGGGGTTCCCAGGCCCAGCTGCAGCAGGCAGGCAGCCTTGAGACCCTGTAATCCCCACCCGTCCCCCACCAGAGCCCATCAGCTCATCTCCCTGTCTCCCAGTCCCCTCTTCCACTCTAGCCTCCCTCCTAGCTGCTTCTGTCTGTGTAGGCAGGAGGCAAAACCATAGGAATACATTAACATTTCCTTAATTCTATCTGTGCCTCCAAAACTCTGAGTCACAACTGGGTGGGTTTTCATGCCTAGTGAACTGTCAGCCTCATTCAGAAAGGCCTTTCTCTACTTGGCTCCTGAATCCGCAGAGGGAGAAGTGGTTGGGGCCCCCATGTGAGTAGGAGGTGACATACCCAACTCTGGCTGATCTCCCACTGATGAAAGAGCAGGGCTGTACAAAGAACCCCTGTGCTGTTCCTTCCTATAGTAATTCACACCTTGTGCAAAGTGCAGTTAACCTATCTCATTTTTTCATTCACACACCCTTTCACTTCTGTGAAAACTCAGGCACACAGAGAAATTCCCTTCCTGGATCTCTCACAGGTCATCATGAGAGAGGCAATACCAATCAGTATCCTACTTTCCTGAATCCAAGTTCATGCTGCGCCTCTGACCTTGCCACTACTGGAAAAATTCCAGGCAATGTTACCCTTTCCCTGGAGTTGAAGAGCTAAGCTTTGGCCTTATAGCAGGAGTCACACACAGGAGATCCCAGACATGTTTTCTTGACCATGAATGTTTGGGAAAGGTGCACGTCTGAACGTCTTAGCCATACGGATGTTCTCCAGCTGTCCACATTGCTTCAACTCCCTGCTGCTGTAGGCTGACTCACATGTGTGAGTCCCTTGCTTAGCTCGAGAATTTGACCTTCACATGGGGTTTCTGCTGCCTCAGGCTAGCTCCACATTCCCACAGAGAAGGGGGCGCCATGGCAAGGTGACCTCCTTTTGCTCAGAAATGATCCATTCACTTTGACACACAGGAACCTGTATGCAGCATGGTCTGCCAGGCACTGGGTGTATACAAAGATGAATGCCAAGGGAGGCCTTTCCCTCCAGCAAAGCAGTCAGTTATAGAAAATAGACACAGTGTTTATATGGAAGCTGATGGCGTGGGTACCAAGATGTTGTAGAATCAGGGCAGGCTAGGGGCCAGGGGAGAAAAACCAACCACACAGTGGGTGAGGGGCAAGAGGGAACAGAACAGGACATCGAGACAAAACTCAACTTCTGGGGTTACAGAGATGGTTCAGAGCTTAAGTACACAGGCTGCTCTGGCAGAGGACCCAGGTCCAGTTCCCAGCATCCACATGGAGGCTACCAACTCCAGTTCCAGAGACCCTAACACCCTCTTCTGACCTCCTTGGGTATTGTACACATGTGGTATACTTACATACATGCAGCCAAAACACTCATACACATTAAAATGAATAAATAAATCTAAAGTCTTTTTAAAAACTCAACTTCTTTACCTGCAGACCTCAGAGACCTAAGTGAACGTGTCTCCTTACTCCCAGCCACTCAAAACTCCCAGATGGCCTAGGGCCCTCCATACTCCCTCCCAACATGGATGTGCCTAGACTTCTGAGGTCAAGGGCAGTGTCTCAGCCTTCTGCTCAAGTTCTTGACCCTTATGGCTATGCTCAGGTGAGTGCCTGCCCTCTCTGGATTAGCATCAGGGAATCTTAGAGAAAAGGGCCAGAATTCTCCTTGAGAAAGGAAGGGCTGGGACTGCAGCAGCCGAGGGTGATGGGCCCAGACCACATAGGCACGACCAGGCCAGAGGACAGAAGAAACTACAGGGTCACCTTTGCTTTTAAAAACCCAGGGGATCAGGGTGTGCTCAGACTGCTATGAAGTCTGTGCCAACTCCAGGGGTCCAACCCAGTAGCTGAGCCCAGCAGCAGGGACCTCACACAGTATGAATGTTTCCAGAGGAGTCCTAACCCACAAGTGTTGCAGAAGTAACACATTACAAGTAATAAGATTAAAGTTTGCACCTGAGCATAGTGACATGCACCTGTAATCTCAGCCCTGAGAAATAGAGGCAGGAGGATCTAGACTTCAAGATCAGTTTCTGCAAATAATGATTTTGAGGCCATCCTGGGCTATAAAAGACCCTGTTTCAAAACAAACAAACATAAAGGATTAATTTAAGTGCAAATAACTTGCATTAAATCAGAGTGAATTCTTTAAATCATGAAGAAGAATTCATTAATTTATTTGTTGATGGTTGGTACATTTCACTAATATCAAGCTCTGATTATATACACTGAGCACTGTATCTCTCATTCTTGACCATTGTACTCCTAATATATCTTTGAAGCAACTTCATTTAGATATAGCTCATATATCACACAATATGTTTCAATGATTTTTAATGGCTATATAGTCATCAAAAAGTGTTTTAGAACATTTAATCACCCCAAAAGAAACTCCACATGTGTTAACAATCATGCTCCAGGCCCAGGCCTAAATAACCAGGAATCTACTTTCAGTCTCTGTGGAGTTCCTATTCTGAACTTCATAGGAGTGGAATCATACAGGATGTGGTCTTTTCTGACCTGCTTCCTTTCACTTAGCTTGTTTGCAATCTATGTCAATACTTCATGCCATGCATGTTTATTCATTTGTCAGCATTGTGTTGGCTGTGTAAAGAAAGGGGTTAAGAGTCCACCTCAGGCATTGTACATAATGTGGACATGTCATAAACTGTTTCATAAGTGCCTGGTATCTTCATATTAAATGTTAAACAAAGTTAAGAAAGCTTATTAAAGACTGCTGACATTTCCAGTGGCCATCAACTTCTAGGGTGTCTTGCTGGCTGTGTCCTACCTCAACGAAGCTCAGGCCCAGAATCTGCTCCTTAGCTGATGTTAACAAACTCATGAATTTTCCAAAAATAGCCTTTTCATTAAGTTCAGTAACTTTATCATCACAAAGCTCAGATGTGTACAAATGCCCACCACCTCTTAATCATATCCCATGGCAGGACCCAATCATTTCCTACTCCTGTTCTTTGTCTAAAAAGCAGAGACATTCTCTTCCATATATCTATTCCTCTAGACATCAGGAGAGGAGCTGATAAACTCTCTTCCCTTGTTGTGGTAGTGCCCAGTCCCTGCCTGCAAAGCCTTACCTAGTATCCTTTCTGAGAAAATGTCAGTGCTCTTAGGTAAGCAAGATGGTAGCTGGGAGTCTTAGGAAGCTGAGAAGAAACTAAGATCTTTGGAACCTGACTGGTTTTACAGGCATATGAGGATGTTGAAGCTTGGACCCAGAGAGGCATTTCCTCAGGACAGAAGACTGGTTAAAGACTGATCAGCTAGCTACTGCTGCTTAGTAAATCATTCCAGAACTTAGCACCTAAAAGCAACCTTATTTATTTAGCACTCCACTGGAAATTTAGTCCAGGCTCCGCTGGCATCTCTCATGCAATCTGTGGCCACCTGCAGGTCAGTGAGGTGGCTCTGCTTCTAGGATCTGACTGGCTATCAATTTGGTTATGGGGACCATTAAGTCACATATCTCCTACCATCTTTCCCAGCAGGTTGGTCTGGATGGCAGCAGGGAGCCAGGAGTGTGAATAGAAGCAGGTGGGTTTTGGAGGACCAGATTTGAAAGTGACTCATCATAGCTCTGGGGCATTCTGTTGACTTTTACAAGTCCTAGGACATCCCAGATTCAAAGAGGATGGAAACATACTCCAACACTTGATGAGTGTCCTGCAAGGGCACAGGTTAAAGGACAGGGATATGAAGGGCTGTGCCCACTTTTTGCAGGGATAAATCCAGGCTGGAATTCAAGTCTCCTGACTTCATACATGTGGCACAGAACCCCTTCTGAGTCCTTCTGCCCAACCCTTCTTCCATTCCATTCTCCTCTAAGTTCAGTAAAATCAGGTGTGCCAGAAGAAAGACACAAAACCAGCACAGTGATGGTCGAGGTCTGCTTAGTGTAGAGTCAGCAGGATCAGTAGGAGCGCAGCTTCCACAGGGCTCTACCAGTATTCCCCCAGCATATCCTCATCCTCAGCACCCACTTCCCCCAGGACTAGGGCCTGGGACCTTCCCTTTCACCTCCCTTCAATAAAGGCTCAGATCCCAGACCCTGTTCTCACAACCATCCCACAATACTGTAAACTCTCTGTCTCTCTGCAGTCCTGGAGGGGAGTCGGCAGCCAATTTTCCAACACAGAACAAGGTAGCCCCTGGAGTCACTTTTGAAACACCACCAATGTGTTATGCCAACTTCTTTTCTGGGGGAGAACAAAAGCTATTTTTCTCTCTTTCCTTCCCCTGATGGAAAGAAACAAGACCCCCCCCCCCCCCTTTTTTTTTACCCTTTTTTTTCTCTGACTAAAAA
>NW_008353747.1:2551821-2570561 GCF_000622305.1 Nannospalax galili | reverse complement strand
CCCCCCCCCCCCTTTGAATTCAACTTTCTTCTCTCTGGCATAAAAAAAAAAAATTTAAAAACAAATCTGTCAAAATTCCCACCCTGCCTTCCTAGTTACATTTTTTAATTCAGTTGGCTCCATGTGGGGGAGTCTTCTATTAATAGGTATACTAGGAGGCTTTGGAGCTCTGGCAGAAGAGCACCTAGGAGAAAGAGCGGAGAGCTGACGTCGGAACAGTGAGCAGGAATCAAACGGGGCTTAATTAGGAAAACATGACTTCCCTATTAACGTCCCTGTCCGTGTGATGCCGCCGCTAAGAGGAAAAAAAAAATACGGAGTAGCTTATTTGTTTTGCAATTACGGATGAAATAAAAAATTACTTGGTCTAATTAGACCTCTTTTACTAAAAGAAGCGTGTAAAATAACCTCAGTTTCATTAGCAACTCAAAATGTACTACTCAGTGTGCTACATATGTTTAAGTGAAATGTGGAGGGTCAATTTGCTATGTAAATTTCCACAAATTTGGCTAAACTAAAACGATTAACCTAATGTGTATGCAAATTAACTTAATTGATAACGACTTTTCTCCAGGAACTTTAAAAGGGGGAAAAATACATTCCAATTCTAACAATCCTCCAAAGTGTTCCATCACCCAATAACAAAATGATATCTTGACAAATTAAAGAGAATATAATGAAATCAGATTAATTAATGCCAAGACCAATTAGCACATGCAAAGAAACAAATCTCACTAATAGACAAATCCAGCAATAATTTGAATGAGATTTTTGAAAGCTTTCCTGTTTGCCTCTGTGTGTGTGTGTGTGTGTGTGTGTGTGTGTGTGTGTGTTTCCATCTTTGAAATGTTCGCTTTTGTTTAGAATCTAGGATGTTAGAGTTAGAAAGGACCATAAGGTCTGAAAACTTTACTACTTTAGCTGGTTAGGAAGTGATCCCAAGTGGTAATTTTATTGGAGCCAGGAGGCAGGGGCACACTGGTATCACACCCCCTGTCTTTCCTCTGGTAAGCCTTTTCAGCCCTGGGACTGCCTGATCCTATAGTCTACACTGGAATGTTTACCATATTAGAATGCAGTCTACATTAGACTATACCTATATATTTAAGAATTGAGGGGATTTTCATCTTGAGTCTCTTTCTTGACTCAAGCCCCCTTTTTCACACCAAAAGCAATCATTGAAGCAAGCTTCAGAGTCTCGGCTCCCTGGGAGAGCTATTTCCTAAACCTGATCTACATTGGTCTCACTGTGAACCCCTATGCAGCTAGCGGTGAACTCTCCAGGCTAATGATTTGCCTGTAAGTGCTTCATCCCAACCAGCTGCCCCCTCCCCTCCTTCACTGAGGACTCTTTGCTCATGGGCAGAGCTCCAGGTTGGGTTTTTATTTTTATTTATTTTTCCTTGTTCCAGATGGTTGTTACTGAAAAATTGAAGCGTGAATTTCTTCCAGTAGGATCCTCAGGCAACAGCAGAGTGGGAGGACAGGCAGCTATGGATGGAGCTTGGGCACCAGGGAGCAGTCAAACCCCGATTGCATAGACAGGCAATGGAAAGAACACATGCAGCCCCGGAGAAGCTCATTCCACGCATTTGGGAACTGCTTCTTTCAGCCAGCCCCAGGTCTTTGCACTCAGTGCTTGCCTAGAGCTAGGTAGGGTACGGTATAGTCCAGCATCCTGAAAGAATAGAAGACAGAGAACAAACAGGCTAGGAGGCAGAAGACCTGTCCCCAGGCTGCTGACCCAGGCCACTGACCTGGGTCAAGCCATTCCCCATTTCTGGCTCTCAGTTTTCTTATCTGTAAAACAAGGAGCTACAAATAGAACCTTAGTCCCATATGGATACGGTGTTAGGCTCTAGAACAGCATCAGCCCCAGCGAGTTGGGAGGATGCATGTACACACAGAACTGAAATGCATGAACAGTCCCTGGCACATAGTAAGTAATCAACAAAATAATTTCTATCCTGCCAAATAGCCCTCGAATCCTCTTTGAACACTTTATTGTGCTGGGGATGGCTACAATGATATGCCAATGAATGCTTAGCAACCAGCTAGGGGTTGGAGGTGCTCTGCTGTGTACGGTCTGCCCATTACTATGGTATAAAAGAAAAATCCCACCCTGGCTGATTTCAGTTTAGTAACATGCTACAAAAGAGTCAGCAATTTTTTTTTTTAATTTAACAATTTGTTTTTGCAAGCTGGTAGGAGCCAGCACCAGGGCCCCACTGGAATGGAATACAAACTTCTTCTAGTTAAAAAAAATATCTGTCTCTTGTATGTATAGAAACCAGATTGATAATTGAATATGACATCCTGTGGTCATTCTCTCACATCACATTCTTTTGAACCACCACACACTTCCTCCCCATCCACCCACTCCAACCTCTTCACCCCAATCCTCCCAGAAGAACAGTCTGTGGGCACCTGGAAACATAAACTCACATTATCATTAATCTAATCTAAGCATCATTGAGAAAGTAAATCTGGTGCAAAGAAACATTCATTCATCTTAAAATTTTGATGATATGTCTATTAATCACTGTTGGGCACCACTCAGTTCATGTCCCCTTCAGCCAGCCACCTTGTCCTCATTCTCTCTGTCCCATGTCTTTGACTCAACCTCACTTCTGATGATCAGTCATGGCCAGTGTTGGGATTGTCTCACCTAGAGCCTGAACTTGACATTCTACCTGCTCCCAGAAAGTTGGTTATTTACCAACTGAACATGGAAAATGAAAAGAAGAAAAACAAAACACCTTTCCCAATGGGGGCCATAAAAGGCTCATGAAGTCATAAAGACAATTACTGATGGGCCTATATGGAATACCCTCCATGAGTCATCTGTCTTCTGCTGGCAATAAAGGCATAAAGCAAATTAACCATGAGGGAGACCTGCTCACTTACCCTGTAATTAGACAGAGTGCAAGGTACTACCTTTCCTACTTCATGTGGGAGAATCTGTTCTAGTTGCAAGTAGGCCTGCCTACTGGTCCAGACATATGGTCTGCCCATATGACTCTGGGCTGGAGCTACAAGGTAGTGGCAAGGCAGTAGCCTAAGTGAAGACCTGTTTCTCAAGACCCTTGTGGTCTACTGACAATTCGTGAAGCATCTCAAGCTAGTGGAGACTCCTGTCTTCCCCACATCACCATCTGCTTCTTTCCCTCATGCACTCAAAGTTCTGGCCACATTGAACAGGCCCTTTCTCAAGTTCATCATCACTGACTGACCTCCAACTTTGGAAGTGGCTTGCTTTGCCTGGAATGTCCCTATCCCTGCAAGGTCTTGTCTAGCAGCCATGGTACAAATTGCATGCTTTCCAGAACTTTCTCTAACAAGTGTCCAAGTAGATTAAGTAGCTTCCTTTTCCCTGTAAACAACTGTGCAAAACCTCTGCTGGACTATTAGCACACTGACTACAAATGTATTTCTCAAAATCTTTTTCCTCTCTGGGTTATGACTTGGAGGCAGAAAAGATGGACTTATTTGGAATCTCAGACCCTGTCTTACTCTTAATTCTCGTAACTAGCACTATCTGCTTACCCAAATAAGTGCTCAGTAAGTGTTATTTGGAAGAATGAAGTGTGAAATGTGACAATAATAGTACAAGCTAGATTGTTGGTAAAGTCAGAACAGATAAGGGCTAGGTGTCCTGCTGAGCCAGGTCTCAAAACTGAGGAAGGTAGTTGGAATTACAGGCCTTATTCCTGCATGGGGCAGAAGTAGTCCGTATCACTTCTCTACCAGAAATAAGAAGGGATCAGGGAGACAAGACCCTATGTTCCAGGACATAACCTTAGACCTGCCACTCCCAGAGGGCAGAGTCAGGTATGCAAAATAGCACTGGCCCACATAGTCTCACACTGGAAATAAATTTGCTGGAAGCAAGATGAACTGTCAGTTAAAAATAGAAGTTGAGGTAGTAGTAACCACTCCTGAGCCTAGTGCACAGGCAGTCAGAACATTCTCTCTCAGGATCCTGTTGAGTGGGCAAAAGCAAGGGCCCATGAGAAAGATACACGGTGTAAAGACCCAGTTTGGCAACTGATCTGAGGCCATTTTATGGGGAGGAGGACTGGATAAAAGGGTTTCATCCAGTACAAGACCTCCTGGGAGGGCTTTTACTACACAGAAAATCGTCCTTTTGAAAGACTTATTGCCAAACTTGCTCCGTGCTTCCAGTATTCCAGAAAGAGTCAATGGAGACCCTTGCAATCATGCAACAAGTATGTGTTGATTGAGTGTCTCCTAAGCGGCAGGCACTATTTCAGGTGCTAGATGTACATACATTGGTAAACAGAATGGTCATGGCCCTGTGGAGCTTGCGGACTGGGTGGCAAGAGGTAAGGTGACAGACACAAATAATAAATGACAACTGCATAGAAAAAGAATGATTGTCATGGCATCTCGAAGGGGGTCCTATCCCAATCCAAGAAGTCAGAGAAGGCCACCCTGAGGATATCCCATTCACAGTAAGACCAACACAGTGAGTAGGCGTTTATTCAGTCAGAACATGAAGAATATTCTAGGGAAAGAGATAGAGAGTTGCTGTTGAGGAGGTCTCAAGGAAACAAGAAACTCCAGAAGGGATTCTCCCAGTGTGGCCTTGGCCTGTGGGGAAAGGAGACTAGCAGCTACTGGTAGTAGTGTTGAGGATTTGGACTTCTCTCTGGGCTTATGTTTTATATGGAGTCTGTGTACAGTTGTTAATGTTACACACTGCAGAGGTTCCTGGCCAAGGGGTAAGTGGAGGATGAAGTCCCACTCACGTTGTATTCCCCCAACAGTACATCCTTGGCATAAGGCTGCATCCTCTAAGACTGGAACCTTGTTTATACTTTGTCTCTTGGTCAACCACATGGAGCTGTGTCCACCCAGTGAAAGTACTTCAATTTCACACAGAGCTGCCTCTTGGCAACTGATGAGAATGTTAGACTAGAAAATCTCTGAGACTCCTGATCCAACAGCTTCTATAGTCCTTAGAAGAAGTGGACGATTTTATGATAGCATGGAATTCAGAAAATGAACCCAGAGCCCAAATAACCTTCCATCAGTTCAATACTATAGCTGGACCACCGAGCAGTCTCCACTTCCCAGTAGTTCCCACGGCCTTCCTGATTTCTGCAGAGAGGACCGAGTTGATGTGTACACAAGGCAGTTGGAGTAGGCTGGCTTAGGGGGTCACAGCTAGGGATGCCCGGGGCAGATGCTTCCCATGGGACTCACTGGCTCTGAGCACCAGGCTGTCATTTATTTCACAGGACTGCCCAAAGAGGTAGAGTCCCCCAGGGAGGAGGCATTGTTTGCACAAAGTATCTGTCATTGCCTGAGGCCTATAGCTCACCTGAACTCAGTCCCCAGTTGACTGGAGGTTGGATTCCCTGTGCTGGGGGAGGTAAGGAGGACATTGTCAGATCCCATCCATCAGGAGTCAGAGTGGGCACCACAAGCGCAAGTGGCCCAGGGCTCTGCCTCCAGCCCAGGTGCCCAGGGACAGAAAATACCTGCTTCTCTCTTATGCTATAGTCTTTCCACAATCCAGCGCCAGCCTCCATTCCATCCACACCGGGTCACTAATAATACATTTCCAATCTCAAAGTTCTAACCCAAATGAACAACAGGTACTACAAAGCTGCCATGATGGCTTGGTTGCTGATCCCTCAGTAATATTAACAGTTTCATTTATTGAATGGACCAAGCGTTGGACACTGCAGTAGTCACATAGCGTTAGGGAAGCATCCTAGGACAAGCAGACACAGCCTCATCCTGGTGGTATTATTGAAAAACAGCATGACATTTGACAGTTATAACATATTGAACCTCAGTTGCCTCATCTGTAAACAGAAAGGTAGGAATTTTATTGCAAGGTATTAAATGGGAAGAATAAATGAAATAATCGTGGAAAAAAATTCATATGGTGCCCAGTCCAAAGTAAATTCCCGATAAATATTGCTTATATTGTAGCTCCTGTTTAATGGACATCTCAGGTGCCTCAGGCTCTGCACTATAGGATTCCCAAACAGTACACCATCCAATGCTCAACATCCAGATGAGGTCCAGGCCATCATCACTGGTTCACATCAGTAGAGATGGAAACACTGTGAGGAGAGCGATATCTGAGCCAGGCCTCATGGTACAGACCTGCATTTTTCAACCTACTCCAAAGGCTGAGGCAGGAGGATTGCAGGTTCAAGGTCTACTTGGGCTAAAGGGTGAGTTCAAGACCAGCCTGAGAAACTTAGTAAGACCATGTCTCAAAACTAAAAGCAAAAACAATGACTGAGAGTGTCGCTCAGTGGTGGAGTGCTTGCCTAGCACTCACAAAGCCCCAGGAACAAAAGCAGGATGATCTCGAGTTCAAGGCTAGCCTGGTCAATATAGAAAATTCCAGCCTGCTGGGGCCAAGTATTGAGACCCTGTCTATTAAGGGAGGGAGGGAGGGAGGGAGGGAGGGAGGTAGAAACATCTGTGTGACTGAATCATATTAGTGTGCACTGTGCACTAGGGTTGAGACCCCAGGACCACCATCTGCTTGTTGTGATATCATCTTTTCACCCATTTGTTCACCAATCCCTGAAAGAAGGTATAACGCAGGAAGGAAAGGGGTCAGCAAGGCTCAGGCCTCCCTACCAGTAGCTAGAACAGGAGCTGTCATTCTGACAGGCTTTTAGTGTACCTGAGACACTCATCGTGTCCTCATCTGAGCCAAGGGACAGCAGGGGGAAGCCTGGAAGTGCCAAACACTGCGACTCAGAGCCAGGAGTCTCTAACCCTTACCTGTTAACCACCTGCCCTTGAGCAAGATATGCCATGCTTCTAACATTCGCTTTCTCCACCTGTAAAATGAGCTTAGTAACTGCCTTTTCTGAGTTGCTCTGAGTTTAGGTATTGATAATGAGAATAGCATCCTTACCTCAAGCACCTCAAGTGACTTGCAATCAAAAGAAACTATCACTAAGAAGCTCTTATTTAAAGAAATAAATTCATAAAAGGCCAAAGCTTCACTTTGTGTGTGTGCACGTGTGTGTCTATGTCTACATGTATACATGGGTATGTGTGCATGAGTTTCCAGGGACTGAACCTAGGGCCTCATTCATGCTAAGAAGGTACTCTACCACTGAGTTATATTCCCTACCCCCTCCCCATTTCATTTATTTATTTTTACTAATTATTTTGAGACAGGCTCTTGCTATGTTGCCCAGGCTGGCCTTGAACTTGCGCTCTTCCTGCCTCACTCTTCCGAGAAACTGGCATGACAGGCCTGTACCACAAGGCCTGGCTTTCAACAGCTGAGTAATGCCTGCCTGCCATGTCTAAGGCATGTTCTCAGACTTAAGAGGAGACCAAAGAAAGGGATCCAGCAATTTGTAGGGTACTGTGGGGCAGGGTGTGTCACTGGACCAGGCTTAGGAAGGAGGCAGGGGTATCCACATGGAGTTTTTTTGATGCATGAGAAGTTCAAGGAGAATATTCCAAGCAAAAGACAGGTGAAGCAATAGTAGAGGTAAAAAGACCAGGAGCAGACAGGGTTGGGGGTGTGTGTAGAGCTCAGTGCACATAGGAGGGCAAAGGACAAAGTGACTCAGAGTGATCATTGTCACAGTGACCCAAACAGGTCATCACAACCTGGCTACAGAAGCCACACAGTGAGTGACTATGTGGCTATCAGCTGAGGGTCTGGCCCCAGAGTCCAGGCTGATCAAGGGTCCAATGGGATGCAAACCAAATAGAAGCATCATACCCTCTCCTCCCAAGGCTCAGGGATCATTGCAGAAGAGGAGGTGAAAAGATTCTAAGAGTCAGAGATAGTGGATGAATACAAGGAAACTGTGTTGTCTGGACATCACAGAGTAGCTGCACCTGGGACAGCATGCACAGGACCTGTGCAAACCCAAGGCAGACAGGAGCCCAGGGATCTCGAGGGGTGAGAAGATGAAGGAACTTGGGGAGCCGGGGTGAATGTACCCGCTGGCAAGAGATGACAACCACAAGTCCAGCCAAATGTCCTGAGACCGTTTCCCAGCCTTCCTATAAAAACAAACCCTCCCTTATTATTATACCCATAGATTAGTACATCTCTCAACTTTCAGCAGAGAATGTTCTTCTTGTAGCAGATGGAGATTAACAGAGACCTACAACGGGTCACCATCCAGAAAATAAGTGACTGCAGAATGCTCAGTCCTAACTTGGACACCCACATCATACCCTCTCCTCTCAAGTCTCAGGGATCATTGCAGAAGAGGGGGTGAAAACTTTGAAGAATCAGAGACAGGAGATGAATACAAAGAAATTGTGTTGTCTAGACATCACAGAGTAGTTGCACCTATGACAGCATGCACAAGACCTGTGCGAACTCAAGCCAGACAGGAGCCCAGCATGGGTGGGGGATGTGGTCAGGAAGCCCCAGCCCTAGCTGATAATCTACTAGTAAGTGATAGATGTTGGGAGAGGGAGTGTGTTTTCCTTACTGATGTGACACACCTGGTAGGTTGACCAGAACCGGCCCCCCCAAGGGATAGACCCACACCGAAGAGCATTTAAGAAATACAGATAGGCCTATTAAAAAAATAAATAAAGACAAATAATAATAGTGGACACGAAGTCAGGGGGGTAGTAAGGTGTGGGGGGAGGGGGGGTCTGAAAATGATCAAAATACATTGTATGAAATCCTCAAATCAATAAAAGTGTTTAAGAAATCAAAACAAACTTCTGAGACACACTGGCAAAGTCCAAGGTGTTATGCGCACGACCACCAGCAGAAGCAACTTGGGTCGTCAGGGGGCAGATAACAGGGTTGCACTGATGGTCTGGTTCACACGCCAGCCTCCTGTGTCTCCCCAGTGCTGGACTACTGTGCTTGGAGTTTCCCCATGAGCCCTTGAGACAATAGCCTTCCTGGAAGTCCTACCCCATCTGTGCTGTGCGTCTAGAACACACGCCATCCTGCAGAGTCTTTGCACACCTACCACAGGATGGTCTGTTTCCTACCTGCTTGTTTACTGGATTGAGAGGTTGTGTAGACAGAGGGGCTTAGTGGGAAGATCACGGGTTTTGGAGGTAGACCACCACAAAGCTGATTCCCAGCTGTGCCCCTCACAAACTGTGTAGCCTGAAGAAAAACCCTCCATCTCTCTGGGCCTCAGCCTCTTCATCTGTGAAATGGGGGTTAACACTACCTCCCACACAGAATAGAAACCTGCAAGGGTGCAACAAAGGTGGGCAGATGCTAACCTCTAATGGTCCTCTGGATGCCAGGCGTGTGGCCTAATCCCCCTTCTCAATCTAGAGAGTGGCTACTCCATAGCATTTACTCTTTGCCCAGAGCACCAACCCAGATAAAGACAGGTAGCCCTAGGCCTTGACCCCAAAGGCGCAGACAAATGGAGAGGTCCCTTTGCTGGCTCCGAAGACCATAGCTTCATCTTCATCTCCTGAGAAACCCTTTGATGTGGATGTGGGCCTGGCCTACAGCCTTACTGCTTATGAAGAAGGTATTAAAAGATTTATAGTGGAATGCCACGTGGGACTTAGCGAAGAGGAAGGCCAGCAGAAGAGCAAGAAATCGCATGTGCCTGGGGACAGAGCATCCAAAAGAAGAGATGGTTACAGACTTGTCCATGTTAAGAGACTTGAGCAGGGCTGTGTGCACACCTGCCCGCTGGCCCCTGGGACATCAGAAGAGCAAGGAAGGCAGTGGGGAGCACCTCCTGGGTACAAGTTTCTTAATAACAGCTCATTTGAATGAAAACAGCCCATGACAATTGTGTGGTGGCAAATGAGGAAACTGAGGCCAGAGAAGTCAAGTAACTGGCCTTGGTATTATCAACACCAGAGACAAGAAAAGCGGCTCTTATTTGTACTAGGGGCCTTGAAAGATGGATGGGATTTGTACAGAAAAGAGGTGGCTTGGAAGGACCAGCCTTTAGCATAGGGCCAGAGCTGGGCAGAGGGTCCAAGGTGAGCCAAGACAGGGATAGCTGATTCAAGTTCTCCATGCTGCCCTCCCCTAACGTTACTAGAGTTGTCGAGATCACACACTAGGTCCTGGCAGCCCTAAGAAGCTAGGCTTGGCCATCTGTGCTCAATGGGCCAATTAAACAGAACAGTGAAAAGCAGAAAAAAAAAGATCTATTCAATGTGGCCACACTGGGGAGAGGAACAAAGAGAGCCAGTGACGCCCTCCCCTAAAGGCTATCTTTAGGATACTGATGTCTGGTTTAGTTTTAAAAGGTAAGAGGTGGGGATAACTAAGCAGTACCGGTCAAGGTGGGGTCTTGTCCATCACTAACCATCATCTTCTCAGCTCCAGTCTCTCCTGTGAAGTGTCAGAACCATAAAATCTCTTCCCAGAAGATAAGCTTCCTGTGCAAGAGTGCGTCACTTACCGACTTGACACAGCTGAGAAGAGGGGACGCTCAAATGAGGCATTGCTTCCATCAGATTGGTGTGTGGCCATGTCTGTAAGGATTTTCTTAATTGCTAATTAACACAGGTAGTCTTGGGTTGTATAAAAAAGCAGGCTGAGCATGGGCCAGGGGAGCAAGCCAGTAAGCAGTATTCCTCCGTGGTCTCTACTTTAGTTCCTGCTCCAGATTCCTGCCCCGGCTTTCCTCAGTGATGAACTGTGATCGCTGTATGTAAACCATAAAAACCCTTTCTTCCCCCAAGCAGTTTTGGTCAGAGTATTTTTTTTTTTTAAATCACAGGAATAGAAAAGTAATTAATACATTCCCCTCCAGCTGGCACCAGTGTTCCAGCCTTTGCCTTCATTCAGCATGGAGAAATTCCAGTTCAGGGGACTATTGTTTCAACAGCCTGATAGCCAAAGGGAGGCATGAGTGTCTCTTTAGAACATCGTCATTCTTGCCAGGAGGGTTACACTAACTCTCCCTGCCCACCAGGCCCTACTCTCCCTCTATGGCCATGGCTCCCCAGTGTCCTTGCTTCAAAGAGGGTTCTGGCTGGTACCCAAGTCTCTAAGCTCTTCTTCCACTTCCCCTTCCCAGGCTGCCTGTTCTTTCTTCATTTGCAAGATGTAACTAATCCCAACTACCCCCTGAGATCATTCCAGGCTCCAGTGAGGTGACAGGCTCACACACTCCAGAAATGTCTGTGAGCCTTTGGAACCCCTACTTCATCCAGGAACTGGGACTAAACATTGAGGACTCTGACCTCAGTCACACTCAGGTCAGCAGGGAAGGCATACAAGTCCATGGTTCACTTGAGCACACTGTTAACCTCCACCATATAGTGAGGTGGTCAGGGAAGATTCCTGGAGGAATTGACAGCAAAGCTAAGAGTAATCAGGACACAGAAAAGGGCAGGAGTGTTAAAGGCAGAGGGGCAGCATTTGGGAAACCTTATGGCAATGAGAGCTTGCTACTGGGGAGCTCAGCATGGGTGATGTGCAGAGGCACTGGAGGCAGGCCCCAGGGGCAGTCAAAGACACTCCAACAGGCAAAGCAGGACAGTGCTCCAAAGGTGTTAGGCAAAGGCCTTGACTGGTATGCACCACAGACTCCTTGGGCATCCTTCAGAAGCCTTTGGACTTCTGCCCAGAATACTGCCTCTCAATGCATAAAATAAAATACACAGAATTACATAGGAAATAAATTTTATTGAAGAGCAGTTAGAAAAATATTTTTTAAAAACTAATTTGAGATATAGTAATCTATGAGCTTTTTATTAACACATTAAATAATAAGTACTAGTGGCAGGTCTAATTACATAATTTTGAAGTAGTGTGGAGGGAAAACAATATTTCAAGATAACTGTAATAACCGTAACACCATATAAAAATACCTGTGATTTCTATTGGTGACAAAGTCACGGTTACTCCAGAAATTGCTGTGGGTTAGATGCTATGCAGGGTGACTCTATTCATAATTAAGGGAAATGCTAAGCTTAATTTAGAGATTAGTGAGAGCAAGCTTTTCCTCATCTATATTTACATTCCCTTGCCTTAAAGACTTCTTCAGGAGTGTGCACTTGGCCCTGAGCTCTTACAAAGTCCCTACCCAGGACTGTAATCCCCTCCCTTCATTGTGTCCCAGAACTTGCCTATTAGGCCACTGCTCTCCAACCACATCTGCAGGCCTCTTTGCTATTCTCTGAACACACAGAGTGTGCAACGGCCTCAGGCCTTTTCACGTGTGAATTCCTTTCCTTTGGTTACTGTTTCCAGAAAAATAGACATGGATCCCTCTCTAACTTCTTTTAGGATGTGAGTCAAATGTCACCTGATCATCAGAAGCCTTCTCTGTCTACCCTATTAAATACCAATACCCCTTAGCCCCTTTGCTTTCTTCTTTTCAACCGCATTTATGTGGTCTCAGACTGAAGGATTCTCTTTTTGCGCCCCCTAGAATGGAAACTCCCCATTAGCACAAGCGTTGTTGTCCATTCTAGTCTGTTTACTAAGTCCGTGCACTCAAAGCAGGACACAGCCCACACCAGGAGACCATTGGCCCTCTCCCTGCCTACTCATTTAAAGTCCTGAAGGCCCACACGAGTCCCACCAGCCTGTGAGGTCTTCATTGCCATCCTTCCTTTGAGGAAGACAAGGCACCTGAGGATGGAACCTCGCCTTGCACTTCTGACTTCCCCACTGCCTGGGCAAAGCAGAAATTCCTTTCATAAAGAGACTGAAAGCCACATAGAGAAGCAGTAGACCCAGGAGGCTGTGGCAATGGAGCAGCAGCCTGGATAAACCTGGAAAGCCCATCTGTAGAGGGCTGAATGGGGCCCCTTAAAGGGTATGTCCTCACCTTAGTATCCAGAAGTATAAATGTAAAATTCTTGAAAAGGAGGATTCCATAGATGCCATCAAGTAAAGGATCTTGAAACGAAGGGTCCTCATGATTACTAATGTGGCTCTGACAGCCATCACGGTGTCCTATACAAGAGATGACCAGTGAAGAGGCACAGATTCACAAAGGAGAAGGCTGGGGGAAGATCAGATTAGAAATTGGGGTGATTTGGCCACAAACCAAGGGATGCCAGGAACTGCTTAAAGTGGGAAAATACAGGGAACACACTCTCCCCCAAAGCTGCCAGAAGGAGCATGGGACCCTGGTTGAATTCAGACTGCAGACCTCCAGGACTAGAAAAGAATCAGTTTCTGTTGTTCTTAAACTACCCAATTTACAAGGACTACTTAGAGCAGGCGGGGGAACTCTCATGCATCTCTCGACATTCCATGGAGACATAGCCTTAAAACTAGATCTTTTACCTTCCCCTGGCACAGCCTCACCCCACAAAGAAACTAGAAATCCAAGAATTTCTATGAAACCTTCAGATTTCTAAGCACAGAAGTCTAGGTTCTTGGTTGCAAGTACAGAACACAACTGTGGCTAGTAATAAATTCTTTATTGGAAGGATGTGATGAGCTCACAGAACTGAAGAGGATGCTAAAAAACAAAACCTGGAAAACAGGCAGGGCCCCAAGGGATCCAGAGCCTGCCATTTGTAGACCCCAGGACACCCACTCAGAGCACTGACACCACTGGCCACTTGAGGTTACATCACTGGCAGCCACTGAACGTCAATATTAAAGGTCACATAGAAAACATAGCAGAGAGGGCTTCAAACACGGCAAGCAGGCCTGGTACCCTACTGCAGTCTGTCCCACCATGAAGGGTATGCCTAGGGATGCTCTGTAGCAGACACAAGCATGGATGCCCTTCATCCCAAGGGGGAGTCCAAAGGCTTCAGGCTTCTTGTTCGGGATTCACTAAGAGCACTGAATTTTAGATGACAATATAAACACACAAAAGACTGTAAGATACTAACTGTAGTGCAAGCTGGTGGCCTCGTCTCCCCTCCCATTCCATCCCCTTACCTCTTCTCCCCTCCCTTCTCCTCTGCTTCCCTCCCTTCTCCCCTCCGCCCCCCTATTTCCTCTTCTCCCTTCTCTCCTCCTTTCCCCCTCTTCTACCACCTTCTCTCGCCCCTCTTCTCCATTGCCTGCCCCCCCCCACTCTCTCTCTTCTGCCCTCCCCTCTGGTCTGCTCTTCATTTTGATTTTCTTTCTACCTTTCTCACTTCTGTTCTAGCCCATCCCATCCTATCTCGTCCTACTTACTCCATTCCATTTTTATTCTGAATGGTGTTTATTTATGAAAAGAAAAGAACCATCCATATACTGAGACACTTGAAAAATACACTAAGTACTTAGAAATGAGTCCCCCCCCAATCAAATTTTAAGCATGAGAGACTTGGGGTCTCTTCTAAACTGATTTCAAGAACCCACTAGGGGATATAAACCACAGTTTTCAAAGTAGTATACTACAGCAACTGATTCTATTAAAAAACAACAACAAAAAAGCACATAACCAACTATAACTGGGACAACCAAAAAACTACTTTTGAGCTGAGCAGTCTAGTTTGTTGCCTCTTCAACAAAACTTGATGTACTAATATTAATATGTCAATAGACTGATCTAGGGTAGGGTAGAACTCAGGAATAGACTTTTTGGCTTAGCCTTTTTCAGTAAATTTTTATTGAATTTTTGTGTATGTCATACAGAGCATCTTAATCATCTTCATACCCCCTCCCCAATGGCCCCCTCCCAGAGCCCCCCCACCACTGGAATTCATACATTCTGTCAATTGTGTTAAGGCCTATAGTGTTAAGTTAGTGTCCCTAGACATCCCTCAGTGAAAGTTCATCCACTAAAGTCTAGTCAGCCTATCTAGAGTCCCTTCCTTTAAGAAGATGAGCTCTTCCTCACCCAGCATTAATCAGTTGCCAATAATTCTTTGACTGAGATTGGGACCTGCTGCCCATTTCTACAGTTCTGTGCTGGGATTTTGTCTGCTTGAGTTTGCATGGGTCTTGTGCATGCTGACACTATTACTGTAGGTTCAAATGAGCAAGGTCCCAAGAGCCTGTGAATCCATTTCCAAATACACATGGCTGGAGAGGTTATAGATCTTAAAGAAAACCCCAAGACTGTCACATTTCTAGACAAATGTAATTTCTTACTATTTGCAAAATATGAATCCTTATTTACAGACAATCCCAGTATCACCAGTCTTCAAAGAAACTTCTTTTTGCAACAGATGGAGATTATTACAGAGTTCCATAATTGGTCATACACAGAGATTGTCTGTGAATTTCCCAAGCCTAAGTGGCACAGCTACTATGCAACCTCTACACCTAAGGCTCATGGGATATAGAACAAGGAGTGAAGAGAACACTAATGCATCTCTCTATTCTCATCAATGAAGCTCCCTTATGCAACAGAGGGCCAGAAACACAAAAGGCCACAAACGGCCAAAGCATAGGGAATAAGAGTCTGCAGAGTGTGAGTCCTCGGACAGGGCTCCTACGTTAAATTCCACCCACCCAGGGCTCAGGGACCATTTTGGAAGAGGGGGCGGAAAGGTTGTAAGAACCAGGGAGGAGGCACATGATCAATGGCTTGACTTTTTAATGTGAGCATCAATTAGGTTGGCCTCAAGCCTAGGGCCCAGCACACAGTAGGTGCTCAGGAACCTTGCAAATACACTAGAAAAGCAACAATTCCTTCAGCTCCTTCCCTGCTGCAGATCCCACTGAAATGCTTATGGCTGCAGACTGCAAGGGACCTGCATCTGCTGGCGGTCAGGGACCTGCATCTTCCCCACATCTGTCCCTGCCTGCCTAGCTGTGCTCCCCCATTTGCCACCTTTCTTATAAACACCCATACAGGGAAGGTCTTGTTTTCACATCAAACTGCAGAGCCCTCCCCATCCCCTTCCCCCGCCCTCATCTCTCCTTTGATGGGTGCTCATTGTTACACTGCACAAGCACCCCAAATAAGGCTCTGTGGCTATGGAGTGCAGGATGGAAGAGATGAAAACGGGGGGAGAGGAATGGAGCACTTTTCAACTTCGCCCCCAACGCCTTGGTTAATTGAACTCATCAGCTAAAATCATTTGTGGAAATTTCTTTAAAAACGGAGAGAAAAGGAACTGATCATATGCAGTAGAAATAACTCAGATGTGAGAATCCTTCAGACTAGGAGATTGCACTATTTATTCACCCAAGTGTCCTGCTGTGTGTCTCAAATGTGGTGATTTAATGAGGTGCTGTGAAGGTATTTGTTATTAAGAAATTCTGTCTCTGCTTATTCTCCTCTGTGTGATTAGGACGGAGCCCAGCGGAAGCTCCTAGCCGGCGCGCTATTAAAGATTTAAGGAGGCTGCTGCTCTCCCCATTGCCCCCCTCTCACAAGCGTCTTTTGAAATGGTTCCAAAATTAAATATTGTACAAGCCGATCAGCCTTGTTTAACGCAGATGCTGAGTGAGATTTAAAAAGAAATTAGAAAAGCATTTGTGTTAACAGATGTTCTTCCTTCTCTGTCTTGGAGCTGAGATGATTGGGGCTGGGTCCCTCCCGAGCCACAAGGAGCCAAGAGAGGAATGAGCCCCAAATTGCTGGGAAAAGGGACTGAGCAGGATGGAATATCTTGGAAGGGACACCTGGGGCCTCTGGTCCCTCTGTAGTGAGGCCCTGGGGGAACTTGAAGCATGTATAGTGCAAGCTGCCAGACAGGTGGGCTTCTCCCCAAAGCTCGCGGATCTTGCTGGAGCCTCCCCCAAGGCCAGGACTGACTGCTGGCAGGTGTTTGCTGGAAATCTGAAGCCTTGGAAACACCCTTACCCTGAGCTGTGTGGAAGCCAGCAAAGGAGAAGGTTTCTATGTCCCCCAAGCTCACATCGTCATTGAACTTGGCAGTCACAAAGTCCTCCTGAGACCTTTAATCTAGTTCTTTCATCCACATAAATCCAGCTTTGATCCAGGTCCCTCCTCCCCCAAAAATGAGATATGCACTTCCCTACACCTGTATAGTTTCCTTCCTTCACCTTGTCTTGAGATCTGCTTGGGCTAACTCTTGCTAAGTTCTGGTTGATGATATTTTCACTCTTTCTTGAATAGACTTTTTATTGTTGATCCAAAATGAATAGGAGCTGTCCCTCCTATGAATAAAACTGAGTGTCTAGCAAGTCAATAATTTTGAAAGCCCATTATGCCTGTTGTATGGATGGACCCCATGTTCCTCTGGGTGCAAAAAGCTCAGTGGTGGCAGCCCTCGTAAGAAGCAGATCTGGGGTCTAGAGATATGGCTCAGTGGTTAATAGCACTGACTGCTCTTGCAGAGGACCTGGGGTCCATTCCCAGCACCCACATGTCAGCTAACAACTGTCTGTAACTCCAGTTCCAAGGGAATCCAATACCCTCTTCTGACCTCTGCAGGCACGGTGTGACACCAGTGCACTTACATATATGCAGGCAATACACTCACTCATACACATGAAATAAAAATAAAATGTTTAAGAAGAAGAGTTTATTTCAGCTCACAATTTGAGGATATGGTCTGTCATGGCTAGAAAGAAACATGAGGCAGCTGGTCACAATGCATCCTCAATCAGGAAGGAGGGAGAGAGAGAGAGAGAGAGAGAGAGAGAGAGAGAGAGAGAGAGAGAGAGAGAGATGCTGTGCACAACTGGGTCTTCCCTTTTTATTCTGTTCAGGACCCTGGGGATAGTGCCAGGGTGAGTCCATCTCAATTTATCTGATCTATGAACTCTTTTATAAACATGCATAGAAGTTTGTCGCCTAGGTGAGCCTAGATCTTGTCAAGTTGACAGTCAGTATTAGCTATCAGAGGTGCCCTGGGCAAGCTTAAGGTTTCTAAAACCATGAACATAAATACATACATACACACACACACACACCCCACACACACGCACACACCTGTATTGTTTGTGGCATGAGATTGGTGATTTGTCCAAAATCAAGAGCTAATAGACATGGCACTGAGATTTGAAGTCAGGCTTCTCTTCTCTCTGAAATCTGTGGTCTTGGCTTTTTCTGAATACCCCCAGTGCCATCTTGCCCTAATTGTATTTATGGTGTTCCTACTGGTGAAAAATGCCCTCACTGGTAACTTGAGAGACCAGGTCTCCACTTGGTTGGTCCCAAGACACAGAAACATCTTGAAGTTTTAACAAAAGCATCTAGTTTAGAAATTGAAGGGACCTTTGAGACTCTTAATTCATTCCTTTTCCACCTCAACTCATTTTATAGATAATGAAACTCAGACTAGAAAATTTAGAGACTGGATCAAGGTCACAGCCAACTCTCTAATGGTAGGCCCAAGAGTCTTTCAGTCCAGTGTCCTGACCATTTCATCTGCAGCATCAATTAGGACTTAGTTTGTCCATAGCAGATACCCAAAAAACCCTGTGACTCCAGACAGCAAGACTATGTTCTGCTGAGAATTAAACCAGAAGCAAGCAAATCAGGTGCAAAATAAATCAGAAGCAACGTGGGACACCATAATGATGTAAAATAAGCTGGAAACTGGCAGCTTCTCAGACTTAGGACCAAGATTATCCATCACATCACTCTTCTATGAAGGGCTACCTTTCCAAATTCATCTCCTGGAACTCTGACCATTGCACCCAGCAGCTGGAAGGAAGACGTATTTTTTATGGAGACTTCTTAGGAATCTCACATGATTCTTAGGTCTTTTGGGCCAGATTTTAGTCTATGACCATATTAGTCAAATAACTCCTGGAAAATGTCATGTATTATCTTGGTGCCTAGCTAAAAGGATTCTGTTGTTTTTCTAAGAAAACAAGAAAGGGAGAGAGGAAGAAAGGCTGTGAGCAAAAGCCAGAGAGGGGGGAGCAGGGAGGGGGGAGGACGGAGGGAAGGGGGAAGGAGAGGGAGAGGGAAAGGGAG
>NW_008353747.1:2544586-2551798 GCF_000622305.1 Nannospalax galili | reverse complement strand
ATTTGATTGGAAAGGAGATGAAAAGAGAACTGGCAGAGAGTAGTGAAGGGGAAAGGGGAGAGGGAGAGGGAGGGAGAGGGGGAGGGAGAGGGAGGGAGAGACTAGTGGGAAGCAATTAGCCATCCTTTCCATAGTTCATTGGTCCCTATAGTGGTTGCCAGCACCAGCCACACTCCCTTGTCTATAGCACCTGAAATGCCCAGCCAAGAAGGCAGCAGAAAAGCAAGTCTTCATAGCTTTTGTTCTTCTTTGGCTAAAGGGAGGGGAGGCAAACTCTGGAAGGGTTTGTGTTCTAGGACATTTATTTTAAGTCAATGAGTTTAATTACTGTTGCCTCCAGGACCATGGGTGAGGGGTTATTTACACAAGTCTGGGCATCTCACCAGTGGCTATAAACTGAATGAAATGTCTCTCCCTCCTCTATTAACCATTAATGGCCTATAGTTCTCAGGGAGGAGTGGGGCTTCATGAACCCAAACCCACTTTGTAACAGGTTGTTGATGAGCTTAGTCGTGTGCAGACTGTATCGCTTTTGTTAGACAGAGCATGTAACACCCATCTCATGCTTGGAAAATAGTGTTCCACAACATTCTACCCCCTTTCTCTGGCTCTTACATTCAGCCTCCTGTTCCAGAAATGTTCTTTGATCCTTGCTGAGGGTGATATAGGTGCCATGAAACTTTCTAATAGACTCCATGCAATGCAGGTTTTTTTCTTTTGTTTTCTTTTTTATTTTTTATTTTTATATTTTATTTTTTTGGCCTAATGTATTTTGGTCCACTTCAAAGACGTTGCTGGTATAACCTTGGTGACTTCCTGAATTTTACAGGGCCTGGTGGATGGATGTTTATTAATGCAGAATTGGCTGATGTGATGCACACACTTGTGCCATGTATGTATATGTAGTTTTCAGAAGGGAACAGAAACCTCACATGTCATGTCCTGGTACTTTTCTAGTCCTGCCCTGGGCTGAATAAGCATGAAGCAGTGATTTGACTTATGTGCCAGTGCTGCTAGTCATGTGGAACCAGAGCTGTGTCTTTGAATACCTTCAGGTAATTAGGGGCTTTCAGTGAGAAAAACAGAATCTGAGCACTGAGGATCTGTTTAGAGATGGCTGACTCCAGCCACCTGTTTTTATAGGCAAAGCCCCAGGCCCAGAGGTTTTCTAGGTTTTCCCAGAATGTGTTGATCTGACACTGGGTTCAGCCCTTTCTATTACATTCAAAGCAGCTTGCAAGGCTTTGGAGAAAGGAGGTTGAAGAAAGGAATGAGGTGCAGCTCCCCTCTTAATGAATTCATAATCCGGGGAAGAATACAAATGTATCAACAACTAGTAAGAGGGCCAGACAGATGACACCAAAGTCACATGAATGTATGTGGCAGGGGGACTGCTGTGGACAGACTGATGGATTCAGCTGGGGGTGAGCTGTGGAAGGCCTCATGGATGAGGTCTTGAAGAAGAGACAGGCTGAGGGAAGAGGAAATGTAGATTAAAAGAAAGCACACATAGGGATTCGAGAGTCTTATTGCTACCTAATACTTTTCTGCCTTGGGCACTATTACTGGATTTGGAGAGGACTCAGTAGATGGATCTCTTCTGCCTCCAGGGAGATCCTCAAGCCCTACTAACTTGGGCAGTGTTCTCCATGCTATTTGGCCATTATTACCACCTTTGAGATTAAGAAGGCTGGTTGGGGCCTTCTCAAAGTCCTTGAGGCAGGATCTTGGCAGGTGACTTCCTGAGTGATTCTAATCCCAGACAGGGCAATTTAGAGGCAAACAAGGAATGGGTGACAGAAGAGATTGGGTGGAGTTGCTGGCTAAATTTCCCAAAGGGAGGAAGCCATAAGATTGACTCCCAGTGTCTGAGCCCTGCAGTTCTGATGGCCTTTCCAACTTTCAAGCACCTGCCCCTCTCAGTCCAGGGCAAAGCCATGTTCATTTCAGCATACCTCGGCCTCTGCTGGTCTCTTAGTACTGAAGCCTTTACACAGGGAACAGTGGGGGAAAGACTGCCTGTGGGTGTTTTTCTCCATGTGCCAGAAGGCCCAGCTGTTTTGAAGAGTGCTGGCTCGGAAGCTGCCTGTTCTCACTGCTGCTTGGCCTTCTTCTTGCTTTGCAGCAGACACACAGGGCTGGGATGCAGAGACAAAATGGTGATACCAGGCTGGAGATTTCCAGTGTGCCATCCATGCTTGGGGGTGGGGATGGCAGCAGAAGGGCAGCACTCAGTAACTAATGGGGTGAGGATTGGCAGGAGGGACTAGGGAAGGCCATGCCACTGGGTGCCATTTGGATGGAGCCTAGATGCTTCAGGAGGGAAGGGGCAGCCAGTGGCCAGTTTGCCCAATCTTCCTTTGGTTTCTTGGCTGTGGTGAAAGGCTTTGCTTGTTAGTTCAGACCTTGCCTTAGGTTCAGTGAAGACTAGATTTGCTATATTTCTTTCCTTATACATTCTATGAGTCACCATATCTCTTCTGGAAAAATATTTTTGTTCATAATGATCAACAGTAACATGTCCAGGGCTAGTAAGATGGCTCAGTTGGTAAAGTGCTCACCATGTAAACACTAGGATTTGAGTTTGGATTCCCAGCATATGCCTGTAATCCCAGAACTGGGGAGGCAGAGACAGGAGAATCTCTGTGGCTTGCTGGTCAGCAAGTCTAGCTAAATTGGTGAGCTCCAGGTTCAGTGAGAAACCTTGTCTCAAAACAGAAGATGGCTGGATGTGGTGGTTCATGGCTTTGATCCCAGTACTCAGGAGGCAGAGGCAGGCAGATCTCTGTGATATCAAGGCCAGCCTGGTGGGTAGAGCAAGTTACATGCTAGCTGGGGCAACCTGGGGAAACCGTCTCAAAAAAAAAAAAAAAAAAAAAAAGATGGAGACGCAATTGAGGAACCCCCCAGCATTTAATTTTTGCCCTCCAACTGCATATGACAACACATCACCACTTTTTTTAACGCCGCCCTGGTGGGTGAGTGAACTTACCTTGAGGCGAGGGCAACCGCGGAAAACCGCAAAAAAAAAAAAAAAAAAAAAAAAAAGATGGAGACGCAATTGAGGAACACTCCCAACATTGATCTCTGGCCTCCACATGCATATGTACACACATGCACACTTGTGCACCACTCCCAACACATATACACACTAATGTTTCCACTGTACATTTCTGCTGATGCACAAGACCCCAGCCTTGAGGATCCAGTTTGTTCCTCCTTGAATCCTCAGTGTCTCACCTAGAGCCCAGCATGCAGTAAGCCCTTGATAAACATGTGTAGACACAGATATCAGCTGGCTGATGGGAGAAATACTCGGCTGTGGGAAGCAGGTTCTTGTTTGACCCTGCCCTACTGCTCTGGGGATCATGAGCAAGTCACTTTTCTGTCTGTTATCTTCCAGACAGGACTGAATCTGCAAAGACCATTGTACTGTTTGTCAAAGCATATCAGGTGGGACAGTCAACCCGGGTCTAGGTTCAGAACTACTTCTTTTTAAAAATATTTTATTTATTATTTTTATTTTATGTGTATGAGAGTATTGTTTGCATGTGTGTAAGTGCACCTATGCCGTGGAATGCCTCACTCCAGCCTTATAAACCCTTCTTTAAGAGGCTTTTCTTGGCAATGAGAAAAGTAACTGGCACAGCACCATGATACATGGTTTATTTATGCAGATTGAGCCAAAGCAAAGGAGATGCCCTGAGAAGAAGCCCACCATGTGAGGCAACCACTCCCTACTCTCACCAGCTCCCAGGCTGGAGGACCACTATCCCACTAGGGCCACGCATGGTGATAAGAAAGATAGTTTAGGCTTTGTTTCTCTCTGTAATAGAAAAGAAAGGGGAAAACGGCTAACAGAGAAACAAAGATAAAATTGAGAAGCTAAGAGTTTTCTGAGGACTTTGGGAAGAAAACAAATATCTTTACTGGCTCTGGACAGTCTGCCAATCAGTCATGAAATTACCAGCTTCTCTCTCCTCCCTGAAGAGCCTGCACCACCATAAACAAAAGCTACCTAAGGAGCTTCGAGACCTAGAGAAGAAAAGCCTCACTCTGCCCATCACAGGCTGTTTTGCAGTGCATTGCTTTAGTCTAATTTCCTAACTCTGTGGCCACACAAAAGCCTCTCTGTCCCTATCTGCTAGTTTAATAATTTCTGTTTCCTCCACCTTGCATTCATAATGCATCTTCCCAACATGGACTTGGGCTGGGCACTGGCCTCAGGCCTCGGGCATGTCTGTTGCCCTCTCCAGAGCTCCGGGCTGGAGAGCTATTTATTAGACAATTTTAGCCTCTTCCAAGGATGCAGCAAGAGAGAACAGGCTATCTGACCTCCTTGAAATGTGCCGTGTTTGCCCTTCACAGCCTATTCTCCCACCTCACTAATTTATTCATTCCATACACTGTCTACTACATGATAGACATTGTTCTGGACATTCTGCAGTGTGGCTTATTATCACCAACTGCATGGCATTCGTGAGGTGATATATATATATATATATATGCATATGTATATACACACAGAGGCACGTGTTGCTTAACAGTGGGGAAGTGGGGATATATTCTGAGAAATGTGCTGTTAGGTGATTTAATCATTGTGTGAATAACACAGAATGTACTTACCCAAACCAAGATGGCTATGAAATCCCTGGATAATAATTAGGGGAGCACCATTGTACATTGTACATGCAGCACATGGTAGGCTAATGCATAGCAACCCTATGAAGTCCTTGGATGATAATTAGGGGAGCACCATTGTACATTGTACATGCAGCACATGGTAGGCTAATTCAGAGTAGCTCAGGATTTTATCTAGAAACAGAATAACAACTGGATAAGAGAAGTGCACTTGACCATAGCGCTGAGTGCTGGCACCCTGTCTGTTTAGGTTCATTCTTATTATATCCAGGACTTGATGGCATTTGAATACAAGAAGTGCTCAATTATAGTCAATGAATGCTGAGTGAAAAAAAGGAGTGCCAAGACCTATACATTTAATGGAAAGCGTTTTTGGTTTGGTTTGGTTTGGAGAGAAGGGGACCCAGGAAGAAGCAGTTGTCACTGGATCCTTAGAAACAAAGGAAGCTGCAGAGCTGGCTCCAGAGGGATACAGAAGCAAAAATTCACCAAAAGTCACAGGGCTAAAAGGAAGCTCCACAAAAGCAAGGAGAGCACAGAGAACTTGGAAGTCCTGGAGCTACTGAAGCCTGGATGCAGGGGTAGGAGACCAAGCTGAAAAGGTAGTCAATTCAGTGACCCCAGGCATCATGCATGCCAGGCCAGGGATGGGAGGGGACCCATGCAAGTCTGTGCTTGTGTTCTGACTCCATTATTTGTTATATGACCTCAGTCAGGATAGCTCACCTTGCTGAACCTGCTTTCTCCTTTGTGCTAGGTAGTGTCAGTTTTCAACTTGACATATCTGATAAGAGTGAACCTCAGTTGGGCAATTTTCACTATCAAACTGACCTGTGGCCATGTCTGTGAGGTATTTTCTTGATTGTTGAATAATGTAGGAGGGTCCAGCCCAATGTGGGTGTTGTCACCCCTAAACAGGTGGTTCTGCATTGTATAAGAATGTAGGGTAAGCTCAGGCCAGAAGAGCAAGCCAGAAAGCAGCATTCTTCATGGTCTGTGCTTCAATTGCTGCCTTCAGGTTCCTGCCCTGGCCTCCATCAAGGATGAACCATGATTAGGATGTGTAAGCCAAATAAACCCTTTCCTCCCCTAGTTGTTTCATCAGTGTTTTATCACAGCAATAGAGAAACCAAAGTAGGACACTCCTCTATACAGTACTGTCACCACAAGTGCTGACCTTCTAGCTTGTGAGGGTGAGAAGACATGACAATATGTATGGAGTATGAAGGACTAGTATGAGGGTGTGGGTGGAAGTCAAAACCTACTTTTGTGGGGAACACAATAGTTCTTATTCAGGTGTGAGTTAGCTAAGGTTCTCCAGAGAAACAAAACCATCAGGATGGGTGGATGGATGGATGGATGGATGGATGGGTGGATGAATGGATGGGATGATAGATAGATACATGGATGGATGAATATATAGTTGGGTAGAAGGGTGGATGGGTAGCTGGATGGATGTGTAGAAGGATGGATAGATGTGTGGGTAGAAAGGTGGATGGGTGGATAGATGGATGGATTGCTGGATGGATGGATGGATGGATGGATCTATGGAGGGATGGATGAATGGATGGATGGATGGATGGATGGGTATATGGAGGAATGGATGGATGGAAAGATAAATGGATGAATGGATGAATGGATGGATGGATGAATGGATGGATAGGTATATGGAGGGAGGGAGGGATGGATGGATGGATGGATGGATCTATGGAGAGATGGATGGAGGATATATAGATGTATGGATGGGCTGATGGATAGATGGACGGATAAATATATAGTTCGGTAGAAGGGTGGATGGGTGGCTAGATGGATGTGTAGAAGGATGGATATATGTATGGGTAGAAAGGTGGATGGATGGATGGATGGATATATGAAGGAATGGATGGATGGATGGGAGGATAAATGGATGGATTGATGGAAGGATAAATGGATGGATGGATGGATGATGGATGGATGGATGGATTAATGGATGGATAGATAGATAGACAGATTCATAAGTGATAGATATGAGTTATAGATAATATATAATAAAGATAGACAAATGATCTTATATATGTAGATGATAGATATGTAACAAGCAGACAGATAAATAATAGATAAGAGATAGATAATAGAGATAGATGTTGATGAAGTAGAGATAATAGATAATAGCTAGATAATACGTAATAAAAATAAAAGATCTATATGTAGAGAATATCTGAGATAAATAATAGAGAATAAAGATAGATGATATGTAGATCATAGATGGTAAGTGAGGGGCTGAAGAGATGGTTCAGCAGTTAAGAACATAGCTAGTCTTGCAGAGGACCTGGGTTTGGTTCCCAGCACCCACGTGGCAACTAACAACAGTCTGTAATTCCAGTTGCAGGGGATCCAATGCCCTCATCTGACCTCTGTGTACATTGCATGACATGGGGGAATGGGAGATTTACATACATGATGATAATACTCATACACATAAAAGTAATAAAATATTTTTTAAATATGTAATAAGTGACAGATATTAAAGATAGATGATAGATGTACATGGGATTTATAGATACAGAAATGATCTGCATACTCTTCAGTCCC
>NW_008353747.1:2491145-2544400 GCF_000622305.1 Nannospalax galili | reverse complement strand
AGAAATAGATAATAAAGACAGGTGATAGATAAAATGATAGATAGCTAATAGTTGATAAATGATAATAGTAAAAATACATAGATGATTTATGACACATAGATAATAGGTTAAAATGAGAGATAATAAAGATAAATATATTGTAGATAATATAAATAAATGAGAGATAGGTAGACATGATAGGTAGATAGATGAGTGATGGATAGATAAGAGAGATAGAGTGATTGATAGATGAGAGATAGATGATTGGATGGTAGGTAAGTAGATAGGCAGGCGATAGATGAGGGACAGGTTGATGAGAGATAGGTACCTAGATAGATGCTTATTGTGATAGATTAGCACATGCAATAACAAAGACAGACAAGTCTCATCATCCCATCTGAAAACTGTGGGTCCAGGAGAGATGCTGGTAAGCTCTAGTCTCAGCCTGTAGGCCCCAAACCAGGGCAGCCAGTGGTATAAGCGCCAGTCTGAGTCTGAAGACCCAAGAACCAGGCTTGCTAATGTCTAAGGCAGAAGATTTCCAGATGTGAGAGAGAGAAAATTCATCCTTCCTCTGACTTGTTGCTCTAACCAGCCATTAACAGGTTGGGTAGAGACACTAGGCAGGAGACCGTCTTTCCTTAGTCCATCCATTCAGACACTGGTATCTTCTAGAGACAAGCCCTTGCTAAACTCTCAGTGACTGTCTGAGCATCCTCTAGCCTAGTCAAGTTGGTGCATAAAATTACCCAGTGACTCTGAGCTCAGATAGCCTATTATGCCTATCATGGACCCCTTTCTTTCAGCAAACATCAGCAAGATCTGCTACCAAACACGTAGCCCTCCAGGAAGAGCTGGGATTGCCAAAGGAAAATCAGGACACAAAGTCTCTAACCACACAAGAGTAGGGGGCACTAAGCAGAGGGGAGCCAGGGAAGGGACCATGCAATTAACAGCTGGCAAGGCCATGCAACCCATGCCTTGTCTTAGCAGACACCCCTAGCTTCCCTTCTCAGCTGGCTTTCACATAGGATTCTTCTGTTTCTGCACCAGCCTTATCACCTATTCCAGCAAGATCTTCCCCCATCTCACTTTGCTCCCCAGAGCACCTTTCTGAGTACCAAGTCCCAAGAACAACGTGAAGGGTGAGGTCTGGGATGATCCCTTATCCCTCCCCCTAATGTACAGAAGAAAAGACTGTGGCACAAAGAGGTCAGTCATGTTTCCCGCATGCTAAGTAAGCGAAGGAGGTAGTGGCAATCAGTACATTCTTACTGATTGACTGTTTCTGCCTGATCCATTGAGCATCTTCTAGCTGTCAGTAAAATGTCCAACTCCTAAGGGCTTTCAGATCACACTTATTATCTGATGTATTAACAAACCCTGTTAGGTCAAGCAATAGCAAAAAGCTCTTTCCCTGTCCGCTCTCTTCCATGTCCAATCTCTTTCCCACAAAAGCTCTTTCCCTGTCCACTCCACCATCCTCAGTGCTGGCAATGGTCCTTAGGTTTACGGACTCGTGGTGATAAAGCGGCTGCAGCTGCTCAAAGCATCGTGACCACACACAGTGATGCTCCTCTGACAACACAATGTCCTCCTTTTGTGCCCATTATAGGATAAGAACTCCTCTAAGGCTCCCGTGTAGCTCCATGCTGACTCACTGGTTAGAAGTACAAGTAAAACTGGTCCCAGGTGCTTGGCTGGCTTTGAGCATTGCTCATTCTCTGGGCCTGAAGTGAGGAGTCTAAAAGACCTGAACAAAGTACAGGTTCTACCAACAAAGAAGAATTGAAGGCCTGCATGGAATGCAGGGAGCCCACAGCTCAGCTCAACACTCTGCCCAGGTGTGAAGCTGATGCCCACCTCCTGGGAACAATGAGAAGATAGCTTGTAGGAACGCAAGGCCCTGTCAGCATCTGTCCTGCCTGTCTCTTCTTTTCTTCTTGGCCGAGAACCTAGGACTGTGCTAACAGCCAGGGTGGAATCCTGAGTGGCTGTGTTAAGGGGAGCTAGTGCCTTATCCTCAAACCTTGGATCACTTTGCCACCTGTATGCACATATCATAGTTACTCCAATCTGCCCCACTCCCAGCCCTCAACATTATGCCCCAACACATGGCAGATGCTCACAATATACTGCTGAGTCAATAAATAAAATGCATAAGCCTAGAATGTTGATCTTACAGGGCTCTAATCAGTTCCAGACAGACCATAAAGAAAAAAGAATTTTGTTAAAAGTGCAAGGAGGTGCTGATATCTTCATGATTCCCTCTCTTTCCTCTTATCTCAAAATCTCTCACTCCCTGCAGAAAGTCCATCCAGGGCTTATCTAGTCTGGCTCAGAAAACAGAGGATTCTGAGTAAAGAATATTAGAAGGCAGTTTCTAGGTCAACGTGTGTCTTAGTTGGCTAGAGGTGCCATAATGAAATACCACAGGCTGGCTTATGGCTTAGATGTCTCATAGTTCTGGAGATTGGAAGTCCAAGATCAATATGCCATAAAAATTGGTTTCTGGTGAGGCATCTCTTCCTGGCTTTCAGATGGTGCCTTCTAATTGTGATCTTGTATGGATTTTCCTCTGTGTAGATAAGAAGAGATGGAGAAAGAAGGGAAGAAGAGGGATGGAGAAGGAAAGGGATATGGTACCCTTCCCTCTTATATAGGGCCAACAGTCCCACTGAATTAAGACTGCATCCTTGACTGGGCATGGTGGCACATGCCTTTAATCCCAGCACTCAGAAGGCAAAGGAAGGAGACTCTCCATGAGATTGAGGCCAGCCTGGTCTACATACCAATTTCTAGGCCAGCTGGGGCTACAGCGAGATCCTGTCTTTAAAAAAAAGACAAAAAGAACTGCATCCTTATGGCTTCATTTAACATTAATTACTTAAAAGTCCTATCTCCAAATATACTCACATGGGGGATGAGCTTCAACATATGAAAACAGAAAGGCTACAGATTAACCCACAGCATCAGTTGCATTGGGTTAGGGTCCACTCTCATAACTCTATTTTAATGTGATTACATTATGAATATTCTAGCTCCTAGGTCTTAGGGTTCAGACTTCAGTGTATGAATTCAGGAAGACACAGTTCTCAGGCCCATAACAAGATTGAAGGAGGATTCTGTAATTGTCCTTTGAACCCTGAGACCTTATTAAGCATGGCCCTCTCTTTCATGATCTGTGTCATAGCAGGTCAGCATGACAGTAGCAGGTCCTGGGTCATATGGCCCAGGAACATTCTCAGATTCATCATCTGACCCTGTTCCTCTTAGTATTTCTCCCAAGCTCAATCTTCCCCATTTCTACACATCAGCATCTGCTCCAGCCACTTGCACAAGGGTCTAGTGACCCATAGAGTCCCCAATTCTGACTTGCTGATCTTGGTCTTGCTTTGAAGTGGAAGGACCTGCATACTCCTCAGATTTTGCAGGTAGATTAGATTGTGCTTCAAAATCTTAGTCACTTAAGACAACAAAGTTGTTTCTCACAAATCTCTACATCCAGTGCTTTGGGCTTAGGACTCTGTTTCACACAGTCATGCACAGATCCAAGTTGATTTAAGATTCCACCAGATTAGAATATCATCAGTTTAGAGTCATTCTCAGGAAGGGGACACAAAGTGAAATACAGGCCAACTCTTCAATATTCATCTGTATGTCATTACACTCCATTGGCCAGTACCAGGTACCTGTTCTGGAGTCTTCCATGTAAACAGGAAAGGGAGTAATCTAGAAATACTTATAGTGAGAGATCAGTACCTAGATAGATGCTTTTGTAACAGACAGTATTAATATCTATAATTCATAACTTCACTTAAAAACTATGAGCCCTGCCTAGCCAGGAGAGCTCTACCGTTTTCTTCTCTTCCAGCCAGAAGCAAAATGTAGACTTACACATTCCCAGCACACATGCCAGCAACAGGCAAAGGGCTGTTCGTTATTTCTGAGTCAATCATTTCAACATTTTTCTAATAAGTCTCTTGGCCAGGAAAAGGGGTGACTGGTTCACCTGCCTGGAAGCAAGAAGGTACTCCACTTCCTAGAGAAAGAATTTCTCCTGGCCTCTGCTGTAGCAAAGGGTTCATTCATTGAGAGAATCACCAGGAACAGTACCATCAGCCCTCATCAGCCCTGCCATGGTCCCCAGCCCCCAGCATGAACAAAGTCGGAGAGTACTGATACACCTGCTGTGGTCCCTCCTCCCGGAGAACCGTTCCCACTCTGCCCAGGGACCCAAAGATAAATAATTCAAGTCCAGACATGCTGCTGCACTGCTGGGATTTAGAGCATGCATCCCTCATGTTCCTCTTGCTGCCACAAGAAAAATTACAAATTGATCCAGAGGACTGGACTCCCAGCTCATGCTCCTCCTAAGCTGCCATTGCTTCTTCTCCTCATAAGTAATGGCTGAGCTGGGTGACAGATGGATTGAAGTCAGGAGGAGGTGACCAGGGTAGCAGGAGGAGACAATGACAGTACACAGGCGGCGGGAGCAGGAGAGGCTAGGCAGCTGGATTTGACCATAAAGCAAAGTGCTGACCTACCAGCCCCACATACTCCAGGAGAAATAAGGCATTAAAGCATCTTGCTGCTCAGTGGACAGAGTCCTTATCTTCAGTTTTCTTCAGAACAAGAACTAAAAATATGATGAGCCACCATATCTAGAGCCTACATTTTGTACCAGTACTGATCTAAGTGCCTTATGTGTAAGAACACATTTGAACTAATTAGAACCAGACTTGGCTTAGAGTAACAGCAAATCTCAAATCACAGAGGTTTAAGCAAGGTAGATGGCTTGTTTTACTGAGGAAGTTAAGCTGCCCAGGGTAAGCACATACAGCAGAGGCTTCAGGCCCTCAGCCCCTTCTATCCTGACAGTCTTTTTGACTGCCCGCCATTCCCAAAGTCACTTTGCTCCAAGATGACTGTTTTAACTCCATCCACAATGTCTGAATTGTTGCAAAGGGATGGAAACAAAAGAAGAAAACGTTCTTTCTTGTTAAAGAGACTTCCTGCACTTGGGAGGTAGAGGCAGGCAGATCTCTGTGGGTTCAAGGCCAGCCTGGTCTACATAGTGAGTTCCAGGCCAGCTGGGGCTACTGGGAGACTGTTTCAAAAAGACGAGAGAGAGAGAAAGAGAGAGAGAGAGAGAGAGAGAGAGAGAGAGAGAGAGAGAGAGAGTTCCTAGAGGGACCACATAGTTCTGCTTGCAGGAAGGGGATTAGCTTGAAATTAGTCCTGTGGCCACACTAGCAAGGGAGGCTGGGAAACATAGTCCTGAAGTTCAATGCTGTAGCAGACAGAAAGAAAAGTGAATGAGGCACACCTACACCATCATTCACACCATTTGTTTCATGGCTTTTTGAGGTAGTTCTGTCTTTAAATGCCTTTACAAGATCAGGCAACTTACACCTAAAACATTTACATGAAACCCCTTGATCAAAATTATTCTCTCTTCTTTCTCTTCTTTCTTTCCTTGTATTTTTTTTTTTTTTTGAAATGGGATCTTGTTCTATAACCCTTACTTATAGCGATCCTCCTGCCTCAGCTTCCCAAGTACTGGGATTCTAGGTTTGTACCACCATGCCACATTCAAAAATCACTCCTGTCTTCAAGTCATTTAATAAACATTAATAATATCCTACCTTGCATTAATGTTAAGTGTTCAACTATGAGCCACAAGAGTCAGTGAGATCCTTAGAGGAAGGGCTATAGTTTGATTCATTTCTCCCTGGTGCCTAATATCATAAAGAGAATACTCAGCAAACATTTGTCATATTAGATCAGATGCAATCTTTTCCTTTGCTCTGTCACTACCATGCTCATTATTAAAACCCCATTAATCAACTCTTCCATGTACTTAGCACTCATAACTCAAGACTAATAGACAAGGCATCCAGAGTCCCAGGAACTTGTAGGCCAAATTTGGGAGAACTGCAAACAAAAAGAATAACAGTCACCTCTCTCCCCACCTTCTTATCTGGATAAGTGAGACCGTTCTCCTGTGGGCTCCATAGGTAGAAAATGAATTCTTGTTTCCAGAGGGAGGGATTCCAGGCTGCACCCAAGCCTAGGAATGGCAATTCAGCAGGCTTTGCAGACCCAACATCCCCAAGAGCTGACGAAGCCGCGCAGTTCAGGCAGAGTTCATCTGAAGTGACTCCCTCATCACCCCACTCTCAACCCATTCTTTGCGGCATTTGCAATTTCTCTGCTCCAGGGGTCAAGTCTCCAGTGTGCCCTCCCTGAGTAATTGTGAAATTATTATGGTTGGTGATTTTAATTTAAATTGGATGGAGAAATGTCATACTGCGGTCGACTCATTTGCTATGGATTTTCACTTAACCAAATTGATTAGTCAACCAACTAGACTTAACTTGAGAGTTGTAATCATTCATTATTAGATCTCATTTTTCCCAACGCACCCAGATGATGTCAAGAAATTAAAACTGCAGCAAAAACTTCAGCAGTGTCTTCTCTTTGAGACAGTGGAGTCTGCCAGAAAGGACTGGGAGATGGGGAAGATGGTGGAAATCTGTGGGGAGCAGCCAGGTTCTGAGAAAACGCTTGCTGTGGCAGAAAAAATGGCCAGAAGAAATTAGTGGAAGTTCATCAGGAGGAAATTGGGCTCTCAGATATTGGTCAGTCCCTTCTCCCTTCTCTACAGGTCAAACTTCTAACTATCTGTTAATGTTTGAATGTGAAATGTCCCCCATGGCCTTATATCTTTGAACATTTGGTCTCAGCTAGTGGTGCTGTTTGGGGAGGTGGAGTCCAGTGGGAGGACAGAGGTGGGGGTGGGGCTTGAAAGTTACAACCCAGCCTTGCTTCTTGTCCAAGTTCTCTGCTTCCTGGTTGACCACCAAGATATAAGCAGCAGCCTATGTTTGCATTTCTGTACCTTCCAAATCAAAATGGACTGGATCCTCTGAACTGTGAGCCAAACTAATTCCTTTCTCCTTTGTTTCTGTTAGGTATTTTGTTACAGTAATGAGAAAAGTAATTAGGAACCATGTCACAAGATTATCTCAAGTGCTACTTTTCTTTGGCAACCTCTATAATTTTTCAGGCAGAACAAATATCCACCTTCTCTCCTATATTATGTCTCTAATTTAGTCTAACTGTTGTTGAAAACCATTTTTATTTTAAACTATATAATTTTTAAAGTTTCTATTATATTTACTTATCATTGGCAGGTGGATGGGGAAGGAACAGGGACATGTACCATGGCAAGGTGCAGAAGTAAGAGGACAAATTGAGTTAGTCTCTCCTTCCACCACATGGGTCCTGGATATTAGACCTGGGTTGGCAGACTTGGCAGCAACTGACTTTACCCACCGAGTCATCATAATGGCCTAAAATCACATCCTTCTTAAGCAAAGGTCATACTGAATATTTTATTTTGATTCCTGGACCAAAACATAGTGTGTCCCCAGTAAATATTTGTCAGTAGACTGAATGAGTAAATAAATTGAGTAAAGGAAATTCTTGAGTTTGATCATTGAGATGTGTCCTAAGGGCAAAGCAAGACTCATCACTTGGGGTTGAAACCACACAAGAGTGAGAGAGAAGTGGCTCAGCTGCCACACGTATGAATCACACCTGGAGGTTAAGATAGATGGACTGAGAGTGTCATCTGTTTGACTGACTGCCTGAAAGGCTAATATGATGGTCTATTGCTTCAATAACAGTAAAGTATGTGTCCAAAAAGAAGTGACAGTCTTCCTGCTAATACTCTGGACAGTCTAACCATGGACATCAGCTTAGAAGGACAGTACTGGTACTGGAGAGGTGGCTTAACTGGTAAAGTACTTGCCACACAAGCCTGAAGACCTGAGTTAGGATCCCTGGCCCCTGTATAAAAGCTGGATGAGGTGGCATGCATCTGTAATCCTGGCCATGGGGAGGCAAAGACAGGGGATCTCTGAGTCTTGCTGGCTGGGCAATCAGTCTAATCAATGAGCTTCAGGTTCAGTGAGAAATGCTGTCTCAGAAAATAAGGTAGGAGACTGGAGAGATGGCTCAGCAGCTAACAGCACTGTCTGCTCTTGCAGAGGACCTAGTTTCGATTCCCAGCACCCACATGGTGGCTAACAATAACTCCAGTTCCAGGGGATCTGACGCCCTCTTCTGACCTTGATAGGCGCTGCACAACATGGATGCACCTATCTGCATGCAGGCATTACACTCAAACACATAAAGTATTTTTAAAAATAAGGTAGAGAGTGATTAAAGAAAACAATAAACATTCTTCTCTAGCCCCAGCATGCATGAGCACATATGTGCACACAAGTGTGCACATACCATACATACCTGTGCATGCACATACCCACACATACATATACCCCCCCCCGGTCCCCACACACAAAAGATAAGGCTGACAGAAATCCTAGCAAAAGAATTCCTGTAGGGACAGGGATGGCTTTATGGGCTCAGAACCTAAGCAGTCACTCAGAAGGTCTTGTGGTTTTATACCAGCAGTTGTCACCATTTTGAAATTCTTAATTATTATTGAACAAGAAGACCTGTATTCTAACTTTGCACTGGGGAACACCATAAATTATAGTTATTCCTAGATATGGTGAAGGGATTAGAAACCATGTGTCATGAGAAATGTCTAAAGACTGGCCTGAAGAAGGGAACCCTCAGGGGTGGCATCCCAACTATCTTCAAATGTGAGAGAAGGACACAGCTACTTCTGCACCATCCCAGGGGACAGAATGAGAATCATTAAGTCGAAGCTCATGTAATCTTCAGTGTTGCTGGGCAGGGCAGGAAAAGCCCTTTTCATTCACCAGAATGTTTTGAAAGTTATACACAGACTATAGCCAGAGGGATTCAAACCAATATAGTGTCAGATACTATAGAGGTAGAGGCTGAAGCATCGGATGAGGGTTGAACTGGAAGAGAGAGTAAACCCTTTAGGTTTTGAGACCATGCCTCTTTCTATCTTAGTTGGTCTGTGATGCTACAGCAGAATTCCAGATTGGACAGTTTATAATGAACAGAAATTAATGCCTCACATTTAAACGTGTGGAAGTGCACACCTTTGCTGCTTTGTCTATGGTATAAGATGTGGTACAGAAGTGGTGGGGGCAGTTGGGGAGAGGGAGAGGGAGAGAGAGAGGGAGAGAGAGAGAGAGAGAGAGCCCTTTCTTCCATAAAGGAGTTAGCCCATAAATGAGTAGAATCTTCACAACCCAAACACCTCTTAAAGTCTCACTTCCCAATACCATCTTCTATAGGAATTAAATTTCAACATGTATGTTTTTCAAGGGGGCAAATATTCAGATTGTAGCATGTTCCATAGCTAGGCAAACTGTATTTTTTCTTAGTGTTTTTAATTGATATATAATGATTATATATATTTGTAGAATACAGTATGATAATTTTGCACAGTTATGATCAAATCAAAGTAATTTCTTTCTCTTTGGATATTTATCATTAATTCATTAGGAAACTTTGAAATCCTATATGTCTGTTCTACATAAAATATATAATAAATTTTGATGAACTATAGTCATCCTTCTGTGCTATAGAACACTAGGACTTCTTCCTCCCTATGTCACAATATTTGGGGAACTCCATCTAGCTCCTCTCTTCTCTCCCCTTCTTAACCTCTAGTGACCACTATTCTATTCTCTCCTTCCAAGAATTAACTCTTTAGCTTCCATGCATGAATAAGAATGTTGGTACTTGTATTATGTCACTCAACATGCCCTTCATTTCCACCCATTTTCACATGAATGGCAGAAGGCCATCCTTTCTTATAACTGGACAATATTTCACTGTGTACCTATAACACATTTTCATTATCTATGGGTAGACACCTCAGCTGATTCCATATCTCAGTATAGTAAATAGTGCACAACTTCCTTTCCAAAGCAGGAAAGAATTGAATAGAAAGAAGCAGACAGGCAAAGAATCTATAGTCTGGGGTGTACAGATATGAAACTCTTTTTAATTTTCAAAAAATTTATTGAGAATTTCATACATGCATATAAGGTGTTTTGATCAATCCATGCCCACTCCCTCCCCTCCAACTCTTCCCATATCTCCGCATCACTTTTCCCTGAACAACTTCATGTACTTTCTTTTTTGTTAATGGAGCTTTTTGCTACTCTAACATTCCCCTCCTCTGAAGAGGTAACCCTAAAATATTTTAGAGATTAAGTAAGCGCTCCCAAATACTTTTGATATTTTTTGCCTTTGGAACATACAGTATGTTGCTAAAAGGCCCAAGGACATTTTGATTTTTAGCCAAAAATCTGGCTACTTGTCTTTGGGGTCTTTTTACTCTAACTGCCTAGCCAATTCCTACCACCTATTCTTACCACACCATCCCCTGAAGAAGTTACCCAAATTGCCAACAGGGAATCAGGATGCAGACTGCCATGCTGAATAGGGACGCAAGGTGAGGCAATTGGGGTAGCCCTTCAGTGGGTCTATCTAAAACACTCCCAAATTGCATAACTCTTAACCGTGGGGAGAAAAGACAGTCATTGACTGGTGCCTAGGAGATGTGAAGGAGAAGTAAAGGCAAGAGTAGTTAGTATTACATGTTCTAAACAGGGAACCAGAAAAAAGTCACAACAGGGCAAATTTCAAATGTTCTTATCAGAGTCCATTGGGATTTCTTGATGAGAGCTCCCAAGAGCATCCCTCCATTGGGTTCCTCCTCATTTTCTTTTGTCTGCCAAGGCTGGACTCAAGATTGATGGACTCAGGATTTGTTCTCAGGGCCTTTGATAGCTGTTGGAGTGGCTAGGATCAGTGTCAGTTCCCTCGTAAAGGCTTCTAGGTAGAGGAGAAAAGAAACTCTTACCTGGGATTTAGAATAGGTGCAACCACAGGTGAAAAGCAGTAGCTTACAAATGACTCTCAAAGGACTGTCTCAGCTGTGTCCCCTTTTGCTGTCCTTGTAGAAAGCTCAGCCTCCATGGACAGTGTTACTATATACAACCCCCTTTACAACCAGCAAACAAACCATAACTGAATTCCATTATCTGTCTTACATGTGTCTGAAAGCTGTGATTGTTGCTAGGTAGGAGAGGCTAAAGATGAGTTACCTTCAGCATGGACCCTCAAAGTTACCCTCAGTGGCTGTGATCCAGAAAGATTCAAGGAGTCTCAACACAAGAAAAATAAGTTCCGGGCCAGTTGCTTCCTTCCTGGCTCCTGGAATCATTTTTCCAGCCCTGCTGTCTGCACACCCCATGGGAGCTATTCATTAATGAGGGTGAGAAATGCCTAAATTACACCTCTGGTTCATGTCCAACTCATTCAGATGGTAAGAAAGTGAGATAACTCACTCCCGCATCATTTCGATTATTATCACCCAGCCATTTCCCCTCCAGCATAGAGCAGCCTTTGAGCAAAGGGCCAGAATGGCAGCTCTCCTCCAGCATCCCTGCATCCCACACCTGACCTCAGCCCCTCCTTTGCATTCTATCTTCTGTATCAACTGACACTGTTTCTCCTTCCTAAGTGGGCAACAGTTCCTATCTGTCTCTGTCTTGTTTTAAGATCAACATCTTGGAGGCTTTTCCTTTCCGTGGTCATTTCCCAGAAAAAAAAAAAAAACAGTATCTTTTGAGTTCAGGGAGACCTGGCAGAGCAACTGATGCTCTCCTCCTTGCCCTCCCAGCCCACATACCCAGCACTACCCCAACTTCAGACAGATTCTGAAAACACTCACCATTTGTGGGAAAGAAGGCAGAGAGGAAGGGTTGGTAAACAAAGGTTTTATTCAAACTCTCATACACCAACATCTCCAAAAAGCTTTTAACAGCAACCATCATTTTCCCCCAAGAATCAATGCATTTTAATTCATAGGAAGATATTTGTCTGTTGTTCCCCATCCTTTGAGGCGCAGAGACACGTTTAACAAAACAACTCAGCCTCGCATGGAGACAAACGTTCCTGCTTCTCCCTGAAATTACTGGAAGTTCATTTTCAAAAGCTGTCCTGTTTTCTGGGAATCAATGCATATCAACTAAAATCAATAACTTCTCCGTGCGGATGGGCTGAGACACCAAACTGATCTAGCGCTGTGGTGCATTTGTATCCAAATCTAGACATTCTCAACAAGTCAATGCATTTAAACGTCTGCCAGTGTCTTTCACTTAAAACTAATCTGTTTGCTGATCAGACTGTACATTTCCAGAGTGCATGGTAATATACTCTGTGTGTTTACCAGATCCAATGTACATTAACTCAAATAAAAATATTTCCACTTAACTTAAAATCGAGTTTGTCCCAACTTCAGCAGAACTCATGGGAATTGACTCTAGGCATGCTCTCCAAGACAGAATGGCTCCCTCCTCTCCTTCAGGCCCCAGGCTGGTCTCAGCAACGCGATGAGCAGGTTCTAAAACAACTCATTTCCTGCTTCTCTGGACCATACGCTCCAGAATGAGAAAGGGTACTAAGGAACTCTTTAGCTCTACCTCCTTCCCATGTTCTATGTTCCCACCCTGCTATTTTCCACGGTGGCCTCTTCAGTGTCTAAAAGCTTCCTCAGAGAAATTCTCTGTAGCCATTCTTTCCCATGACCATACTGTCCAACTAGGACTGTTGTCTAACCTGGTACTTGCTAAGCACCTGCAAAATGCGAGGTTCCAAATCTAGCCCTGAAATTACATGTCTTGATATCCCAGGAGTGTTTTATTCACTAGGAGATGGGCTTTCTCACCTTGTTCAGATGGTCAGTACACAGATACTTCTGGAACCGCCTATGTGGACACGTTCTGTGCAAAGCACAGGAGACTGTGCCAGACATAGTAGACAAAGCCCACCCCTGTAGCCCCAAGAGAAACAGTCAGTAAATCAGCATGGGAAGACAACTGCTAACTATGTGTGAGTAAAGGACCGCAATGGGAAAACAGATGAGGAGCAATTGGCAGCAATTAAAGCAGAGGCGGGGCAGGGCAGGGCAGGAGACATTCCTAGGTGCACCAGATCCCTACAGCACTGTCACCTTCACTGGCGATCATTTATTTGTCCTCACTAGTCTAGAAGGAGTTAGTAATGCTCCATTTTGAAAGGGAAGAAACTGCATCTCATAGGCTGTTAGCTCTTAAAGGCAACTGGCAAGTGGTACTGGTCCTATAAGATCATTAGCAAGAGCCATGATTCAAGCCCAGGAGGATCAGCCCATGCCTTTCCCACAAACATTTGTAAACGTTAAAAAGACTTGAAAGCACAAAGCATCATATGTTTCCCCAGAGAGGCAGGCTCAGGTGTATATCCAGGAAGACTTCCTGGAAAAGGTGGCTGTGGAACCAACTCAGAGAAATACTAGGAAGTTTAAAGTCCCCAAGGAACAGGCACAGTTGGAGCAAATACATGTTGGTAAGAGTGAATAACCATTTAAGAATAGAGGGGTGAGGAAGCCAGGCCAGTTCAGGTAGGAGAATCATAGCAGAGGAACCTGGGTAGGGAACATGACCCATGCTCTGGAAGAGTCAGATGCCCCAGTGTGGGTGAGTTCTTTGATTCAATTCCAGGTCCCACAGCTGCTGCTGGTCTTAAAGAAGCAGAGGAGCCAGAAGAAGTGCAGGCCCAGGACCCAACCCAGACCTCTACTGATCCAGCAGGACTCCTCCTACTAAAATGGCCCTAGTACAACAACCCAGAGAAGCCAAAGCAGAGGGAGGCTGGTACCCAGCTCAAGCTTCAAGTCATCACCATGGAGACGTTGCATAGGCCGCCAGCCACACAAATGGAGCAGCGAGGCTTGCTGGCTCACCTGGGACCTGAGCTAAGGAGGAGGTGGCAAAACTGTTTCATTTTCTCTCTTCTTTTTGCTCTCAAAAAGAAGAGACAATTTACACAAGCAAACAAACCCCACTTGGCCCCTGGAAGGAAGCCAGAAGCCCACTCTTCCGTGGCTGGCCTCCTTTTGAGAGAGATGGTGAGAACCCTGGTCTAGGCTAGAATGGGAAGGTCCTGGAAAAGAAGGATAAGGAGCCAAGAGGAAACCAAGGGTGCTTACCCTTCTCTCCTGCCCACGTGGAGGGACATGCTTAGAGTCCTAGGCAGTTAATGTGAACGTTAGTTGATCTTTCCAGTGATTAATTTTGGACTTCTGAAAACAAATAGCAGAAAGGCTGTCTTTTCTGAGCTTGGAAGGGAGATGCTGGAGCAGGCAAGCAATCTTCACACATGCATTGTGGTTCTCCTCTGCAAAGGGGTGAGAAGAGGGGCGGGGGATGAGGTGGCACCAAGAGAGGGAGCAAGCAAGAGAGGTGAGAAATCCAGCGTCTTCAGACCTGCCCACACTGCTGGCTTCGCAGCTGTGTGCAATACCTCATCTCACAGTCATTACAGGGACCCCCGCAGGATGGATGGAAGCCGGACACCCCGAAGGGTGGGAAATGAAGACAAGGCTTGCTGCTGACAGACGTGCATTTGAACATATTGAAAGAGACAGGCACTGGCTAGGGGCTGTCTTGACTCCCAGAATTCCACAGTCTTGGGGGAGGCAAATGGATGGGCATTATTGTCACACCAAAAGCCCAAGCCACCAGTGGTCCAAGTCTCCACATCTGATTTGAATGCTTTCTTGTCCTTCTATAACAAAACAAGACTCAAATTCAGCTTCTATTCCAGTATGGCCCAACCTCTTCTAGTGCCTGGGCAAAGAGCTGGGAGGTCGAGGCAGGGTAGAGGGATTGGCCCCAGAACTTGTCCAATGTGGAAGAGCACTTGCTGCTAACAGTCTCAGAGCCTTGGGACTCTTGGGAACAGCCATCCCACTCCTGGGAACAGCCCCCACATCAGACTGCAGGCAATCTGCACACCACCCTCACCGCATTACCTTTCTGAACTGCCTCTCCCTGATCTGATGTAGGTGCAGAGCTTCCTTCCCAGATGCATCTAATGCCCTTGAGTCTCAAAGCCTTTGCATTTGCTTCCCTCAGCTTGGCCCACATCTCCCAGCTGTCTCTTGCCTTGTTTCCTCAGGCCTGGGTCTCAACCTTATTTTCTCAGTGAGCCTTGGCTGGCCACCCTAATCTAAAACTGCATCCAGCCTCCTGAATTCCTCCCTGTCTTTGCTACTTTGTTTTTTCTTACCTTTTATCAGCATCTTTATTTATGTGCTCATTGCGTTGGTTGATTCCCTCACTGGAATCTCCATTAGATTTGGTTTGGCTTGATTTACTTTTTAAAAATGTTTTATTTATTATTTTTATGTGTATTGCCTGCATGTAAGTGTACCTATGCTGTGCAATATCTGCAGACATCATAAGAAGGTGTTGGATCCCCTAGAATTGGAGTTACAGATGATTGCTAGCTGCCATGGGGTGCTGGGAACTGAACCCTGGTCCTCTGTAAGAGCAACCAGTGCTTTTAACCAATAAGCTCTCTCTCCAGCCCCTTGATTTATTTTTTTCCCACTGATGTACCTCCAACACCTAGAAGTATCTCTGGCAGATGGTAGATGCTCAATAACCAGTCACTAAATGAAACAGATGCCACCAAAAGACTTCTCCCTCAGCCTTTCCTCAAGTGCAGATAGCAATGTCCGCTCTAAACATTTTTAAAGATAGAAACGTTCCTAGAAAACAACTTATCCCTTGGACTAGCCTGGACAGGTGAAAGACAGCAAAGGATAATAGAATATGGTGTCTCCTTCCAGGTCCAGAGAGAGTGGGGTGTGGGTGAAGAGACACTTCTGTGTGGGAATCCTTTTGTTGCTGTTGTTTTAAATGAAACAGAGTCTCAATACATAACCCTGGCTGCCCTGGAACTCACTATGTAGCCCAGGTTGCTTTGTATTGACCCTTTCTCTTCTGTCTACTGACTGCTGGGATGACAAACATGCCACCTTGCCAATCAGAAATCCCCCTTCACCTCAGATGGCATCGCTGCCATATACAAAGAATAAATTCATCCTGCTCATTAGTTTCCCCAGTAGTGAGGACACACACATATCCATACACATACACCAGTCCACCTGCACTCACAACTCAGTTTCTTCCTCAGGACACTAAGGATTGAGGCAAAGCTCAGCAGTCTGCAGACTCAGATCCTAGTGGCTGAGTTGTCATCCTAAGGCCCCATAGCTTTGTGCACTGGCAGCTACCTGGCTCAGGTCCAAAACCAGAAATGTCTACTCCCCCAACTGCTTACCCAGCCCAGTCTGGTCACAGCGCCTGCTGATCCCTGCCCATGGCTTGTGATGGTGGGGCCGGGCTGCTAAGGAAGAAAAAAGGAAGCAACGACCCCCAAGAAAGCAAAGCCTGAGGCACACACTGGTTCCACTGGGTTGCTGTTCCACTGGAACAAATCCTTTTGGCAAGTCTGGGTTCTTGATGAGTGCCACAAGCCCAGGCCATCCCCATCTACCCACCCTTCAGCTGAGCTGCTGGAACCAAGAGTCACAACTTCTTATGGTGTAGGCCCACCAGGAAGGTGTTCACAATGTCGTAAGTGGTTTGGAGCAGGGAGACAGGGCTGAGGCTGCTGGCTGTAGTCACAATCCGTGTGGCTCGGCCAACTGACCAGGCGTTATTTATAATTGAGCTCATCATGTGCAACTCTTACTGTCAGTCCCTGTTAAAACCATTTGATGTCATTGAGCCTTTGGAAAAAGAAGGGCGGGAGGAAAGAGGCAAAGGCGGGAGAAACAAAAGGAGTTTCGTTACAGGACTTCAAAAAAGCCAAGTATTTGAAAGGATCTTTGCTAAGGTTCTGACCTACTTTGCATGCGGATAAGCCATCTCCTTCACTTTGAAAGAAAAAGAAAAAGAAAAAAAAAAAAAAAACACCCTGCACCAAGTGGCCACAGCTCTATTCAAGAGGGGGGGGGCCGCGCCGCAGAAAAGGACTTTGGTGCTGTAATCAGAGGCCATTTAGGAACCATGATTTGGGGAATTATATGAGATTTCAGCTTCTCTTCCAGAGCTATGCACAGCTCAGGAAGATGGGGCTGTCAGAGGGAGACAACCAGGACTGGAAGAGCCAGGACCTCCATACTCAGGGGTGAATCACATTTGACCAGCTGCAGCCCCCGGCTCTGATCGACACCTCTTTGGTGGGCAACTTTGGAAACTTTGGAGCCCTCAGCCAGACTCTCTGGGATGCACTCTCTCATCATGGCACACCTAGGATGGTGGACCAGGTAGTAGTCACAAGTAGAGATGGCCTGTCCACTCCTGGAACATGGTAGGTATTCACTCTGTCATGGTGATTCCTCCCAGTTTTCTAAATGACTTGGGAAGGGGACACAATCCTCCACTCCCACCCCGCCACTGGTAGGTTCCTTAGAACAACCAGTGACAACTAGATTCTCTAGTACCCAATGATTAGAACACCAGCAAGTCAAGGGCTGTGGAATGAGGAGTCAGCTCCACAACTGGAGCTACTCTTGGGAGGACCTAGAGGAGCAGTGGGGTATAAGGACAAAGCGGGACAAAGGACACCGAAGAGTATTTGGAGAACACACTCATTCCTTCTCTCATCCTTGTGACCAAACAACACCACTATTTGGGATCCAATTGTTCAAACACATAAGTTGGGTGTATGGCTTTCACATTCATACTGTAACAGGGAACAAGGGACTTTATGCAGAAAGCAGATAGGGATGGCGTCCCATGCCCACACTCCCTCCCTGGCCTTTTTCACACCCACTGGTGGTATAAAGCTTGGCCATCAGAAAAAAATACAGTGTGGGGGTCCTCCTAAGACTATTAATGATATTTAAGATAGGTGAGGCTTGGTGCCTAAAATCCTAGCACCTGGGGAGCAGAGGCAGGAAGACTGTGAGGTTAAGGTCAGCCTGGGATACATAGGTACACAGGGAGATCCTATCAAGAAAAAAAGAAAGAAAGGAGGGAGGGAGGAAGGGAGGGAGGGAGGGAGGGAGAGAGGGAGGGAAGAAATTAGATGCCTATCCTGCCTGCTCTATTAGGTAGTATTACTAACCGCATGTTACAGATGAGGCAACTGAACTTTTCAGAGGGCTGGGCCATGGGGTCTGTGTCTGAATCAAGATTCTAGGCTTTTGTTTCCATTCAACAAATATATGACAAGTACCCACTGTGCAAGCCAGGCTCTGCCTCAGACACCAGAGACACCATGATAAGCATAAACAACGACCTAAGTCTCTGTCTGTGTGGCACCTATGTGGGCACACATGAAGGCTTCAATCAGTAGCATGCTCCCCCACATTGTGGTGTGGGATGACTTCAGGGACACACTCAGAAGATGCAGACCAACCCTTCTAATCCTCATCACATTAAACATCAAAGGGCAGATCAGAGTCTTTGGAAAATCTAATCATTTTGTGAATTTCAAACAAAAATGAAATGAATTGTGGGTTAGCCTCTGGCTTCAGGTTGCCCTGTTCTAGGAATGTGATTGTTAAACATCCTTATAGCCAAGGGGCTGCTGTGGTCCTCTGGCCCTGGTCAGCAGTGTTACTCAGAGGCCATAACAAAGTGCCTTTGACTGCCTCAGAGGCTGGCATGGGGTGGGTTCCCTCTTGCCTTCAGCCCTTTGCTAGTCATCTAGGAATCATCTAACACAATGGTAGGGCAGAAGGGCCCAGGGCTCCTAGCTACTCTTCTGTAGGCTCCAGGAGGTATGAGGACAGGGTTCTTGGGATGCCACCCTGATGATCTTGCTAGAGTGGAAAAACCTAGCCCCAGGCTCATTCCATTCTAAGAGGAAACCCCTCTTAGAATTCCTTCCCAAAGAAGGAAAAGCCAGGGCTCTGGACCAGCCCCATTCTCCCTGTTCCATCCTGCAGTCAAAGGATAGTAAGGTTTAATCCACTGTCAGTAAAAACCTTTAAGAAATTTTCAACAGTTCTAAAAGATTCCTATTATCATCATTGAATCTCATGGTAAATTATGTCAGATGGATACAATGACCTTATTTGGGGGACAAAAAAAGGCCCATACTGGGTCAAGAGCAGGAATAAAAGGCAGGACTTCCTTTCTTGGCTCCTGACTTCTTTCTACCAGACAGAACCCAGCCTCAGGTGAGCTTTCCTTTCCTGACACAGGTAGCCAGCTACACTGCTGTGACTCTCCACACTCTTGTCTAATGGCACCAAGAGGATCAAACCACAAGACACAATTTTAGAAGTGACATTAACCTTCCCTGGGAGCTTAGGTAGAATAGTGTGATATTTGTAGTTGTTTGACCCTGTTAGATTACATGTGAAATCCAGAGAGGGGAAGTAGCTTGTTCACACAGCAATACAGAAGGAGGATTTGCCCTGGAGCTGGACTTGGGTATTGAATTGGGAGCTTACAAGTCTCAGGATGAGTCCGAGTCCAACTCTTGCCCTCTCCCCTAGAAAAGCCCAGGAAGGGCCAGGGTGGTGATGCTTTCTGATATTGGAGGGGCAACTTTGCATCTCTTTCTCTCTCTCTCTCTCTCTCTCTCTCTCTCTCTCTCTCTCTCTCTCGTATCTTCCATCAGCAGAAATGTATGAGGGATTTTCAACAAGAAGATTGTATGCACCTGACAATGATCTTTGATGAACCTCACCCCCTCCAGGCAGACCTTCTCACAGTGCTGGGAAGGAGACAGAGAAGGGAGGAGACAACCCCTTTTATTCCTTCAGCCCGACTCTTGATAGGACTAAAATTTGGGCCCATGGAAGGCTAAACTTTATTACTTTCTTTCCAATAGGAACCTGACCTCAAAACTCCAAGACATCTGGGCAGAGCACTGAACTTGGCATCCAGGAGGCCTGGACCCAGCCTCAGCACCAAGTGACCTGGTGGGCAGCCCTGTACAAGTCACCTTAAGTGTCCAGTCTTCCTGTGGCCCAGCTGTGAAGGTTGAACTAGCTGTCATCTTCACAGTCCTCCAGCTCTGTTGCACCCTCTGCCATTACAAGAGACCAGAAAGGGTAAAATGCACATGTCAGGAAGAGATTGAGTTTTAATAACAGTCACAGAACATTCCAGAAACATTGACTGCATTTGAGGATCCAAAAACTGTCCTCAGTCTTTCCTTTGATCCTTATAGGAATATTTGAGATACTGTAATTATCTTCATTTTCCAAACAATGCAACTGAGGCTCAGAGAGAGTAAGTAATTGTATGAGGTCATATAGCTTGGAATCAGCCATCAGCAGAGTTACAGCTATCTGGATCTGGCTTCTTTTCACCTTCCAAACCACCCTACACATACACATACACATACACACACACACACACACACTCACACATATACACTCATTCACATGCATATATACACACTGACACACAAATATAATCATTACACACACAGAGACACATACCTACACATAATCACATATACACATATACATTAACATACATGCACACTTACATACATACATATCCTCATACACACAAATACACAGACACAAACACACACTCAACACATACAGACACACATCCACACATAGACACATACTCACACATATACACACTCTCACACACATATATACATGCACTCACATACACAGACATACAACAGAGAGGAGAGGATTATTAAGGGCAGAAGCCATAGCGCTTTCTGGCTGTTTCTAACCTAGAAGGCCAGAGGAAAGCAGAAAACAGCCAAGATTGCATGGAAACCTAGAAAGTAGCTATTGGAAGAGAAGTGTGTGTGAGTGTGTGTCTGTCTGTCTGTCCGTCTGTCTGTTACATGACAGAGGAAGGGAGAGAGGGAGGATGGAGGGGGAGGGAGGGAGATGAAGAGGAAGGGAAGAAGAGATAACAGATTGTTCAGATGAAAATATCTGTTGATACAAAGCAGCACAGAGAATTCAGGCAGGATCCACGAAGGACCTGCTCTGTGTTGTCTGAGAGGAACCAGAATCTGCCCCCACCAGCTGAATCTACCTGTCCAAGAACCTGATTCCATAGTCTCCATGAAAACTTGTGTGTTGGGGGGGGGTGAAGGTCACCACTCCATTCTGAGAGCAGGCTGTGTGAAAATGATACTGTATCCCAAACATGGCCAAGGTCTCCATGTGATTACCAAGGACAAGGCAGGGCTGTGGAGCCGACCCCTTAGGCAGCTGCACTGAGGTATGGCCAACAGTGCCAGTCAGAATCACAGGGAAGCCAGGAGGCAAGGGAGGGGAGGAGCTGAGGTGGAAGGAAAGGAAAGGGGCAGGGGTGAGGGTAACCTTGGAGAGAGGCCTCAATGGGCAGAGGACTAGAAGGAATGGTGGGAAGCAGGTGGGAGCTGGGGGGAGAGAATGGTAATCAAGTATAACCCGGAAGAGGCCGTTAGAGGGCGCCAGCGGCTGGGGTTTTGTTCCACTCAGCGGACACTCACTGGATGCCCATAATATGCTGGGCTCTGTGCCAGGCAGCAGGCCCAGGGATGAATCAAATACCCACACACTGTAGGTCAGGAGAGAGACTGACAGAAAGGCATGTGTGTTGTGGGAGAAAAGGGAAGCACTGATGATATTGGCATAAGTCCTGGAGGCCAGGGCTAGGGTAGTGCCTGGACGCCTGAGCTTCTAAGGGAGTCCAAAGCCTCCCCTGCCAGACCTACCCTCCTTGTTCTTCATCAAAACTTCTAGATAACATATCTGCCACCGAGACCTTAGTGAATTCTAGAGCCCAAGCAGCAAAGAGGGCAGTTAACATTGCAAACTGACTTGCTTCCTCCTTCAGGGACGTTTCAGTAGATATTATCTATGATGTCTTCTCTAACTAACACACACACACACACACACACGCACGCACGTACGCACGTACACACCACCACCACCACCACCACCACCACCACACCCAGACACACAGTCATACAGCAACAAGCCCAGACAGAGCCATGTCTGCCAAGATCACATAGGCAGAGCCCAGGAAAGGTTTCTGAGCAAGCAAGGCCGGCAGTGGGGGAAGAAGGGAGCCAGTCCCTGGCCAATCTGCCTGTGCCTGAACCCCCAGAGCCTCTGTCCCTTCTCAAAAGAAAGAAAGGCACTTTCTCTTCCCCAGCCTTTCTCCAAACCAAACCTGACATCTCTTTAAATCGAAGTCAGCCCCAATGGAAGGGTGGTAAAGAATTTTGTTTACTAACCCTGGCGTCTAATTAAAATTAGCTTCTGGTTCTTCTGGTTGTTTTTTTTTTTTTTTTTTGTTCTGACTATTTTAAGGCTGGAGCTGCTAGATCAGTTCAGTCACTAGTAAGCTGTCAAATCAAATTTTCAAAAGCAAATTGCTTTTATAATTAATTTAATTATTATTACGGCTCCCAGTTTTGTGTTGCCTTAATGAACACAATCAGGTTTCACCCTCTGCTCCCCCCATTCACACACAGCACCCCTCACTTCCCCAGACCCACCTCACACCTCTTTCACTCAAGAAAAGCCTGTGGAAAGGGAAGGGGAGAAGCAAACAGGAAAGTCCCCTCCCCAAGGCCTTCAGTAGCCACAGCCTCCTGCATGCCCCAACCTCACAGTGAGTAATTAAGGCTCCCTCTCAGTTGGAGAATAAATGGTACATGTTTTAATTACCCCCAGCCTACCCAGGCATCTTCACACCTCCACCTCCCGCCCAAGTCTGCCAGTCCGTGTAGGTTGGGCGGGGGCAATCAAGGGAGGGAGGGAGAAGCTGTGACAGTGACAGCGGTCTGTCACCCGGGGTCTGGCATTCACTGGGGAACTGTCAGTTACTAAGGAAACTAGGAGGGAGAGAGGAAGGGAGAGAGGCGGTTAGATCCAATTTGGGGTGACAAATGTAAGGAGTGAAGATTTTGGCCCTTCTGCATCGGAACACGAGTGAAAGTTTTAGGGACAGGGCAGAGGGTAGGCACAGAAGAAGGGGTCCCAAGAGGCCACCCCGTTTTAGGAACCTAAGCCAGGCAAGGGATGTGGACTCAGAGGGTGGAGCAACTCTGGACCCCAGGCCTCAGAGCAGCATGTGTACTGTCTGTGTGCACATGCATGTGTGTATGTGTCCACACTGCTGTTCACCCAGTGCCTGGGGGTGCCTGCCTGTGTACCCCTCTTTTTCTGTTCTGGGGGTGACTTCACTTCAGTGGATTTTTGTTTTCCTCCTTCAGTTTGCAAGTCATCTCCATCCTTTTTTGTTTGTTTTTGTTCTTCCATTCTGTTTCTTTTCCTTTCTCTATCTCCTTTCCACTATCAACGATACCATCACACACAACGGCTGCCCTGACCCACCTGTCACCTCCTCTACCTGGAGAGGGAAGGAACATTTATGATCCCATCTCTACTGCTATCCTATCTTCTCTCTCTCTCTCTCTCTCTCTCTCTCTCTCTCGCTCTCGCTCTCGCTCTCGCTCTCTCTCACACTCACTCTCACTCTCTCTCTCTCTATCCCCCCGTATAGTCCTACTCTCCACCCTAGCCCTTCTTTGTGCTTGCTCCCTTTGTCTTTGCAGGCTCTAGATCAGACCCCAGGGACAACAGCAGCATCAGCACCCTTGTGGCTTCCCACCCAGGCTGGTGTGACTCTCCTGCTTTCAGCAAGGGTGCCTGTGGATGCTGACATGGAGCACCAGTGGGAGGAATGACAGGCAAGATAGAAGTGGGCCAGGAAACAGTCCAGGCAGGGGAGTGACTGAGCAGAACAAGGACAGTTTGATTTCTGGGACTCTTGACTTTTGGGGAGGGGAGGAAGATGCTGTGGGAGGAAGCCTGAGTCACCTGTTCTAAGGCAGTGCATTGGGGCAGGGATCTCTGGGTAGTTCTCAGGGACCCCAAGAAGCCTCTTGAACTGCCTGCAACAAAGAAGGGCCCATGGCGTGTGCCGTCCCCTCCTGCCCAGAACCTGAAGCCTTCCCTCTCATCAGTGAACCAGGCAAGGTTGCTAGCATCTCCTGCTCCAGCTGTGAAGCCTGAGTCACCTGTTCTAAGGCAGTGCATTGGGGCAGGGATCTCTGGGTAGTTCTCAGGGACCCCAAGAAGCCTCTTGAACTGCCTGCAACAAAGAAGGGCCCATGGCGTGTGCCGTCCCCTCCTGCCCAGAACCTGAAGCCTTCCCTCTCATCAGTGAACCAGGCAAGGTTGCTAGCATCTCCTGCTCCAGCTGTCACTTCTCTCTCACTGTTGACTTCCCTCCTTCCTACTCCATTGACCAGGGCTTGGGTCTCCTAATGCAGAAAGGATCCTGGAGTCAGGTGTGACCAGAGCCCTGACTTTAAGGGCCCCTCAAGGAGAGCTCAGGTGCTGGAAGAAGGATGCTGCTTTCCAGGCCCCTTGGAGGGTGGCAAGGTGGGCAACTGCTCTCATTAAAGTCTAGGCAGTAAATGAGGGACAGATGAGTCACCGCAATAAACAGGTAGGTATTCACCTTTCCCTAAACCAGAGCCAGCAACTAGGCTAGGAGCTACCTTTACCTGCAGAACCAAAGTCCTGGGAATGCCACCAAAGATATCAGATCTCCACTGGTCCTCTCCATACAACCCGGCCAACACTGAACACATACAACCCAGGGGAGGCAAGTCAACCTTCCCTACTCTAGGGGGCGCTCTGATCAAACACCTGCTGCCAGCCTCTAGGCTGCCAGGAGACCAAGGTGCCCTTGAAACCAGAATCCAACAGGAACCCAACACCAGTTTGAGAGGTCTGAGCCCTGCATCTGAAGCCACACACGCTGATCTGAACAATCCTGGGATGGCAGATTGATTTGGCACCCTCTGACCCCTCTGGCCATTGCCAGGTAAATGCTCCAGCCAAAGCATCTGTATAGAGCAAGCCTGCCACCTGGTGGGGAGGTCATCCAACTACAGGCTGGGGCTCCTGAGGGTGGTTCTGTCCAGGGTTTAGGGTTTGGCAGCCCAGGTGCCCACCAACCCCTGAAGACAGTAATGCCACATTAAGGAAACACAGAACCCAGGCCTAGGCCTTCTGAGAGAGTTTTTAGGCACAGAAAAGCAGAAAGAGGGGATAAGTTGGGTTCAAAGGGCTGAGGCAGGGGACTGTGGAGGCCGGCTGGGCTAGAGAAGGTATTTCATGCTCTTGACTAACTCTCATGTCTCTTCTCTGGACATGAACGAGGAATGAACAGCTGGGGCAACAGACATCTACAGTCTGGATTCCTGTCCTGGCTCCCCCTACTCACCAGTGGGACGGTAGACTTTTTTCTGTGGACACTTCTCTTCTCTGGACATGAACGAGGAATGAACAGCTGGGGCAACAGACATCTAGAGTCTGGATTCCTGTCCTGGCTCCCCCCTACTCACCAGTGGGACGGTAGACTTTTTCTGTGGACACAGGACCCTTCTGCAAAAGTGAGGGCAGATGAGCAGGCAGAAGGCCACCACAGGCCCCCAGCAGCTCAGGGTTACAGCCAAGACAGATCAAGGAGAGCCCGTGGACAGGTGGAAGGCATTAGAATAATCAGAGAGCATCTTGTCCAATGGAGGCTGTCCTACGGGTCCTGGGCACATTTCTTCTTCCTCCACACATACAAATTCACAACGAAATTATATTTTATGACTGCTTTGACAGAAAGGTTAATGTTATATATTAGAATAGTTTACTCAACCTAAAAATCCATCCTCTTCTGGCCCTAAAAGAAATGAAACAATTTTGCATGCCTACTGTACCTGGTAATAAGTCAGTCCTGGGTCCTAGTACAGATGAGGAAATTGAAGCCAAGAAGAGAGAGTCCTGCCCAATGCCAGTCACTGTTACACTGGCTAAGGTCACTGTTGGGTTTTCCATGACATTTAACTTTTTCCAAGAGACAGGAAAACCCTCACCATCTATCTATACAGACCCAAAATCCCCCACTCCCTGCCCTTCCACCATTCTACCCCAGAGACCTTTGGATTGCCCATTGCATGGAAATCATGTCTTGGAGTTCTCCATTCCTGAGCCTGTGGCCTCCCCTCCCTGAGTCCTTATGCTGCAACCAAGTCATCATCACCACCACCACCGTGGCCTCCCCTCCCTGAGTCCTTATGCTGCAACCAAGTCATCATCACCACCGCTACCACCACCATCACCACAGCTCATTGGCCTACTGTCTTATTAATTCTTAATTTCCAGTTTTCAAGAAGAGAGAGCCTTAAACCTCCATCTCAGCAGGCCAGAAATCACACAGATGATCCAAGTATCTCAGGACAGCCTTTAATTTATTTCCCAGCATACACGGGCACTGCAGAGACTTGATAGTACCAGCTTAAACATAATAAATTACTCAAGTAACAGAGATTAGTTAATAAAGCTCAAGCCTCCCTCCCTGTCCCTACTGACTTAGGCGTAGACACCAAGGATTCCTTTGAAGATGTCCATGGGGTGGGCTTCCCAGGCTTGAGGCAGCTGTGCAGCCTGCTCAGACCTAGGTAGAAGTTGTGACAAGGACAAAGAGGCCCGGGAAACTCCAAGGCAGAAACAGAACGTTTTACTCTAGGCCTCAGCATACCAATGGGCATTATAATCTAGGAGTGTCAAAGCTTGTACCTGGGTATAGCTTAGGAAGTCACAAGTCAGAGGACTAGAGAAATGGCTCAGCAGTTAAGAGAGTTTGTTGCTTTCACAGAGGACCCGAGTTTGGTTCCTAGCACCCACATCAGGCAGCTCACAACTACCTGTAACTCCATCTCCGGGGGCTCTAATGCACTCTTCTGTCCTCTTTGGGCACTTGTACCCATGTACACATATACACATGTGCACACACACACACATAAATAAAAATAAAATAATCTTTTCTAAAAACCGTGAATCGGAGAGAGAGCACCCATGAATGAAGAATAGTGCTGGTTGCCTCTGAGGCCTAGCAAAAGGCCTGGAGATGCTTTTCTAGAAGAGTCAAAAGACGGGGCACCTGAAGAACCTCCATCCCTACCCTGCCGGCTGTGTCTTTGCAGGGTCTCATCTCCATTTCACCTTCCATCCTTCATCCTCAGTGCTTTATCCACTGTAGGAGCCTTTCACCACCCCTGCCCCAGCCACACATGCATAGCCCAATCCCACAACTCTCCTTACAAATTCTTCATGTGGAATTTCAGACCTGGAATTCACTGACTTCTCATAGAAATGAATACGTGAAATACAGACCACCAAGGAAGAGGGCGGCGCTTACTTTCTAAGGAGCTTCTTGACTGCTTTAGTGGTTCACAAAACCCTAAAAGAATGAGATGTTTGAGAAAAACGGAGGTTCTAGTGCTAGCCCAGGATACCGGGCTTCAGCAGGGAGGCATAGAAAACAGATGTCTGCCAAGTGCTAGGTGTTGGGAAGATCCCAGAGCTTTACAGGAGTCCTGTCATACCTGAAATTTCCCTCCTGCCTCAGCTCAGATGCCCCAAGTCTAATGATCTCAAGAAAGGTGAGCCCAGGAACCACATCCTTAATTCCCTTCTGTACGCCTGACACCAAAGCCGAATCTTCCGGACTCCTAGGGACTCTGAGCGCTCCCAGCTTGAGGCAGAAATCTGAGCCTAAAGCCCAACTTCTTCCACAGTCATCCATGGCATCACTGAAGAAATTGTCATCCGGGTTGCCTTTGTTCCCAGGCACTAGTATAACATTGTCATCAGCAATAAAAACCTCTTCAATATCTCTAATTCTTTCCTTCCATGATGTTCTAAATACTGCCTACACATGCTCTTGTTTATGGAGAGAGAGCCTCCCTTCACACAATAGATGACTGTTGAATATGGTGTAAATCGAATCACATTATAAACGCACTAAGGGAATCCTAACATGAATCCTTTTATAAAGTGAATAATCATCTTCTAATTTATCATTATTATAAGCCCAGGTTATTATCTAACAAGTTTGTTTGATGTGAGCAAAACCTGCACGTGTACACACACACACACACACACACACACACGAGCACACATTCTTGGGGAGTAGAAGTCACAATGTCCAGTACAGTGCTAAACAACAGAAGCACCAAGGATCACATAACAGCACAGTCTGCACCAGAAAAAAAGGGGAAACTGAGGCCCAGAAAGGAGTGATGGTCTTTTTACTGTCGCCCATCTCCGTAGAGATGCCTTCTAGATTTTCACAGTATATCAGGCACTCCAGGTCAGCAGGAGATGGTGAGGGGCAGGAATCATGGTGAAATGAGTGGAAGGATGCAGGAACTGGCTATGGAGAGTGGAGGGCTTCTATCAGAGGCATGGGTGTCTCTCTGCAGATAGAGGAGATGGATGCTGTGATCTCAAACTTCCCAAAACGTGTATCTGTGTGTGTGTGTGTGTGTGTGTGTGTGTATGTATGTATGTATATGCCTGTGTGTTTGTCTGTGTGTGTTTGTATATGTATCTGAATGTGTGTCTGTGTGTGTCTGTATGTCTGTCTATGTGTGCCTGTGTATGTACCTGTGTGTATGTCTGTATGTGTGTCTGTGTGTGCCTCTGTGTGTGTATGTATGTGTTGGTATATGTCTTTGTCTGTGTCTGTGTCTGTGTCTGTGGGTGTGAGCGCGCGCACACTCGTGCTGGTGAAGCTGTAGCCCCCTCTAGTTTCTTTCTCCAGATCTTCCTCTCACTGCTAGATGAACATCATCCTGTCTCCCTGCCCCTTCAGGCAAATATAGAAGTGGTTGGCAGGTGACACTGTAGGGCAGATCTCCAGAGACCTCTTCTCAAACACCGCAGCTTGGGAAAGTCAGAGATACAGGGTTCAAACTACACTTTATAGAACTTTCAGTTCTCCTATCCCATTCCTCTGAGACCTAAGGCCCCTGGACCCCAAGTCTAGGAACACTTGAATTCTGTGTTCAAGCTGTCTTTCCAGTTGTCTGTACCTTCAAACTGAAAAGGTTTCCTGCATGAATTCAGCAACTTTCACTGTAGTACTAGAGGCAGAAACGGCAGACCTTCATTCTACCAGGGAGGAAACTGATGCTCAGAGAGGCTGGGGCACTCCCTGAACCATACCAGCAAGTCTCTGTCCCACATTCAGGCTATCAGAGTCAGGCAGGCCATCACTAAGTTCTATCACTGTCAGCAGTGACATCCCACCATTACAGAATTCTATAACTAGCTACCTCTGGTGCTGGAGCGATGGCTCAGCAGTTAACAGCACTGACTGCTCTTGAAGAGGATCGAGATTCAGTTCCCAGCATCCACACAGCAGCTGATAACCAATCCTAACTCCAGTTCCAGGAGATCTGACACTCTTCTGACCTTTGTGGGCATTGAACGACACGGGTACACTTACATACATGCAGGCAATACACTTGTACACATAAAATAATAAGTAAAATGTTGAAAAAATAGAATTCTATAGCTACCTCAGAGATACTGCCTAGAATGGGTGCAGTAAGAATCACACGTACAGAGAAACAGGGCTAGCTGTGGAAGAGTCCTGGGTTCTCTCTCTCTCTCTCTCTGTCTCTGTCTCTCGGTACTTCCCAGTACAGCCTGTCTCTCTCTCCAGTCCAAGGAAACAAAGGGGAAAAGACAAATGGCAGCAGGTAGGTGGTAGGACGCCACCTCTGTGTCTAATAAAGGCTGAGTTGGGTGAGTCCAGGGTCAGGGCCTCCCCATTGCTGTGACAGTAACATAGCCTGGAAGTCCCCTTCAATGTTAGTGATGACCAAGGGTCACCCTAGCTGTGGTTGGTATCAAACACAGGCAGAATGTCACCTTAGTTTCTGTAATCTATTTGACCTTATCAAAATGAAACCAACAGGTACTTCACTGAGCATGTCCAATAAGTTCCTCAGATAACCAACCAGAAAGTCTGTTCTCTTCCATGGAGCTACGAAAAGCAGAGCTAGAAGCCAGGAGACACCTAAGAGCACTCTCCACATAGGAGGAGGCACCAGGGGTGGCTGGGCAAGAAGTGAAGTTGTATAGTAGTGCTAGCGTCTCCTCAAGGCCCACCCCATCCCAGGGCTGCCTCTCAGTTCTCAAAGTGGGGGATCAGGCTCTCCTCTGTGCTGTCTCACCAGACCACTGGCAAATCCCCTTCCACCGCCCCTGGGTTTGGAAGTCGCAGGAGTGGGGAGACTGGCTTCTTCATTCATTGTCTGGAATTGGAGATTCTAGAACTTTCTTTACCAACTAGTAGATGAGGTTTCATGACCTGCAAGGAGTGACCTGGAGAACCTAGTGCCTAGAGCAGAGATCACGACCTACAGGAACCTAGGAGTCCACCAGTGTTGGGGCCCTTGTTGCTTCAGTGATGACTACAGTGAGCCTGAAAATAAGATAGTTGCTGTGTCACAATTATGAGAATCATAAGAGATGACATCAGCACTGGGATGACAACATGCGACAGAACCATGTTCTGGTGAACAGCATGTCCCTATTAGCCATGAACTCAATACAGAAATAAGAGAGGATGCAAAACTCTCTTTAAAAAATGTCTCTTGTATAGTCCTTCAATGTGCCCTTGGGTAAGAAAGGGGTTTTATAGTTAGTACCACCAGGGTTGCTCACAACCCACAGCCCATCTCATCTATGCCTATAATCTGCGTGCATTTAAAAGCCATCTGTCTTGGAAAGAAAAGCGAAGAATCATGAAAATAATGTTGTGAAATATCCTTATAAACTAAAAGGTGGTTTTATATGCTGGCTGTGACTTATTATCAGCATCGTTCCCTGGGCTTTAAGAAAGAGGGGGCCTTGACATTGAAACTGGAGTTTGGAGGAAGCTCCCATCCACACCTGTCTCAGCCACTCCCTGGGCTTGTCCTGCATAGTCTAGGTGCTCCAGCTAAGGGCCACTATTTTATGCATAGCCCTGATATCAGCTGAGACCACCCCTTCTGCCCCAACCCCCACACTCTGCCACTCTAAATATAGGGAAGCTTGACCAATTGCTACCTCTGTTTATGAGAGCCCAGAGCCACCTAATTTCCTTGAGTCCCCACAGCCAGGTGGCTGGCGGTCCTGTGCCTTAGCTCCATGCATCTGCCTTCTGTTCCACTCTCCACCACTCAGGAAGCCTAGGTCCTCTGTGGAGCTTCCACTAGGGACACGTGGGCCACAGGAGTCTCCTTCTGCAGATGGGAGGCTTCGGGTCTCTTCAGTAACCTTACCTGCTTCCTCGAAGCCCTCATTTCTTTACCCTCCTTCTGAGGAAAAAGAATAATTGCCCTAATGTTCTGTCCAAGAATTTCTCCAGTGGCCAAGTTCCTTGAATCACCTTGCTTCTCTCCTTCTGTAAACCAAGAGACGGAACTGTCCCTCAAGTGGTACAGCCAGGAAAGAGTTAACTCAGCAAGATTCATGCACCATGGAGTCAGGACAGGGTCCTACATACTGCTGAACTCACAATGACTAACCTCGAAATCAGCAAGTATGCACTGTAGTTACAGCTGATTCTCATCAACTTTTTGGGTTGTGTTATACATGCATATACACATATGCATACAAATGTGCTTACCTGTGCATTTGTGTGTGGGGAGGAGCTACATGTTGATTTCAGATATCTTTCTCTATTACTCTCTACCTTATTTTTTGAGACAGGGTTTCTCACTGAACCAGAGCTTGCCATTCTAGCTAGGCTTACTGGCCAGTAGGCTCCTGAGATCCACCTGTCTCTGCCTCTGCAGCACTGGGGTTATAGGCGTCTACCACCATACCCAGCTACTATGTGGTTACTGGGGATATGAACTCAGGTCTTCATGTTTGTGCAGCAAGCACTCTATTCACTGAGCCATCTCCCCAGACCTGATTCTCATTACTCTTGTAGTTATATTCTATGGAGTCACTGGAACAGGTCCTAGGAGAAATAAAGAGCTAGGTTCCACAAGGTTCTAGTCACAGCATTTACCTATTTAATTCATACCATTGATTTATTAACAAGGAACTCAAGGCTAACACTGTTATTAATGACCAAATGAAACTTACCTCACCCACAGAGTTTCTCCAGAAGGTAGAAATACTAGCCAACTTTTCGACACTGTGCTGTTTTAAACAGCAAACACTAGGCTTGTTTTAAATGGCAAAACTTCAAGCAAAAGCACACACACACAGAGGTAGCATTAAACAGACCATTAAAAGCATACTTTTAACAGTAGGAAAGCTGCAAAAGAAGACAGAGTCACCTTGTTCAACTTCAGCTGAAAATTTGTGCATCAGCAACTCAAAGTTTTTGCTACTCTGTCCACGTCTGCAAACAAAAGATATATGAGTTGGAGGCCACAAATTTGTACAAGTAGACACATCTGAAAACATGGGATCTAGGAACAATGATCAAGATCCACTGTCCATGAATACTATGGAGTACTATTCAGTCACAGAAAGGAATGTAGTTTGGGTATACACAGCCTAAATAAGCCTCAAAGGCATTGAGCTGAGTGAAAGCGCCAAGGTTGGAAGCTGACCCCCTACAGGACCTCACTGATATGACATTCTTGAAGACAAAACTACAGAAAATAAGAACTGATCAGTGGTTACCAGTAGAGCTACAGCAAAGAAGGCACAGGGAGTTCTGGGAAGTGACAAACTGTTTTGTGTCCCAACTGTAATGGTGACAATACAAATTTATGCATGTGTTAAAATTCATAAAACTGTACCAGAGAAAAGAGTCCATTTTATTATGTACTGCTTTAATAAATAAATGCACACTGCATGCCCACCATCAAAATGGACAGCCAGAGGTAGAAACCCCTACCTGTGACTGGATCTGCTGCAAGGAATAGGGTTCCATGGGGCTGGTGACTGTGGTCACTTGAGGCCTTTGTGTCTTCCCAGCAGGGACAGTTGCCACCTGTGTGCTTGAGTTCTGGCCTCATGTCATATGCAGGTGGCCAGGACAGCCTCCCAGTCTCCAAATAAGGGCGGCCAGCACAGTCCTGAGGTGTCCCCGCCACCCTCCATTCCTTTATTCCTCTGTGATAGGACCCCACTCCTACAGAGGCTCAGGGCATTGGTTTTATATCCACATGCAGAGATCCCCACTTAGAAGTTAGTGTTGCCCCTAGCAACCAGCTCTCTCTCTCCAAACTGCTTTGAATGCAGACTGCCTTAGGAGGACTGCGCCTCAGAACTGATTTCTGAAAGACCTCCTATCACAATGTGAACAAAACATTTTTAAACAGAAAATTTAACAAGACTTTAAAACAAAGATCCAAAGTATTTTTATCATATTCTGACGACGTGTTTGCCAAGTGACTGGAGGTGCATTCTCTGTACTTTGCAAAAGAAGAAAGACAATGATGGGGGCAGATTATGATGCACGACCTGTTCTCAGACCCAAATGGTGAAATGAAGATAATGTGATCTCTCTGGAAAGTCACCTCATGCAGCTCTAAGCCCATAGTAGGTGCTGTTAAAGTGAGTGCCAGAGAAAACCTGATAACTCCCTCAAGTGAAAGAGTTGTTTGTTCTAATCATTAACACCCACACAGTTATTAACACCATCTATGTGGGAGGACCACAAACAACACAGAAAGGAGTAAGACGTGGTCCATGCTTTCCCGGGGCTCCCAGTCCAGTAGACAGAAGAACGCATAAATAATTTAATTAAATTGGTACGTTTGAGCAGCTAAATTATACTTGTTGTTACTGAACTCTGTATCTCCTTTTCAGAGGCACCATCTCTAATTCTCAAGCATCACTGCACTAGCAGACAGGAAATGCTAAAATGAAATGTAAGGAGCATGCCTTGGGAAGATGAATAAAGGGAGCATGCTCATCAACGTTCCTTGCTTGCCAGTGACATATCCCCACTCACACGAACATAAGCAAAATGGTAAATGCATTGGCTCACATAATTAGGAAGAACAGGAAACTCAAGCAGATAATGAAAGCGTCTGACCTGCTATGGTACCTTGTCCTTCTCCACTTGCATGAACAAAGTCTCAGGTTTGGTCCCCCACCAGCATCAAGTGTGTCAGTGACATCTGGTCCTTTCTCAACTCGGCTCTAAAACTCAGCTTCTCGTGCAGACGTAGCATCAACAACAAAAATTTCAGGGCTGTAATGGGGAACAGAAAATGGGTTTGACCCTTTCCAGAGCCTATTACATTACACAGTTGTTCAAAATACTGGTCTGATGCTGGGAGAGCAAAGGAAACAGGACTAGATTGCAGCCATGGATGCTCTACACATGCCTTCCTCCCATAGATCTCTGAGCAAAGACAGCTTGGACCTCAGGCAAAGCTCAACTCTGGGCATCATCCGTCTGTGAAACTACATAGTACTGCAGCATTGAGGTCCAAAAGAGGCAGATGTCCAAGGTAGAATGCAAGACTGCTGAGATGCCAGGACAGTGAGAAGAGCTTAGGACTTGGAAATAGCTTGAACCTCAGCCCTGCCCCTTAGTGGTAGTGAGCTCTTCTGAGGTGACAGCTCTTCATCTGTTAAATGGGAATGATAATATCTGCCTCAAAGGTAGTGAGCTCTAAAGAGCTAAGTCCAATCACAGTTGTTATTGAAGTCCATCTCCTTTTTCGTCTTCATGGTCTTCCCTGCTAATTCTCAAACATCATTTTATTCATCCATATAGCATCCATCCAGTATGTATTAAGCAACTGCTTTATTCTAGGAAATACGTAATATGCTTGGAATATTGATATTAATACAATTGATCTCCAAACTCTCTCAGGGGTGTAACGAGCTTCTGACAGTGTGATGACAATGTCATCTACAAATGTGTGGGGCCACATTCATAGCTATTCTAGGACATGCTTGCCTACCTACTTACACTGAAGTAAAAATGATTAAACAATTCTGAAACACGAACTCTGGGGAAATATTTAAAAGTACGAGTCTCTCAAATCTGTGTATGGGTTTGTTTGGGTTTTTTTAATATCCAGCACAATAGTCCCCCATATCCATTGCTGCACTCTTCATCGTCTCGTAGTTACTCATTGTCACTATGGTCCAAAACTATTAAATGGAAATTTTCAGAACTAAAATTTTTAAGTTGTGCAGCATGATGAAATCTGGAGCAGTCCTGAGCCAGTCCACCAGGGTGTGAACTGCTGCTTTGTCCTCCTTCCCAAGCCGCATACACTACCCACCCAGCAGCCATGCAGGGGCCTCCCAGTTATCAGCTAACTTGCAATATACTGCTCTGCTTGTACTCAAATCCCCCTTATCTACTTATCTACTTTTTTTTTTAACTTATCTAATGACTGAAAGTACAAGAGCAGATTCTGGCAATTCAGAGTCTTCCAAAAAGAAGCCATAAGGGTCTTCCTTCCAGGGAGAAGGTGCTCAACTTCAGAAGGAAAGAAGTGGAATTAGATTGCTGGGATCTGTGGTAAGAGCAAATCTCCCATCAGGGAAATTGTGAAGAAGGAAAAGGAAAATTGTGCTAGTTTTGCTGTTGTACCTCAAACTGCTAAAGTTATGGCCATGGGGCTTGGTTAAGATGAAAAGGGCATGAAATTAGACTGTGTATAGAGTGGAAGCATAATGTGTGCAGTATACAAGATTTTGGCTTTTCCCAACACCAATGGGAGGGTGGTCTTAGAATGTATCTCCTGCTGCTGAGAAGGGCCAATGTCTTTCACTAAATTCTTATGACAACTACATGAGATATGTTATCATTCTCTTAGGGAAAAAGTAACATGATTAACAGCAACATGGTTAAAATGCTCACAGTTGGTAAGAGGTAGGAACAGACTCTACTCTCCATGTTGTTAGAGTCTCATACACCATGAAGAACTTATTGGTGAGGGGGAAATATTTATTTTTATGTGTATTTCAAGTATTCAAGTGACCAATAAAGTCATAACCATCACATCAGACCACAAAGGAAGTAGGAAAGGAACTATTCTAGTTATGTTTCCTCTTTTGCTGTGACAAAATATCTAACAAAAACAGCTTAAGGAAGGAAAACTTTCATTGAATCAAGGTTAAGAAGGGAGCAGTCCATCATGGTGGGAAGTCACGGGGGCATGAGCGTGAAGCAGCTGATCACATTACATCCGCAGTCAAGAAGCACAGAGAGATGAATGCTGGTACTTAGCTCAATTTTTCCTTTTTATTCAGTCTAAGCCCTCAGCCCACATTCAAGGTGGGTCTTTCTTCCTCAGTTAAACCTCTCTGGAAGCACCCTCAGAGACATATGTCTCTGAAACATATGTCTCCTAGGTGATTCAAAGCCCCATCAAGCTGACAAGATTAACCATCACAGGAACAAACCAAAGTACCAGAAGCATGATCATGACAAAGGAGTGAGTGGATGAGTACAGGACATTCGCCATGTGGACAAAAATGTCTAGAGTAAAATATAAGGAGTTGAGTCACGCTGCAGTGCTCATAATTTTTCTTTCCAGTCTTGCCAGAGATTTTTCAGTGTGCTACATTCCCGTAGAACTCAGACCTGATATCCAAGGCCCATACTGGATCTTGAGTATACCTCATGTTTTCATTTTCTCTTTCTTTAGACAGTAGGAAGGCCTTTGGCTCCCTCCCATTTTCAGACCCTACACTACATTTACTTGAGGCAAATATTCTATATGATTTGTCTGGGCATTCCACAACCTGTGCACAGAATGACAAGCTGAGGCCAAGTCTCTATCTCATTTCTGCTGCCGATCAGTCACTTGATATCCCCCTCTTTACAAATGTCTCAAACAGGAAAGCATCCCTGAGTCTTCCACAGGGGCCAGGTCTCATATCTAGAGGAAGTTCCAGCCATGGTCTGTACATTCCTCTTCCTTCCTTTTCTCCATCAAGCCAAAATCAGCCAATCTTCGGGTCTTTTCATGTAGCAGAGATAAATGTGTACCTCTCCATAGTGCTGGATAATCAACATAGAGATGGGAAGTAGAACAGAAATTCAGGGTCCTTCAAGACTCCTAGGAAGCTGCCTGCTCACCCACAGGCACAGTAGTATCTGCTGATTGTGATTGTGCTAAGGTGACATGATGGCACCCTGGCCTTTCCAGAAGCGGAGCCACCTTCTGCCATAGAGGAGATTGTCTTTACTTGGACTAAGAATGAGCCTTGGAGTATTGGAAGAGAATACCACTTTGAAGTCAATTACCTGTCTGTGTTGGAATCTTAATTCTGCTACTTCCAATGCATGTGATTTGGACAAACCCCTTAACTCTCCTAAACCTGTAGTTTTCTCATCTACCAATAGGAATAATGATGGTGATAATGATATTTTGCTGGAGGATCAGCGTAGTGCACAGATAAATTATGCAAATATACTTTATCAATTGTAACAGTAAGTAAATGCTTCCTCATGTTCTTTGTGACTGCTGTTGACAAGCTGGGAAAGGGATGGTGAGTATCCTAGAAGTCCCATGGACTCTTCCAGAAATTCTCTGAGATAGAACCGGAAAGCTTTGTACAAAGTGAAGTCATAAACAGCCCTGTAACCAGGGACAACAGAAAATATTGGCCTTGGGGATTAAGTTATGCTTTTTTTTCTTAATCCCAGAAAAACTGTAAAATAGTTGTAGAGAGAAGAGTAGATAAAATGGGGGAACAAATGGGACATTTTCCCAGCTGGGCAGGAGGATGCTGATTGAGTACAATCAATGCCACCAGCCTGCTAACGAGACCCAATCAGGCGGGGCGATTAGAGATATTCTTCAAGGAAAGAAGCCTGACAGCTGCAGGAAAGTTTCTGCATTTATCGAGAAAAGAGAGCTGGAGCAATAGGCAGAGTGGTGTGGCAGAAAAAAGACCGGGAGGAAAACGAATCAACAAAACAGGCGTTCCCACCCAACCCTTCCTAGCAGTCAAAGAGAGACGGCAGGGTCCTGCCGCTGTCTCTGTTTCCTCAAACATCCATGTTGGTAGTTACTCACTCTGATTTCCCTCTTCCTGCTGGACCTGGACATCAGGACTGCCCTGCATTTTGCCTTGAGACGGACAGAATGTAAGCACTTCACAAGGATCCCAGCTCACATCTGCAAAGCCTGTTACAGGATACAAAGCTTCCTCATGTGCAAAACCCCACAGAACACTGTGAAGGCAAGGATTTTCAATATCTTCCTCATTTGAAGAGTGAGTTTCCTGTAGCTCACTTCAATACAAATTTACCGAGCATCAACTTTGCACTTAGTGTTTATGGTAGTGCTGAATTCTACAGAGACTGCTCCTGGGAAGGTAGCTCATTGTCTGAAGAGAGAGGCATATTCTGTCTCCTTGGTGTGTGGTAGCTCTTGCTTTCTGTGGAATGCCAACTAATAGATGGAAGGGATTACTCATTTTTAAAAGTCGTTTCGCAAAATATCAAAATGTCATTAATTGAGTCAAGAATCAGTCACTAGGTACTAAAACCATTCAGTACAAATTGGATGAGGACTAGAATATTTATGATCACAAAGTAACAAAGTTGAAGTATCTCACTATAGATCACTAATTTACTGCCAAGAAGAGAATGGTAAACTTACAAGAAAGTTTGGAAGACAATCCATAACCAAGTGATCAAAGTGAGTAAAACCAAGAATGGGGTGAATTGATTCCATGTGGCACACTGAAACACACAACATGATTTATGTAGTCCTCCTGCTGAAATTACCCATGAGGAAACACTCACACATACCTATACTAAAAGACACACTACAACTGGCCTGCATTCTTCAAAACCATCAATGTCATGAAAGTTGCAGGTCAATACCAGAAAAAAAGACTGATGAGCTATCATGGTTCAATGCAGCATGTGCTATTATATCAGGCTGTAGATCAGAAAAAGAATGGTTCCATGTACCTTAGTTACCTTCTCATTGCTGTAGTAAAATACCCTGGAAAAAAAACAGCTTTAGGGAGAAAGGGTTGATTCTGGCTCATAGTTCCTCACGATGAGGAAGTCAAGACATTAAGATCTGGAAGCAGCTACTCAAATCCCATCCACAATCAGGAACAGAGAGTAGTGAGCACATGCATGTTAGCACCAGCTCACTTTCTCTACTTTATACAGACCAAGACCTCCCCCATCCCCCGTCCCGCAAGGGAATGGCTCCAATCCCAGTGACCTACTTCATCCAGTGTGACTCCACCTCCTAAACATTCTACAACCTCCCAAGCAGTGGCGTCAGCTGGGGGCCAAGTGTTCAAACATATGAAACTATGGGGGACATTTCACATTCAATCAAAATACACAGGATATTTGAGGGATAATTCAGCAAATTTCTAATATAGACCACATAATAACAGAACCATGGTTGGAAAGAACAGGACAGTAGCAGAATTCAGCTACCCACTTGACGTTTACACACTGATATGTAAATAATACTTAACTTGATTCTTCCAACCCAAATTCTGTGACTATTGTATTTCCTGTGTTGGCCAACGTCACCACCATCTACCTGGTTGCTCAGTCCATACACCTAGAAGACATGGTTGAGTTCTCTCTTTCTGTTGGCCTCATGCTCTGTCAACAACTGCTTATGATTTTATCTTCAACTTGTATTCCACATCAATTTACTCTTTTCCATGTCTATCGCCTCACTCTGGTCTAAGCCACCATCATCTTAGGGATAAATAATAACAATAATCTCTTTAGTTTCTCCCACAAGTCACCACTAGGATCAGGGTAGGAAAAAAGTATATATCAATACAGTAATTACCTTACCTAAAACTCTCTAAAACTCCCTTTGAACTTACAATGAAATCCTAAAAGCTTCGATCTCTTCCCTCAAAGAAAGCTTCATCTCCTATATCCTTAAGTCTTGGAATTCTGAAACCCTAACCCAGAGTATCATCAGGCATACAGCACAAAGTGTATTCTCAAACTTCAGGCATACAACATGAAGTGTATTCTCAAACTTGCAGGGTATCACCTGAGAAAATTGAGGGATTGATTGTGGAGAAATGTAAGCTGGATTCTGAGCTGGGAGCAGATAAGCAGAACCTAACTAATGTGAGGACCTTGTACCCCTAAAATTATGCAGTCTTTGTAGACTGCAGAATCCATAGGAACCCTTCTACCCTGATTGTGGGGGTTCCCTATACTTAAGGGACCTCTTATGTAGTTGTCTTGCAAACATTTCTGATTCCCCTCCATATTCCCTTTCAACCAACTTTGCTTCTTGATCTATTACTAGACTCAAGGCTCAACCTATGCCAAAGGGCAAGGTGCCATGTGTGAGCTGTGAGAAATTTATTACACATTTTAAAAGCTACATTATTTTTTAATGTATACAGGTTAGAGTCTAGGGAATATTTGTAGGGGCAGATAGTAAAAGAGTGGGATGACAGTAGAGGAACTACAAGTTAGGCAGGTTAAACATGGATGTGGGTCCACCAGCAGAAAGTCTTGATACAAGTTTAGCTTAAGGGGCTAGAAAGGGTTTTAACTGTTTATTCGTTTGTTTGCTTACTTGCTTGCTTACTTGTTTATTGGGTGGATGAGTTGCTTGCTTGCTTGCTTGCTTGCTTGCTTGTTTGGTTAGTTTGGTTGGTTGGTTGGTTGGTCGGTTGGTTGGTTGGTTGGTTGGTCGGTCAGTCAGCTAGTTGGTTGATGGGTTGCTAGGTTGATGGGTTGGTTCATTGACTGAAACAAAGACCAAAATATGGCCTACAGTAGTTGACAGTAAGATGCCAAAATTGTCTTGACTGTTGTCTTGACTTGTCTTTGACTGTTGAGAGAATTTATCATGTAAGACTTATTTACCTACACCAGAGGGGCCCAGAGTACAGATTTTACAGATCTTTTCTCAGAACTATAGGGAATAAATGTATAAAGGGAGCCACAGCATCTTTAAAGAATTCACTGGTCACTATGATACATCTGAAATTACAGAAGGAACTGCTACCACTGAACTGGGATTCCCTACATGCAATAGATTCATGGGACCATGGATGGCAGGGTCAAAGTGGTATCATTTAATGACCAAGGACCAGATGAGCATGGTAACTTCAGCAGGCAACAGAGTCCAGCCTCAGAAATCCACGACATTACTCACAATTGGTCCTAGGAAAGAAATAGACCTATAGTCTAAATTATTACTTCATCTGTATGGACAGATGAATCCTAAGACTAGGGAGAAGACAGCTGATTTTAATCACACAACTAGATAGTCATAGACCCTTAATCAATTTCCAGGTATTGAGGAGCCTTTTTATAGACTCTGGACTCTGAATGAAAGAAACCAGGTCTCTTTAAGGAAAGAGCCTGCTACATTGCTCCCAATGAATACTGTTAATCTTTCTCCCAGCATTCTTTAAAAGGATCTATAGCCATTTACCAAGGTAAATGTGCACTGAGGAAAGAAAAATTGTCACCACTTTTAGGGACTTTGGGACATTGGTTCTGAACTGACACTAATTTTTAGAGAACCAAAAATGTCACTATAGTTAACTAGTCAAAGTGGAAGCCTATGGAAGCCAGTTAATCAATGGAATCTGAGCTCCAGTCCACCTCTCAGTGGGTCCGGTAAACCCCTGAACTCATCTTGTACTTATTTTCTCAGTTCTGGAGCTCACAATTGAAAAGACATACTCAGCAACTGGCAGGATGCCCACATCAGTTCCCTGCCTTGTAGAGGGAGGGATATTATGGTGGGAAAGGTCAAGTGGAAACCACTAGAGCTATATCTTCCTATAGAAGCAGTAAACCAAAAGTAATGTAGCATTTCTGGAGGGAGTCCAAGATTAATGCCACAGAGGAGAGAAAGCAACACTTTTTCTTTTCCCATCTCAGGGGTCATGTTAACACCCCTTGAACAAGACGAATTAACAAGAGAAAAGCTTAACAAATTCATTTAACCAAAGTTTTACATGACAGGAAAGCCCTTGGAAAAGAAGGGCTCAAGGTTCCAAGAGCACTAAATATTTTTATGTGAAGTTTCAAAACACAAGTAAATAGTTGTGGAGAAACACAATTGGGTAAAAAGATGGTGTGACCTAATGGTAATAAATGAGGGGAAGCCAGCAGGGCCTTGGTCCTTGTTGGTCTCTAGGCATCTTAGCTCCTTTTTCTGTTGCTGTAATAAAATACTCTGACTAAAGCATCTTAAGGGGAAAAGGATTGTTCTGGTTCAAAGTTCAACAGCCCACCATGGTGGAGAAGTCAAGGCCACAGGAGCTTGAAGCATGGATAATTGCATGCACAGTGGCACATACAATCAAGAAGCAGAGAACAATGAATACATGTTTCTCTTCAGTTCCTTTTCTCCATTTATACAGGCCAGGACTGCAGCCAGGGAATGGTACCACCTACAACAGTAGACAAGTCTTCCCCCTTCAATTCATGAAATCAAGATAATACCCCATAGGCATGCCCAGAAGCCCCATACCCCGAGTCCTTCTAGATCCCGTCGAGGTGATAGCACTGACTGCAACACTAGGTATAAAGCAAAGCCCTTCAGAGATAAGGTCGTACGATCTACTTTCAAACAAGATTGGTCATAGAACTCCTTTATGATTGTGCTTCAAGGAAGAAACATGGGAGAAGACCAGAGGCAACTTCTTAATTCTGTATTTTTTCTCAACTTCCAACATACCAGGTTTTAGGTTATCTTATTCTAAGGCCCATCAATGCTACCATTAAGGACTAGATGTAAGTGGGTGACTCTCACCAAATTTCTGTTTAACTTACCTGTACAGAACACAGAGGGCTCTTGGATAATGACAACATATTATCATAATTATTATGTAAACTTCATTTATGGTATCAGCTAGATGGCAATATCCAGAGCCAGAGTAACGTTCTCCAGAAAGCTGTATGTGTTCTAAATCAAAGTCTAATATATGGTGGTACATCTCCTCTAACCAGGATTCATGCACATGGGAATCAGAGTAAAAGTGGGAGTGACTTCATTAGCAATTACGCTGGATCCATGATAAAATGTCTACTTCTCATCCCTGTAGTTTTAGACCTCTGCTGGTCTAGAGGTCTTAGATCCAAAGATAACAATGTTTCCATAAGTAAAGAAAAAGTCAATTTCATTGCAACAGACAATTGCTACCCAATATCTCTTTTTTTATTTATTTATTTTATTTTATGTGTATGTGTGTATTGCTTGCATGTAGGTAAGTGCACCTGTGTTGTGCAATGCCTGCAGAAGACAGAAGCGGAAGACAGAGAGGCTGTCGGATCCCCTGGAACTAGAGTTATGGACAGCTGTTAGCCACCATGTGGGTGCTGGAATTCGAACCCAGGTCTTCTGCAAGAACAGTCAGTGTTCTTAACCACTGAGCAATCCAACCCAATCTCTTTGGGCATCTTATATCTCTGAATCAACAGACAAACAGGAATACTGAACTAGCTAGAATGATCAGTCTGAATTAACAAGTGGAATTTGAGTTGTCACTACACAACAGAAATATGTTACTATATGTCTAGAAAATAAGAAATGCTATAGGGCCTCTCAACACATTCAGGTCCTACTATTAAAGACAATGGAAAACTCTAACTCATTTCAGGAGAGTCTGCTAATGACACAAACCCTTAAGAAATGAAGGTTTGAGTCACTTTAGTAATGAAAATGGTCACTGAAAACAAAAGGAATATGGGTTGGATGGTAGAAGAAGGTAGTTACAGATATCAACTGCACCCTTAGAACCTTGTGGAAAAAGAACTATAAGGGTTATGGGTATGTCTTTCCTATTTTATTATGATTATGGACATATATGGCCAGTGTGTGTGTCTGTGTCTGTGTGTGTGTGTGTGTGTGTGTGTGGGAGAGAGAGAGAGAGAGAGAGAGAGAGAGAGAGAGAGAGAGAGAGAGAGAGGAGCATTTTGTTGGGTGAGTTTGTGTATTTCAAACATTATGGCTAATACACAAACTAAGATGTCTATAATGTCACTCAGTGATAACAGCTTATGGGGTAAACATCATATATGTAATCTATTGTTGACCCAAACATGGTCATACAGTACATGATTATATACCAGAAACAATGCTGCAATGGGGGAATTACAAATGTTACCACTAGCATCAAAGAGTTTTATGGTACCTGAGCAACAATCCACATTATATTCCATTGTCAGTTGACCTGCCTTGGTCCTGTAAAAACCTGGTTGATTGTGACAGATGATGTTCACAAGATTATGGATCCATCTTGGAATATAATTACTGATCTGGCAAACATATTTTTTGACATTAGTAGAAAAGATTTTAGGTTTTGCTTTTACATGGTAATGACAGCAATACTCCAGCAGTCTTTCCCAAGAACAACATTGTCCACAAGGACCTTGCTCATCTCCACCATCTAGAGACTACCCAGGGGGTATACACACTACTGATTGTACTGGGTAAGCTGAAATAGAAATTACCCTAAAATTGCTTTTCAAACATTCTCTAATGTAATAGGGTTTTTTCCTATGTATCACAGACTGACACCTTTTGTCATTCTCCATTTATAACTAAATAAAAAGTTATAGGTGAAATACTGATTCCCCTCATATTAAATACCTTTAAGCACCCTTGCTTCTTATTTTTAAAATTACATACACTAGATTGGATTGACAATGATCCCACTCACAAGTAATAATGCATGTTTGAACCATTTATATGATTTATTTTAATGACATAACACCCATAGTGAGAAAACCAGTCTCAAGCTTATATAGGCATATAGCCAGGAATAGAAGAGACTTTAAAGTCATTTCAAGCTAGCTCATAATGTTTGTTTTTAACACGTATCCAAAACAAAACAAGTGGTGCTTTTTCTGCAAATCATTCTTCAGCTTTTTGTTAATCAGTCCTAATGCTTTGTCTTGCAAAATTAGAATTAAACTTATATTTTTAATATTAATATTCTTTGTTGAGAATTTCTTATACATTTACAATTGAACATTATGATATCCACCCCATCTCCCCAGTTCCCTAAATTTTCCCAACACAGTCCATACCCAGAGATAACAGACAACAAACTAATCTGAAAATGTCATGTACTATTTTGTCACCTAACTAATATACAGGTTAATATTCCACACAACTCTTCTTGAGAGTTCAAACACATCCTAATGGCTATGGACTGGTTAAATGGGATAAATCTATTGATCATTAATATAGATCTCACAATAATGTCAAATTGCTACTAAGCTTTCTTAATGTAAGGAATGCAATAAGATAAAAAGCCCATGAATATGAGGCTTTTGGTATGTAGATGAGATTTTGGGATTTCAGTGCCTGCAAAAAACGGACATTTTTTTCAAGATACATGACAAGTTTTTGTCTCTCACTGCTACATAGGACTGTCTTCCAAAAGATAGACCATGGACATCAGATGCCTTCTTCCCAAGCTTGGTTACACCCGTTTGCCTACAATCACCACAGCCAAACTTGTTGACTGGTATGCGCAAGAAAAGATGATCTGAAAGACTCAGTCACACCTCCCAACCAACCAGTTGGCACTAATGTCACAAGAGGGAGGGACTAAGGGTACCTAAGCTGAGGAAGCCTGGAGGGAGTCAGTCTCTCTCACTATCTCTCTGTCTCTCTGTCTCTCTCTTCTCTCTCTCTCCTCTCTCTCTCTCTCTCTTTCTCTTTCTCTTTCCCTCTCTCACCATTTTGCATGTCTACTGGGAAGTCACAATCCATACCTGGATGGAGACTTGCAGTGGGAACTTGCAGGGGGAGAGCACCCACACTCCTGTAAGTAACCCTTCACCAACTACACTGTAATTAAGCCCAAATAAACTTGCTGGTTTCCCAAACTGCAGTTTTCAAATGGTACCTCACTTTGTTGTAGAAACCCAAGGGACGAGGGGGCCGGACATCGTTCACAGCTCCCAGAAGGAATTTTAACAATACTCATACTTTCTTCCACTAAGAGAAAAGTACACCTTGAGATGCAAATTTCACTTGATAATACTGCTTTGACCCATTATCAGGTCAAAGGTATATTAATCAGATTTTGTTGCCCCTGTAACCAAATATTTGAGAGAAACAGTGGAAGAAAGGAAAGATTTATTTAGCTCATATGTGCACCCCACTAGGGAAGGTGTGGCAGGATAGAGCCCTTAAGGACATGCTTTCTGTGACTGTATCCTCCAACCAGGCCCCATCTTCAGCAATTTCACCACCTTCCAGTAGTCTATTCAAAATTTGAAGTCATTAATGGGTTTAACCAATCATAGGATCATAGTTCTTACAATCTAATGTTCTCTGGAAATGCTCTTGCAGACACACCCAGAGTGAGCTGCATTAATCTTCTGGACATTTTCAATCCAATCAAGTTAGTAGTCAATATTAACCATCACAGAAGACTTTCAGTAAGAACAGGTTCACAGAATACCCAAGCTGTGTACACAAGCCATTATGCTACTCAGGCCACAAAAACTAGATACAGAGAGTGGTAGTCAAAAGGTATATGGATGTTTTATACAGTTTTTTAAACAAAAACCAACTGAAGTGACCTGTATCATCCTACTGGGCCATAGTTCAGACTGAGTCCATGTGAGATCAGCAAGCTTTGCACCCAGAGGCATCTGTTATGATCTGAGTATTAGCAGATCCACCAAGTTATCGGTTGCAAGATACAATAGGCATGTATCATACAGTGGACAAGGCACATTTGGGGTTGAACCAGAGCAGGTGTGGAAAGACACAAGGAATTACTAGTAGAGAAAATTGTTCTCTTTGTCTCTACTCACAATACTTTTGACATTAAATGTGTGAATTTTCTTCCATACCAAAAACCAATTATCCAACTCTTTAGAAACAAAATGGTGTCTTCAAAGGGCATAGTGGCTCTCATCTCTACTCCTAGTACAAGACAGTGTCCTCCCATTCAGTTCAAGTCTGACACTCTCTATTGATGGCATCATACCCCATGAGCCAAGGGCTCAGTCCCACAAGATTGTCATACTTGGGGTGTCAGTTATAAGTCTCAGGACTCTGGGACACCTGACCCAATTGGCTAAACACTGGGGATTCCCACAACCCTCTCCTCGGGTTAGGTAATTTGCTCTAACAGCTCACAGTCCCCAAGGAAACTCATTACTTACTATTATGATTTTATATATGAGATATTATAAAAATATAAGTGAATAGCTAAATGAAAATTCTACAGGGCCATTATATAGATGAGGCTCCACGATCCACTGTTGTGCCTGATGTGTCCTCAGAAGCTCTCTATTTAAGGTTTTCATGGAACTCCCCTTATGTAGACAGAGCTGATTAAATCATTGACCCATTAGTGACTGAACTGAATGGACTATCCAACTCCTCTCCTGGGGGTCAGGGATGGGACTAAAAGTTACAATTGTCTAAGAATAGTTCAATTCTTTTGGCAACTAGCCTCCAACCTGACACTGGCTAGGCTGTTTTAGGCATTTTTATCTCATTAACCTATGAATCCTCCTCTTATCACCCTGGAGATACCAACTGCCTTAAATGTTCTGTACCAGGGACCAATGCATATTTCTAATTATGTCACAATTACATTAATTGACGGGGAAGACATCCATATCTTCCTCTATTCACTGACGCCTCAATTTACATTTATTACTTAGAGACTCATATTTCCATTGTCCAAGTAGGGAACAAGACCTCAAGCTCCTTTATTAAAAGTGCAATATGTTAGTATTAGTCAAAAAATGTAGTTAGATTTAATTCCCACTGAAGAGTGACCGAAGAGGATTTTTCCAGTGGTAAATATTCCCAGTGGGCAGACAGAGAGCATTAGGCTTTGTCATGCTCTGCAGACAAAGGAAAAGAAACCTGGGCTACACAGAACTCCTGAGTGGAAAAGGCTTGACTGAGGAGCCGAAAAAGGAATGTAATTAGAAGATGGTGTGGTGGTTTGAATAAGAAATGTCTCCCGTAGGCTTGGGTATCTGAACACTTGGTCAGTTGGTGGTGCTGTTTGGGGAAGGTGGTGGAATTTTCAGGAGGTGTTGCCTTTCTGGAGCAAGCATATCACAGTGGGTGGGCTTTGAGTGTTCACAGCTTCCTCCCACTTCCAGTGTCCCTCTCTCCGCTTCCTGTTTGCTGTTTAAGATGTCAGCTCCCACCTTCCTATTTCTGCCGCTGTCCTGCTGCTCAGCTCACTGTCATGCCGCTCCAGCGTGATGGACTCTGCACCCTCTGGAACCATAAGCCAAGATTAATTCTTCTTTCTGTAAGCTGTCTTGGTCATGATGTTTCATCACAGCAACAGAAAGGTAACTGATACAGATGGAGAGCAAGGAGGCCTGGTGAAGAGATAGGGAAGTGGGGTTACAACACCTCAACGCCCACCAAAGATGATCCTCTACTGTAGAAAATCTCCATATCAGGTAGATTTGCCGGTGGAATGAGCCACAGTCGCTTCCAGTGCCGCTAAGAAGGATCCTATGAATGAAGTAACAGTGGTCAAAGAGAGAGAGACTATGCAGAAGCCCCAAAGCATAAGCGCCTTCTCACCATGACTGATCCAGCTGCTTCCACTGATCACCACCTGATATTCCAGATGAATAAACCTTCCCTGAACCCTTGATGTAGGACACTCAAAGGTCCCTGAGACTTGGAGGAGACATCAATTTGTCCTTACCAGACTCACTCTCTGTCTTTGAGTTTCCTTCCTTCTTAGTTCAGTTCCTGATGGTGTAACAAAATACCAAAACATGGGTAAATTAAAGAACTGAGATTTATTTGGATCACAGTTCTAGAGACTGGGAAGCCAAAGCACATGGCACCAACGTTAATCCCTTTGCCCCCGCAGCCCTCCTTATAGCTCCTCCCTCATGACCTACTCCCCTGTAAAAGGCTCCACCTCTTCACACTGTTACAATAACAGTTAAATTTTAATTTTGAATTTGAAACAACTTCTTTGCCTACACTGCCAGGCATGACCCGTCAAGCTCCGATTAGATGACACTGAAGAACCCATAGGCATTTTCATTGTGATTATGGGGTACATGGGCTAGCCAGTTAGTCTACCACCCAGAAATAGCAAGTCTTCATGAGTCCTGGACTGGCCTGTTAAAGCTCCAGATTCAAGATGCTAAGCAAGGAAAAGTACTCTATGGACAGAGATACTTAACTGTTCTCCATCATGCAGTCTATGTGCCAAAATAAGGCCCACTTGTGTGCATCAGCCCCAGTATCTAGAATTTACAGACCTAGGAACCAAGGAATAGAGAAAGGAACAGTCATGCTCACCACTGCTTTCTGTGACCCTCATGTGGAGTTTGTTCTTTCTAAATATACAATATTACAGAAAACCAGGTGAGAGGGCTGGTTCTGACAGCAGAACTCATGGGTTAGGGAACCAGATGAGCACTTCAGTGACATGAAAGATAACATTACCCTCACTCTGGCTGCCATGGGTTCCTATGTCAGTGGAACAATAGGGAAAAACAAAAGATAATTGACTGGAAGTGGAAACCCACCCTAATTTCTATGAGGAGTTGAGGTTATTGCCATCTAATAAGGACAGGGAGGCATATGTGTGGTACCCAGAGGTTCCTCAGTATGTCACTTGGTAATTTTATTTCCAAAGATAATATTAAATGTGCAGTTACAGCAACCATCACCCAACAGTGGTTACTAAAGGACTTAGCCTTCTCAAAGATGAAAGACTGGGTACTCTTTCAAGTCCAGTCAGAATGCTTAGCTGAGAGTGAGGAAAATCCAGAGTGCCTAATAGGGGAGGAAAATGATGGCTGTTAACCACAACTTTGGGACCAGTCGAAGCTCTAGAGACCATAGCTTATTTTGTTGACCTCCAGCTTTCAACCTTTTCAGAGACTGTGACTAGACTCTACCTTGAACGCAACTCTGTGACCGACTGGACTTGTACCTTCTCTCGAGGAAGACAAATGTACCACTTTCCATAAAAATGGAGGAGGGTTCAACGCAAGCAGAAACATGGAAGAAGCATCAAGTATTAGCATGCTGTTGGGGCAGGATGTAGGATGGAGCATTGGGAAAGGCATTAAGAGTTGTCTAAGGGAACAAGGAGGTGGAGCTTAAGACACCCAGTCTTTCTTTTCCTGAGACACCAACTCTTTCCCCTGTTTCTTGTCATTTATTTTGAGTAAGAGGCACAAAGTTAGCCCCTGTTAATTCAAAAATGTACACATCCTGCCACACTTAAGGACTAATTTAAACTTGTCCTTACGCATATATTTTCAAGTAAAGAAGAGAAACACAAGGAAGCCAGAACTAAGTGCCAAGAAAGCTGTCTAGTCATGCCATGCTACAAGAGCCCCTGAAAGAAGAAATACTTCTGTAAGGAAGGCCAGGTAGGCCAAGCCCAATGTGCCCAGCATGAGCTCGAGTTTGAGTTTGGCTTTACCAATATTCACTGTCTCAGAGCAGAACTTCGAGGGCTGGGGGGGGCAGCTTTCTTTGCACATACAGTGACCTTTCATTAAACATGGTTTGCATGCAGTTATTACACAGGAGGATATTTGTGTGCCATGGGAATGTTAACCAAAGAGCATCCAGTGCCAAAGGAAACTGGATAAACAGAAAGAGAGTATAACATCATTTTGGATGGTCAATTCTGTCCTTAGCCATCCCAGGACTGGTACCTAATGGCCATGCTGGCACAGATGGAGACCAGTCATGGGACTGACAACTTGATCTTCTTCTCACCAAGGATAACTTGCCTATTGCTATTACCAAGTACCTAACCAGTTAGAAGCAGATGCCAGCACTCACTATTTCCCAATGGGACCATCTAGCCACCTGGTGCCAGGTTGACTGCATTGGATCTCTTCCATGAGGGAGGGGGCAGGGTTTTCTTCACTAAACCAGATCAGTGTTCTGGATTATGGATTTACCCACCTTGCTTGGGATGCTTCCACTAGCACCACTATCTGTGGGTTTAGCAATATCTTATTCACCATCATGGTATTCTCACAACATTGCTTCTAATCAAGAAATTCATTTCTCAGCAAAAGAAGTGTGGCAACGGGCTCAGGCCTGTGGAATTCCTCTTATTATATCCCTCATCACCCAGAAACAACTGGCCTAAAAGGATGGAGGGATGAGCTTCTAATATCTCAGTTATGGTTCCAGTTGAGAGATAGCAGTCTGAAATGATGGGGCTCTGTCATGCAGAATAGTATGTACTTTGAATCAAGGACCAGTATACAGTGCTATTTCTCCCATAGTCAAAACTGATAGATCTCAGAGCCAAGGGGTGGAAATAGGAGTGGTTTCTCTCTTCATTACCCTCAAAAACTCACTCCACTCACAAAATGTTTGCAGCCAATTCCCACAACTTTAAGCTCTGCTACTCTGAAGTTTTAGATCCCAGGGGAGAAAAACTTCTACCAGAAAAAACAGAAATCAAAACAAACACAAAAAAGCACGGTTCCATTGAATTAGGAATTGAGACCCTTCTCTGGCTATTTTGTGTTCCTTGTGCCACTGAATCAACAGATAAGAAAAGGGGATTAACTGGGCACAGTAGCACACACCTGTAATCCTAGTACTCCAGTGGCCGAGCCAAGAGGATTGTGAGTTCAAGGCTACCCTGGCCTATAGAGAGAGACCTTATCTCAAAAATCACACACACCAGAAAAAAAGAGAGAGAAAAAAAAAGAAAAATGGATTATTCTGTTAGTTCAAGGTGATTGGTCATCCAAAGAAGAGATAGGCATTCCTGAAATGACTCTCCAGAGCCCAGAGAATTTTCTGTGGACATCCCACTCTACTTCCACGCCTAATATTAATAGTACAAACTGATGGAAATCACAGCAGCTAAAAATACAAAGGAGCTTGAAGGGTGCAGCCTCTCAAGAATGAAGGTTTAGGTCACCCACCCTACCAGAAAAAGGAAGATTTCACACACACACACACACACACACACACACACACACACACACACTTTACAACCAGTTACATCAACAAGGCTGATAGCAGTTATACATTTTTCTTTCTATGTGTGGCTGGTTTTATTTCGTGCCCTCTTCTGCTTATTGTGTTATAATATATTTGAGATTGGCTTTACATTTACTCTTTAAAAAAATAAAATATTCTGATGGTAGACTATCTGCAGAAGCATTAATATGTGCTAGTCATAGGGTGCCTGTCACCCAGAAATAGACATAGTAAGAGTTGAGACTGCATCATCCTTTGTAGTGATGAGAATTCTTTCTTGGTAAAGGTGGTTTCATCTTGTTAGGTTGAAAGATCAAATTTTAGCATGATTGTAGGATGTTCAAATCCTGTTGAAAGGAGTGTATGGATGTTAAGTAACCAAAGGAGCGACCTGTGGAACTACTGTCCCTTTGGTTTAAGTACATCCTTCCAAAGTCTGTTCTATTACACTGGGGTTTCTGCTTCTCTGCTGTCTCCCTGCCAGTGGAAACTTCTCAGCTGAGGCTACTGTAGGAAGACTGTAAAGACTAAAAAAGGACTGGGAACTCAATCCTTCCAGTTGGAGTGTCATAAGCTTCCTGTTTCTGTCAGATTATCAACCCATCAACCCAGGGTTAGTAATGTTTTTATAGCAGCAGTTGAATACAGTAGGAAGTTTTTCCAGTATAGACGCCACGGTGCCCTCAGTCAGTCAGACCTCTTCCTTGAAGAACTCAGGGCCATTCTGCAAACTCAGAGACACCAGCTCAAGCCAGGTAGGTCTCCCTCAGAAGTATCCAACTGTTGCCATTTCCATGATAGCCTGACACTCTCTGGTGTCTTTTCAATGAGTTTGAAATTTTTGGCTACTTAACAGCTTTCATGTGAACAAGGTACATTTAAAATGCCCTAAATAACTGGTATTGCTGCTGTCTTTTGATTAGATCTTGATGAATACATCTCATAATGGGGAACTGAACGTGGGCACTGAGACAAAGGTAGACCTCTCATCTCAGTGTGGACTTCATTGTGCCTTCTCTACATCAGCTATACAAAGCTGAGCCCAGCACACCTTCCTTACACATAATGCCCCAGTGTCCTCAGATGCAGATCTCTGCACACCTGTGGCTTCTGCATCTAATGCTCTGTATCCTGCTTTTAGGAGACACAGCAGAACCATTTCTTTGGATCAGTAGTGAATGAGGAAGATGGACCTGGAGACACAGAGAAGCCAATGTTTTGAATGAACTCAAGAATAGGACTTTATGCTGTCAAGAGAATAGACTGGAAAGATGTTAGACCCAAAAGTCCTGTGGAAATACCACTACTTTGGGAGTTATACTAGAATGTTGGGGATTCTCTAAGCCCTCAATTTTCTCTCTCTATCCTAAGATTCTTGCTAAGGAAAAAGTGTCCTCAAATCCCTACAACCTTTCCTTCCTCTCTCTATCCTGCTGGTGCACCTGTAAGGGCAAAGTTGCACCTGCTTGACACCCAGAGGGAATACTGTCTAGTCTCATATCTTAACTACCATCACCACCATTGTATTTCACTATTCTCAGAAATGAGTGGGGAAAGGTTGGTCAAAGAAGTAGAATATTGTGAAGAATGAGAGTAGAAACTTCTGGAAGAGACCCAAAGAAGAAGCTGATGAAAAAGAAAGAAGTTCACAAGAGGAAAAATGGGAGTTGGGCCCAGGGAAAACGGTGTTCTCATCAATAACTGGATGTAATTAATCCATTTAATGACCACAGAGCTAGACCTGGATGTGTATGTGAGAG
>NW_008353747.1:2432311-2491121 GCF_000622305.1 Nannospalax galili | reverse complement strand
GAGAGAGAGAGAGAGAGAGAGAGAGAGAGAGAGAGAGAGAGAGATGACTACTCAGAACTTCTAGCAGAATGCAATGCTCTCTTTATTTGAGAGCAATTTGATTGGAAACTCGATGCGTCAAGTCTACTGGGAATGAAGAACATTTCCTGGGATAAGCTTGTCCTCCATTTGCTCCCTTCGTTATAAGAAGTGACTAGTGAAACCTAAGCAAGGCTAATTATGTGAAGAATGCAGGATGGTTTGTAGATGCAGAAAGAAGAACACGTGAGACCCAGTCTTTACCCCTATGAGCCTAACCTTGTCATCCCTAAACAAGTATTAAAGTGAATCTGGCTGGCCTAGGTGTTGGGTTCATGGTACTAAAAGAGAAGCATGTTCACTGAGTGTCTTAGGACTTACAGTTCAGAGATGAAGATGTATACATAAAGCAAAGTCTTAATGGTCTAAGACGTAAAACAGTAGAGGGCTGGGGAAAAACGTTAGCAATACATAGCACTTCCCCTGGATTTGGAAATGTAGGAAGGACTTAAAAAGCGGAGAAGATGAGTTTTAGGTACTAGACAACTAAAGGAATGGGAGACTTGGGCCTTGGATGGGGAAAAGTCAGTAGGATTACTCAGAGGGGGCAGTGACCAACACTGCCCTCACCTCTCTATTGCCACCCACAAAAGCATCTCCCCAGCCTCACCCAACACTCCAGCTTTGCCATCTCTTGCTGCTTTTACCTCTCCATCTCTGCCCCCAGGGAATACTCAATGAAAATGGAGGGATTTATGAGCAAAGTTACTCCCTTCTTCAGATCGATGGCCAAAGATCAATAGCTGTAATGAAGAAAATGAATCCATATTCATTAGAATTGAATTGAACAAATGATATTATAAGAAGTCTCCTAGAAATCTATGCAAAAGAATTAAAGGGAAAGTTGTTCTAATATCACTATCATCTGCACAGCTGGGGGGGGGCTCTTGATCATTTTCAAAGACAGCTTCAAGCTTCCTTTTGGGACATGACTATACTTGCAATGCAGGTCCAGAGGGTGTGGAGACTGGAGAGATATCTTCCTCCATGGTGGATTTGTAGATCTAGGATGTATCATTGACTAACTGTGTGGTGAGTCACCTTCAGACCTAGAATCCTGTCACTCCTAGAATCCTGTCACTCTTCCTCGTGAGAAGGCACAAATGGACCTGAGAGTTATCAGCCACAATCACTAACTCAAAAATTAGCCTTGGTTCCTGAAAACCACTTTATTTCCTATTCCATGAAGACTGGTCTTTCTCATAGCCAGATTCTTAATTCACCATCCATCATTCAGCTCATAAGACAAGAAGACACAGAAGGGTCACAAGGGATCCTTGGACTAATAATGCAGCTGTGAAAAGGAGAAAACTCAGAGGGGCAGGAAAGTACGGCTGGGTGGAAGTCCATGGCTGCAGGCAGAGGGCCTGCATCCCAGTCAGTTTTCACTTTACCTCCTGCTAGCTGTGAGTAGCCAACATAATCCCTTCAAGGATAATTCTCTTTATCTGTAAATAAAAACAATAATGTAACTCCCACCTCAACAGAGTTATCACAAAGATTAATTAACACAATGCAGAGCGAGCATGCCATGCAAACTGCAATTCAACACATTATATTGTCCCTATAAGCTCAAAAATGTTCTCTGGGGGCATGATTCTTACTACTGGGATCTCTTAGTGAGCTCCATGAAGTCCGCAAGTGCTCTGAAATTTTATGCCAAACCTCACATCTATGTATGTGTGTATAATTTGAATAGAAAGAGGACCCATGACTTTCAATATAATCTAATAGGCATAGAATAAGTAGGGATGAGAATTGAAGATCTGTGACATAAAGACACTGTGGTGGCCTTCCAGCCTAGGCCCATCTCTGGGCAGATGGCACTAGATTCTTCTGTTTAGTATAAAGAGCCACTGCAGGATGAAGCATCAACCTCACAGTGGAAAGTTGTCAAATCTTGATGGTCAGGAACAGAGATAATCTGGGTGATGACTTGCTCTTAACAGGCAGAGTGGTCTTAGTAGCTTCTGCTCATACCTCCCCCATCCATGTGGTCCAACTTCTGGGAGCTCTGTTCAGTTCTATACAGCTAGAGTCCCTTGGCACCAAGTGCAGGCTTTGTTCTCCATGTGGTGCAGCCTGAAGGCGGACGCCCTCCGACCAGGTAGGCTCTTCTACCTAACTTTTGATCCTCACAACTAGATGAACCTGAGATCCTCTACAGCCACTTGCCTTTCTCTGAAGTTCTGGTTACTGCCTTCTTCAGGGGTATTCTGGAAGATTCCTGCCTAGAGGGTGAGGGCAGGGGGGCTTTGAGGTTGCTTTTTGTGTCATATTATATCACGTTTGGAATCCACACCCACAGAGAGGGTGACACAACACCTCCTTCTAATCCAGACCTCCCTGACCTCTCCCTGGAAACCAAGTGAAATAAACTGATCATGGCTTCAACCCAGTGAAATTCTAGTTGGCCAACTGCTGGGGTTTTCTGTTTTTATTTGCCATACCATTTCCTTCTCCACTGATGCTACATGCAAATTCTGAAGGGCCCTGACCAATGTTTATCCAGTATTCTTACAAGATGTGAATTGATGATCTGAAATTATGTTTGAACACAAATTCATGTATTTGACCTTAATCCCCAGTGCACTGGTATTACACATTAGGGCATTTAGGAGGTAGTTAAGTTATGAGAGCAGAGTCTTCATGGATGGGGATTAGGACATTTCAGAAAGGGCTTGAGGAAGTAGGTTTGCCCCTTTTCTGTCCTTTCTATTCATTTGTCCCCTCTGGAGCATACCCCAGTAAAGTGACATCTTGGAAACACAGACTGACCCGCAAGGGACATTGAATCTGCTGGCACCCTGATCTTGGATTTCCCAGCATGTAAGACTTTGAGAAGTAAATGACTACTGTTTAGAAATTACCCTGTGTGTTACACAGCACATGGAATGACATAGGGTCTTGGTAGATAACTTGCGTTGGAAGGAGATGAGGAGGTCATCTTGTGCTTCCTCCTGCCTTGGAGGATCTCATGTTCCTCCTTCCCTAAAAGGTTCGTAAGGTAGACATTTTACCAATCCCCTCCTCAGGAGACCAAGAGCTTCTTCCAGAGTCTGATCCAAGTTCCACTAATGGTACTTCAGGAAGAAGAGGGCCTGACTAGGCTCAGACCCTTCCTACTCCAGCTTTCTGTCACTCTCAGGGCCCCATTAACTACTGTGAGTCTCTTTGCTTCCTCTGGGATGTATGTATCTTTTTCTGGGAAACTGCCAAGCATTTGAGGGAGGCAGTGTGGGCAGAAATGGCCACAAAGCTAAAGGGAATGTTTAAGGAGTCCAACAACCATTCAACACAGATTTATTGAGCATCTGTCATGTTCCAGGAACCATGCAAGACTCAGAGGGGGGAGGCAGGCTCTGCTTGGGTGAGCCTCTCCCACAGCCTAGCATCTGAGGCCTTTCCAAGCTACCCCATCAGGCAGCTCCACAAACTTCTATTTTTATGGGATTCATTCTGTCTTTCTAGTGGGTACCACAGCAGGTTTTATAAAGGACTATTCCTTGCTCAACTGCAAATATCTTATGAACTAAGAGGGGCCACACCAGTGTCCTGCACTTATTTGTTGAATTAATTAGAAAGAGTTCATTCCCTGCCTATTGTTACCTCTTGAGATGGAGAGCAAAGTTAAGTGGGAAACAACAGTGACCACACACCAGGCTTCTGAAGATTTCTCCTCTATTAAATGCTTTCCTCCATGTACAGTGTGCTGTGCTTATACATGTGTGTGCATGAATACACACACACACACACACACACACACGCACATACACACACACACATTCAGAAAAGACTTGCAGTTCCCTGCTGCCTCCTGGATAAAAGCAGGCTTTGAGAGACAATTAAATATTGATATCTTTACATCTCAGTATTTTCTTTTCAAATCTAAACAGCCCCAACAGGAGCCATTGCTGATGCTTACTTAACTCCTTAAAACATCCACGAGGGTTTTATCCTTTTAAAGTAAGTAGTTAAGAGCAAGGAAACAGAAACAGGCTGTGGGGTGGGAATGAACTATCTCTCCCAAAACAAGCCTAAAGGAAGCCTCCACCCACTTTCTTATACTCCACTCCAGAGGGCCAATTCTAGAAGCTCAGCCAGATTTCCAGGAGCCAGCCTGGTCTCCCACACTGCACCCTTTCAATGTCCTGAAAAGGACAAAGGCATACTCTCTTGCCAGCTTCCCAAATAGGCACTTGAGTGCCCTGCAATCAGAGGCTTGGCAGAATTATGCAAATTGCCCATGCATAATGATGTCCTTGCTGAATAGATTAACCCAGCAGGGGCACTGGACAGGACCATGCAGGTGCTAGTAGCTGGGGCCCTCACACTGGAAGAGTGAGGACAGTGTTGCTAGTGGCCTTGCTGACTGCAATGCACCTACCACCTTCCCTAACTCTCCTCTTCTCCCACAGTCAGTCCCTTATGCCTACCCACTACGACCTCCAGCATCAGCCAGAATGGGGAGGGGCAAACCCTTTCCCAGGAGTTGTTTCTACTGAGGCTGGCACCCTTGAGTCACTGAGAACACAGGATGGTTGGTGTGTCACTCCTGTCCTCTGCTCTCCGCGGGATCCAGTCCAGGGACTGCCACACAATAAGCACTCGCTGAATGCTTCTTGAATAGAATTGAATTCCAAAATGATAGAGCTGGAAAGCATCTCTGAAGTTATTCAGGCTGTCAACAGACATATTCTGATTGTGATTCATGCGCTGTGTACAGTGAAAACACAGGCCTAAGGCTTCTAGCCTCACTCTTATTAAATTCCTTGAATTCTTCGAAATTACAGGCAAATTATATTGTCTCTGTGAAGCCACACCCAGCCTTTGTGTCTTCTCTATGGGGAGAGGGTCAGAGCTTTCTCCAGCTTCTTCATGAGGGCATGACACTTGGCTAAAACAAATACCGTCAACAACTGCCAGTCTGATGGAAAACACAGACATGAAAACCCACAACCAATGTAGCATGATCCACACTGAGGACTTGGAAGGGGATACAGCCTGAAGAGGACACAGCCCTGAAATCAAGATCACTTCCCTATAAAGTCGGTGTCATTAATCCCTAATAGTCACTAATAAGGAAAATGAGGCTTAGGCTCATGAGGCTTAGGTAGGCTACCTGCCCAGGACCACACACCTTCCCTACAGCCGCCTTGGCACTGGACAACATGGCCTGTAGGCCCCCTTATGCTCTTGCAGGCGCGGGACTCCTGTCATAGCTTCTGAATTCTGAGCAGGGGCTTGTGGGCTAGGCCTCTCTGTCCCCAGTGTGCACATCTCTGCATGCTTCAGTGGACTTTGTGGAGTCTATTTACCACATCTAAGACCAATTTCCTTCCCTTCAGTTGCTTTGAAGATAATTGAAGGTACTTGCATTGTCTGCCTGCGAATGTAAAAAGCTAGCTAATGCTGCAATCGATGCTTCCTGCTTAATGCTGTGCCTCAGCCCAGCTGGCCCCCGAGCAGCAGCTAACACAGCCTTCAATGATGATGGCTTCGGCAGATCTTCCCGGCCGGCTACTTTGTTAATCAGAAAGGGGCTGGGGGGCTCGGGGGGCCCTCAGGATAATGGCAGGCAGATTGAGTTGTTAAGACGGAATGAAATATTTAGTAGCACCATTTGCAGGATGAGGTTGGTTCTCTCAGCACTGCCCGGGGTGAGGGGGAGGTGCCCTTCTTGAGCTCCCTAGGCAGGGCACTGATGAGCCTGTTCCAGCCTGCCGGGAGGCAGAGCAGGCTGCAGCATCAGCCTCAGAGGTGGAGGAAAGTAAAAGAAGGACCAACCCGGAGGTGACCTCCAGGCTGGCACATTCCCCACAGGGCAGGGCTCAGATTGCCTCAGGAGGGCAGGCTCTGCTAAACCTCCAGCAGGCATGGGACTGACCAGGGTGCCCAGCACATTCTGCTTTGGAGCTGTGTGAACAGTGTGTATTTAACAAAGGTGAAAGGCTGCATCTGACAGGAGGCTGTGGAACAGGTGACATTCTCCTGGTTCCTTCCTCCTGAAGTGACTGGGACATAGCATCCCAGCTGCTTGCACTTTATACTACACCATGCTGATTTTCTCACATCTAAAATTGTGGAATCAGGCCGGCAAAGGGGCTTAGCATGTAAAGGCATTTACTGCCAAGACTTCACACCTGCATGTGATCCCCAGGACCCATATGGTAGATGAGGAGAACTGAGTCCCCCAAGTTTTCCTCTGACCTTCACATGTGCACCGTGACATAGATACATACATATACACAAAATAAATTAATTAATTAAATGAAAAAAATCTAAAATTATAGATTCTGTCTGAGGTGGAGCTTTTCCAGTTCACATGCTCATTCAGCATTTATTGTGTCTAACCTATGGTAAGTAGAACTCTCCCAGGCCATTTAGTCATGTCCCATTCAATACTCCAAATTCCTCTAGGCTTCTACAGCATTCATCCTTACTGAGCAATGCTGGTGTCACTCCACAGATGAGGGATGCATTATTTCCCATTAGCCCTCAGTCCAACTATCTTTGTTCAAAATAATTCTTTTAGATTGAGGAAGACACCAGGAGATGGAAGGACCTCCCATGCTCATGGATAGGCAGAATTAATATTGTGAAAATGACCACCCTACCAAAAGCAATTTATAGATTCAATGCAATGTCAATCAAAATCCCCATGTCATTCTTCACAGAATTGGCAAAAACTATCCTAAAATTCATATGGAATCACAAAAGAACTGGTATAGTCAAAGTAATACTGAGCACAAAGAGCAATGCTGGGGGGATTACCATACCAGATCTCAAACTGTATTACAGAGCTATAGTCATAAAAACAGCATGGTATTGGCACAAAAACAGACATGTAGATCAATGGGATAAAATAGAGGACCCAAACATGAGTGCACGCAATTTCAGCCACCTGATATTTGACAAAGGTGCCAAGAACACATACTGGAGGAAAGACAGAATCTTCCACAAACAGTGCCAGCAAAACTGGATCGCCATGTGTAGAAGAGTGAAAGTAGATTCATCTTTCACCCTGCACAAAAAGTCAACTACAAATGGATCAAAGACCTCAGTGCAAAGCCTGAAATTCTAAACCTGTAGAAGAAAACATAGGCAGCATCCTACAAGATATAGGTGCAGGAAAAGACTTTCTAAATCAGACATGAGTCACTCAGGAATTAAGGTCAACTATCGACCTCATTAAATAAAAAAATCTGTACAACAAAAGAAACAACCAATTCAGTGAAGAGGAAGACCACAGAATGGGGGAAAACCTTTACCAGCTATGCACCTGACAGAGGATTAATATCCAGAATATGCAAAGATCTTAAAAAACAAAGAATCAGGAAAACAAATGATCCAATTAAAAGATGGGCTATGGACCTGAACACGGAGCTCTCAATAAATAAAAATGACTAAGAAACACCTTAAAAAGTGTTCAATATTCTTAGTGATTAGGGTAATACAAATCAAAACAACTTTAAGATTTCATCTTATCCAGCCAGAATGGCTAAGATCAAGAGAACAAATGACACCAAATGATGACAAGGATGTGGAGAAAGGAGAATGCTCATTCGCTATTGGTGGGATTGCAAACTCATGCAAACACTATGGGAAACAGTATGGAGAGCTCTTTAAAAACTGAAAATAAACCTACCATATGATCCAGTTATACCACTGTTTGGCATATACCCAAAGGACTCATCCTACTGCAGAAATACTTGTGCAGCCATGTGTGCTGCTGCTCTTTTCACAATAGCTAAGAAATGGAAACAACCTAAATGTCCCTCAAATGATGAATGGATAATGAAAATGTGGTATATTTACCCAATGGAATTCTACTCAGTAGTAAAGAAAAACAAAATTATGAAATGTGCAGGTAAATGGATGGAACTAGAAACTGTTCTACTAAGTGAAGTAACACAGGCTCAGAAAAACAAGTGATGCGTGTTTTCCTAATTTGTGAATCTTAGCACCAAATCCTTATATGTGAGTACATATCCTGATGTAACCACAGGAACCAGGAAAATGGAAAGGAACCATGGGGTAAAAGGAAAGAAGGAGCCCTAGAGAGGGGGATAGTAGAACACAGCTGTTACCAAGGGGAACATGGAGGAATTTAACTGGGAAGGGAGGGGGAGTATATACAAAGAACCTTTGGAGTAAAGGGGAAGGAGGAGCTTGGGGTGGGGGTGGGGGTAATAAGAGACAGATGTTATCGAGGGGAAAATGGGGACATGGTGCTTCAACTGGGGAGGGAGGAGGTACTGTTGGTCAGGGAGAGAGAGAGGAGAGAGATAAATAAGGCTTAGGTGCTGTGAAAAACCAGAGGTAAATGTATTAGTTCAAAGTCCTCCTGAAAAACACACATACAATATCTCTTTGAGTCCATGTACACAGCTGAAGGCCGTATAACCAGAAACACAGGTCCAGACAGGAGACACCTCCCTTCAAGTTGTTGGTTAGGGTAGTGTCTATAAGATGTCCAGCCCTAAGTGACACATCTACAACCTCTACACCTAAGGCTCAGAGAACATAGCAGAACAGGGGATGGAGAGAATACTAATGCATCTCTCAACTCTTGCCAGCAAAGCCTCTTCATGTGACAGAGAGTGATTGACATAGAGAGCCACAAATGGACTAAAATGTAGAGAATAAAAGAATGCAAAATGTGTGTCCCTGGGTAGGACTCATATATTAAACCCCTGCTACCCAGGGCTCAAGAACCATTGAAGAAGTGGCAGTAGAAAGACTGTAAGAGCCAGAGGTGGTGGATGACCACAGGGAAACAGTTTTCTAGGCAGCTGCTAAGTTGTTCATATGAACTTACAGCAATGGTGTCAGCACCCACAAGACCCATGCAAACTCAATCCAGACAAAAGCCCAGCACAGAAGCAGGGAAATGGGTACGAAGCCCCAACCTTAGCTGAGGAACCATCAACAGCTGCTCACTGCTGGGTGAGGGAGAGTTGGTCTTCTTTAAGGGAGTGATACCAGATAAGCTGACCAGCCTTCAGTGGATGAACTCACACAGAGGGACAGCTAGGGGTACAAACTTGACTTGATAGGCCTTAACATATTTGACAGAATGCATGAAATCTGGTGGAAGAAGTCTATGGGGGCGTGTAGATAGGAAAAGCGGTCTAAATATGATTAAGATATATTGTAAGAAATGCACAAAAATCAATAAAAATATGTATTGTTAAAAAAGAAATACTTTTTAATCAAGCCCAAATATCTTTTCTTTCTTTCAGCTCCTGTATATACCTCGTACCTCTCCCCCATAACTGCCAAAGCTGTGGTAGAGCCCTTCAGATATCTGCAAACAGCTTCCAGGTTCCTTCCAACCTAGCAGCAAAGCCCAAATGTAATCGCTAAGCTAAGGAACAAGGTGGTCCATGCAATGCTGAGCTTTTTGCATGTGCAGTAACTTAATCCTTTTCAAACTTGTCCCCCTCACATTTATTTGATCTCTTTTCTACTTCACTCTGGGTCTAACACAACATACAGTCACAAGACTCTTTCATCAAAGCATGTTACATGATTTCAGTTCTTGTCTATGATAATCTGGCTCATATCAGACAGAGTCTTCTGCTAATGAAACATACGAAAAAAAGTTTTAAAAATTATCCAAAAGCAACCAAAGAAACCAGGGCTTGTGAGTCCAGATCCCAAAGGAGTGAAAGGGATTGGGACACACTGTAAAGTCACCGTCGTCTTTCCCCTTGGTGTGTTCAGAATCACACACAGCATCTCACAGGCCAGGGGGGACAAGCACACATAGGAGCTATGGCTCTGTGAGCCTGAGCAGAGCTGCTGGCTGTCACTAGAGGCTGGGGAAGCATAACTAGGAGTTCAAAGCTTCCAAGGCACCTAGAATATGAGGTGAAACTGTGGAGAGAAAAGGTCAAAGAAGTGAGACCAATATTCCATGGTCATTTCTCTTGAGGTACATGTAGCTTGTTACCAGCAGCTCAGGGACTGAGATGCTGAGCCAAAGAGTACCGATGGGGCTGGAAGATATAGAGAGATTTTAGTAGTCCTACAGTGCAGAGGAGAAAACAACTAGAGGGGATCTGGTAAAAACTCCAGGCTCACATTCGGCACCTTGAACATTCCCAAGGAATAAACGTTTCTATGGAATAAACTAAACTTCACAGAGCCCAGAACTCATCTCAAGTACAGGTGGCCTGCTCCCATCCTGCTTGACTAAGTGAATCTCAACTAGAAAATGATGTCATCCCAAGACTAAATTTTTTCATAATGATGTCTAGTCTCTAACAAGAATTGACTAGGCATTCTAAACACAGAATGAAATAAAGAAGAATCAACACAAAGAACATAGTACAGAAACAGACACACAACCCAAATATTGATGTTTTCAGACACAGATTTGAAAATAGTTATGATGCATATCTTTAAAGAAATAGGTAAAAATGGGAAATCTCAGCAAAGAACAATCCTGACATCTATAGGAGCTAAAATTTAATTCTAGAACTAAATATATATGAAAACCAAAGTCAATAGTTTGTGTTTAGAAAGAGTAAATACAGTGCTAGAGAGACAACAAGAGAGAAGAAAAAGGGAGGCTGAGATGACAGGTTGAGAGATATTAACCAGACTGATAAAAGAGAATATTTGAAAAGATGAAAATATAGAAAAGAGACATGGAACATTAGAAAAGATCTATCACAAATATATAACATATATTGCATATATCAATATATGTAAATAGTATAAACAGAGCAGTCATTCTCCTATTTAAAAACAAAAATTATCAAAATATTAATAAGTTCTTAAGACCTCTATTAATTTACATTATTCTGAATATAAACACAAGTTTTGGGGATTGGAAGATAGTAACTGCACTGGTTCCCAATGCTGTATTTCTCCTCTTAAGTGTCATGTCATGATTTAGATGGTCAGGCCTGTACGTGTTGTAGAATGTAGTTAAGCAATTTGGAAACAGATTGAGAGTCCACTTATACCTCTTTGGGTAGGCCAAGAGTTACATTTACACTAAAGGGTTAATTTTCTTCACTGCTGAGGCAAAACCCTTTAGGATTCTGTTTCTGATTCTCCATAAATTATTATTTCCACTAAGAGTAAGAATGAGCAATTTTCCATGCCATGTAGAATGCAGAGATTGTTCCATCTAACATTTTCAGGTGTTTCATGCCTCAACTACTTCAGTTTCCAAGCATCTTCCTCCAAAGAATGTTCTTAGAAGTACTCAGATGAATACTTAGGAGAAACCTGCAGATCTTTGCATTCTCTCTCTCCCTCCCTCTCTCCCTCCCTCCCTATGTTATATCTTACAGTTGGATTACAATACGTTAAGGATGTATAAACCCTTAACACATCACTAAAGTGATACAACACAGAGTTACAACTAAGTTATCAGAGGAAACAAAATGAAAGTATAAAAAATAATCAATACAAATAACAAGTTGACATCTTAAGCAAGTCTAAACAAACAGTATATATATTCACAATACATCATGGCTAGGAATGCAAGATTGGGCTAACATTCAAAAAAATGTAACTCATCATCCTTAACACACACACACACACACACACACACACACACACAAAAAAAAAAACCATTCATTTAAACAGATATAAAAAAGTATTTAACACAATTTAAGTCCCATTAAAAAAACCCAAGAATCAAAGTAAGCATCTTAAAAAACATACAGCTTATATAGCATTAGAAGAATAATTCAGATATACATGGCTTCCCCCATAAATTCCACTGTACTTTTAAGAAACAGAGGTGGGGGAGTAGCTCAGTGGCATAGCACCTGCCTCACACATGCAATGTCCTAGATATGATTCCAAGTACTACGTGTATACAATCATGTGATGTCAACCCCACGTAAACTCTTCCACAGAATAGAAAAATAAATTATAATTCTTGAATTATTTATGGAGCCAATAAAATCTTGGCTGCAAAATCTGATAAGAATGTTAGAGTAGAAAAGCTACAGATCAAGCTCTGTCATGCAAAGATCCTAAACAAGTCATCAGCAAACCACATATCACAATGACCTTGGGCTGATTCCAGGGGAAAATTAATTTACTGTTTGGAAATTCACTGATGTAATGGACTATAATTTGCCAATTAACAGAATAAACAAAAGAGAAAAAAGTTACATGATCATCTCAAAAGATAAAGAAAAATCACTTGATGAAATTCAATACCCATTCATGTTTAAGGTTGAAAGGAAAAGCAGCTTTGAAAATTAGAGGAGGAAATGTTCTGAATTTTATAAGGAGTTATTAAAAACAAGACAAACAATGCCAGAAAAGAAAGGAGAGCCTGCATGGATACCACTGTAATGGTAAAGACTGAGAGACTTAACCCTGAGAGAGGAATCAGTGACTGATGTCTACTATCACCTCTCCTATTAACACTATTTCATAAGCTCTATACAAAAAATAGGAGACAATGAGGAAAAGGAGTATAAAATGATTAAAAATATCATTGTGGCTGTCCAGATAAATTACAAAAGAATGGGCAGAGAAGTTGATGCAATTTTAAAATTAATTTAGCTAAGTCAAGAACATCAGAGTCCAATGTGCAACCATTAATTGTATTTCTGTACACATTCAACAAATTAAAATATTTTAAAGATGCCATTTTAACAACACCAAAACAAAAAAACTACCTAAAATAAATTTAATACAAGATATGCAAGAGTTATAGACAAAAATACTATAAACACTATGAAAATAAATTAAAGAAGACTGAAATGGGCGAAGTGATATACTTATGGTTTGGAAAAATCATTATTATAGAGGTGTCAATTCTCTCTCAATTGATATAAAATTCAATACCACCCTAGTAAAAATCTCAACATATTTTTCATTTTTTAGAAATTGATAAAATGTTTGTAAAACACGCATGAAAATGCAAAGCACTAAAATAGCAAAACAGGGTCAATGAGATGGCTCGGTGGGGAAAGGTACGCCACCAAGCCTGACAGCCTGAGTCCAATCCCAGGGACCCACATGGTGGAAGCAGAAAACCAAATCCTACAAGTTTCTCTTTGACCCCCATGTCACATACCCCCCACCCCACTATATTCAAACAGAAATAAATGTAATTTTAACAATCAAAATAGCAAGACAATCTTGAAGTAAGACATGCTACTCTAATAATGGAGACACTTGTGAAAATCCGCATAATATTCCTTAAAAGCAAAACTAAATAAATCAGATAATCTAAATGTGGAGTCATGTGTGCTGTCATTTGACTTACCACAAAGGTAATATGATAGAGTAGTGGGATATGTGTAATCATTTTGTACTTTTGATTTTATTTATTTGTGTATATATGTGCATATGTGTATGTAAGTGTGCCACAGTGCCCAAGTGGAGGACAGAGGATAGCTTGCAGGAGTTGATTCCCTCCTTCCACCTTTACATGAACCCTGGGGATTGAACTCAGTTCATCAGGCTTGGTAACAAGCACCTTTACCCTCTAAGCCATTTGACTAGCCTATGAATAATGTTTAAATAAATGGAGTACATTTATGAATACGCATATGAGGGAAACTAATTTTGATCCCTGTCTCATATGATATACAAAAATGGATTTCAAATGCACCAAAAATATAGAACAATAAAGTCTCTAGAACACAGGGATGCAGTAATGGCCTTGAAGTGACTGTTTCTTAAGCAGGACTATATTAATATCTAAGACATCTATTTTTCAAATGCTACACTATAAGAGTGGAGAGGCAATATACTTAGTGGGAGAAGCTATTTACAGTATACATATTTGACAAAATATAAAAAGCTCATGTCCAGAATGTATAAAAGACTCCTAAAATCAATAAGAAAAGGTATAGAAAACCCCACAGGAAAAAAGTTGCTTCACAAAAGATGAAATCTGTGTCCAAAAGGTATATGAAAAGGACTCAATTGCAGAAGTCTTTGGAGAAATGCAAATTAAAACCACAATGAATTACTACTACACATTCAACAGAATAGAAAAAAACTTAAAACACCTATAATCGCCAAGGATGTGTAGCAAATGGAACTCTTGCAGATTGCTGGTAAAACCACAAATCTACTCCTTAGAAGATGCGGTGTAGACATGTACATACAGAAGTGCATGAACATGTTACCAAAAGATATCCCTAATAGCACACTGGGTGGGTGGGGATGGGTGTCCTTCTGTTACAGAGTGTAGAAAGTGTGATCTACTCATAAAATGGAACAGTATGAAACATAAAAATTTAATGAACTAGTGTTACATAAAACAGTATAGGTGTTCCTTAAAATATGTATGTGCAGGGGAAATGCACATACAGTGCCTGAACATTACTATATATGTATACCTGGGGGCTGTATCGCAAGGAACACAGTGCCAGACAGGAGAGGCCTCCCTTCAAGTGGTTGGTCAGAGTGGTTCAAGAGACTCCAAAATAACACAGGCTATTGCCAGAGTGCTTGATTATCTCCCAGAACTGGAATATAAGACCCTATTGCTGAACACAGCACATACTTTGGATACAGGACTTGGAACAATGGAACAGGAACTGACGTGGAAGCCTTCGAACTAGAGTTTGGCTCTCATAGCTCTGGAGGATTCTATGCAAGCTGCCAAGGGGGGGAAAAATCAATCAACAGTCCAACCCAGCCCTAAAACCTAATAACCATAACAACCAGCACAGCAAACTACCTCTACTGGTTCAGTAGAGTACTGTTATCCGGGGGTCATCAATAGCTATCTAATTGGACTTAGATCCCTCTCAATGGACATGAACTCATGGGTTGCTCTATAAACACAGCCAAATACAAAAGACTGGAGAGGTCATAGATCCAAGAGAAAACCCAATCTCTGACATATCACTAGACAAATGAAAATTCTTACCATGTGCTAAATATAGATCCTTATATTTAAAGACAAGTACACTGCACACCACTCATGAAAGACACTTCTTTCTGGAACAAATGAGGGCTACTACAGAATCCCACAACTGGTCAGACACAGAGAGATGCCCAGTCCTAGATGACATAACTACAGTGGAACCTCTACACCTAAGACTCATAAGACTCACAGAACATAGTGGAACAGAGGAGGGGCGTAGAGAGAAAGCTAGTGTATCCCTCAACTCTCACCAATGAAGGTTCCTCATACAACAGGTATGATGCACACAAAAGGCCACAACTTGCCAACATTTAAAGAATAAGAGACTATAGACTGTGTGTCCCTGGATAGAATTCCTATACCAAATCTTTCCCACTCACAGCTCAGGGACCATTGTGGAAAAGGGGCCAGAAAGATTGTAAGAGCCAGGGTTGGTCCATGAACATAGGGAAGCAGAGGCTTTCAGGCCACTGGAAGCTTGCACTGGTGAACTTGTGGCAACGGTGGCATCGATCACAGGACCCATGCCAACTCAATCAGGCAAGGGCCAGAGTGGAGTGAGGGAAATGGGTGGTGGTTCAGCCATAATCTGGAATCAACTGGAGAATGATTACTAGAGTAGGCCATACCAATGATCTCTAGATAGGCTGACTAGACTCCAATGGACGAACTTGTACCAAAGGACATCTGGGTACAAATGTTTGACTGGATAGGACTTAGCATGTATGGTAGAATACATGAGGTCTGGTGGGTGAGGGGAGGCATGTATAGGGAAGGGGGTCTGAATTTGATTAAGGAAGGCCGGGTTCAGATACCCAGCACCTGAGTGAAAAAGCTGGACACTGCAGAGCAAGTCTGTAATCCCAGCACTGGGAGTGGGTGGAAAAAGCAGGATCAAGAAGGCCGGGTTCAGATACCCAGCACCTGAGTGAAAAAGCTGGACACTGCAGGGCAAGTCTGTAATCCCAGCACTGGGAGTGGGTGGAAAAAGCAGGATCACTGCAGTTCATCAGCCAGCAGAGCCAAATTCATGAGCTCCAAATTCAGGGAGAGATTGTCTCAAAAAGGTGGAAGGGCTGGGGAGATAGGTCAGGGGCTAAGAGCACATATTGCTCTTGCAGAAGACTCCAATTCTATTCCCACCATCTACATCAGGTGACTCACAACCACAGGTAACTCCAGCTCCAGGAGAACCCATACCCTCAGTGTGTATCTTCATTCATGTTCACAAGCATGTGTGTGCATGCACACACATACACACAATTTTTTTTAATTTTAAGGAAAGTGGAGGGAGAGAAAACACCAGATATCAAACACTGGCCTCCAAACATGAACATGCACATACTCACACAAGCATAAATATACACCACACACACACACACTCACTCAAACATGGGCAAGCTTGCACCAGTGGAGGTCAGAATAAAGGCTGTTCAGCAGAATCAATGACTAGGTGGCACCAGAGATCTTTGGGTACCTGCTTTGTCACCTGGGTGGAGGCTGGTGATGTGACAAGTGAAAATTTGTTGACTGATACCCTTACAATTCATGCAATCCTTTGTGTGCATTTTATACTTTAATATTTAAGATGCCATTGCTATACTTTAGATCTTAAATGTCCCTCAAAGACTCATGTGATAAAGGCTCAGTCAGGACTTAGCACTACTATGTGGCATTAGAGCTTTCAGGACATAGATCCTGGTGAAAAGTCCTGAGGTCATTTGGGCTGAGCCTGTCCAGGGAGTTATGGGACCCCAGCTTCTCTCTCTCTCTCTCTCACTCTCTGGCATGAGGTAAGCCATTTTGCTTTACCACACCCTTCTGTCATGACATGCTGCCTTGAGTTGTGTAGCTAATCAATCATGGAATGGAACTTCCAAAACTGTGAGCCAAAATAAACCTTTTTTCTTTATCAATTAATTATCTTTGGTATTTGTTATGACAGCAAAAGGCTGACACACTTATCAAAAAATTAAGTGAAACAAGATTACAAACACTATCTGCAGCATGATTTATTTTTGTGAACCTGTACACAGACCATAGAGCAAACATATTACATGTAACTACATAGAAAAATGGGAACAATAATCATCTCTGGCTGTTGATTTATAAGTGGCTTTTACTTTTCTCTTTATACCTTTAGGTATTGTCTGAATATTTCCAACGAGAATGTATTGCTTTCATAAAAGCTAAAAACAATAAGGCCTTAAATAAAGATCTCCTTTTCAGATGGTAAAATGCTATTGTGGTTGTGTTTAAAGAAGAAAGGAGTCCTTATCTTTTAGAAATGCATAATTGGAGCATTTGCAGATGAAATACTATGATGTCTAGCAGGGGGTCAGAAGAGAGAGGGAATATAGACTTTTTAAATGGCCATATGTTGGTAATTGTTAAGGCTGAGTGGTGGTCCACGGGGATTTATTATGCTCTTTCCTCCACCTATGCATGTTCAAATAATAAAACATTGAAAACAAATAAGCTTAGGATTTATTCATGGCAGATATTACCCAGAGCAAGAGCTATGCATAGTCTGTGTATAACCATAGAGGTTGAATTATGAGGGAGCACTTCCTCAGTACTTGGTGGGCAATGGTGGTCAGACTCAATAAAACAAGTTGCATTAAAGGTCCTCTGGAAAAGCCGGCTATAGTCACCCATACCTGTAATCCCAGGGATGGAGAGGTAGAGGCAGGAGGATCCCTAAGGCTTGCTAGCCAGCCAGTTGAGCTGAATCTGCAAGTTCCAGGTTCAGTGAGAGACTCTGTCTCAAAACTAAGGTAAAGAGGCATCAAGGAAGACATCCAGTATCAACTTCTGGCCTCCACAAGCACACACATATGAACACACACATATGTGCATGCACGCATGTGCGAGCGCACATGCACACACACACACACACACACAGACACACACACACACACACAAAGGTCCTCTGGGATCCAAGCCTTGGTGAAGAGTTTACCTGATATAACAATTGCCCCCAAAGAAGGAAAAACTCCAACATCCCACCAACCTAGAGCAGGTTTAAGCCGCAGTGAGGAGCACAAATACTCAGATGAGGCATGAGTCATCATTATCTGTCCCTTCTGCTAGGGGATGAGAAGCCAATCTCTATTATGGAGACTCAGGACATTCCTTAGAAGTTTCTTTGCCTTTCAAGCCTAGAAGTAAGGTATGGGGAAAGGAGTTGATCAAGAGCTGGAGGACTCTTGTTGCCCTCAAGGAACAACAGTAGCTGTTGAATTCTGGCCAGAGGTAAAGGACCATGGAAGTAATCAACAGAGGCTTTCAGGTCCCATCTCAGATGTTATCTGGTCTACCTAGTCCTGACTGTCATCAGCTCCTAACCTGACCCTGCCTGGCCCAGGCTTGATTTGAACATGACCACACCTCAAACTGTCCTTTTGGTCAAACTGACTTTGATCCTCTAGAATGAGACCATCTATTTCATAACCTTTTTAGGTTAATAAATAAAATTATCACTAGCAGAATTCTTAACAATTTTCAAGTACAGGCCAAACACCTTAACTTCTTTTGAGAGGGCTATTAGGTAGGAAGAATCAGGAAAGCAGCTGAAAAATCTTCTCAGTGGGAACGACTACCAAGTCTCCTCACGAAACTCATACAAATTAGTCTAGTACCTAAAATCTATGCTTCAGTTTGAGTTTTATGTTTGCTTGTTTGTTCTTTAATTGACATATAATTATTGTACATATTTATAAGTAGCAGTGTGGTATTTTGATACATGTACAAAATGTGTAATGATCAAATAAGGGCAATTAGCATACACATCACCTCAACCACTCATTCTTCCTTTGTGGTGACAACATTCAAAAATCCTCTCCTCTAGCTAATTTAAAATTTAAAATTGAGAATGTGCCATAATTGTTAACTCTATTCATCCTGCTGTTCTATAGAACAAGAGAACTTATCCTCCAGCTGTCATGTTGCAACCATCAATCAACCTCCTCCTGTCTCCTCCCGGCTCTACCCTTCCCAGCCTCCGCTAACCCTATTCCAGTCTCTACTTCTACAAGGACAATTCCTTTAGCATCTACATATAGAGGACAACAGGCAGCATTTGCTTTCCTGTGCATAGGTGTCCTCCAGAAACATCTATGTTGCTGCAAATGATAAGATTTCATTCTTTTTGTAGAGAAATGTGTCCATTATGTGTAAAAAATACCGCATTTTCTTAATCCACTTATCTGTTGATGGACACTCAGGTTGATTCCATGTCTTAGCTATTGTGAATAATGCCACAATAAACACAGATGTGCAGGTATCTGCTGATTTAAATGTCTTTGGGGATATACCCAAGAGTGTTGTAGCTGAATCACATGGTAGTTACACGTTTAGGTTTTTCAGGAACTTCCATACTAATTTCTATGTGAATTCACTAATGTACATCTCACCAGCAGTGTACAAAGGTTTCTTTTCCCCCCATCTTCACCAGCATTTGCTCTTTGTTTCTTAGTGATAGTCATTCTGGCTAGTGTAAGGTGGAATCAATGTAGTTTCAAAGCACATTTCCCTGATGACTAAGGATGTTGAACATTTTCCCATATGTTTAATGGCCATTTGTCCTCCGTTTCTGAGAGCTATCTGTCCATTTCATTTGCCCCTTCACTTGTTGAATTTTTTGTTTTTGTTTTTCAGTTTTTAAGCACTATTTAAATATTTTGCATTGCATGGGGTGGGGGTGCACATGTATCACAGAGCTTATGAGGAAGTCAAAAGACAATTTCTGAGATCCAGTTCTCTCCTTCCACCACTGGGTTCCAGGACTCTAACTTATGTTATCAGGTTTAGCAACAAGTACCTTTACCCACTGAGCTAGCTTGTCAGCCCCCAATTTTTAGTTCTTTATGCATTCTAGATATTGATCCCCTATCAGGTGTATAGTTGACCATTTGCTAGTTGCTATTTAGATTTTTTTCTGTTGAGTCATTCACATTCCTGATACATTCTAGATGGAAATCTCTCATCAGGTGGATACTTTGAATTTATTTTCTCCCATTCTGTTAATTGTTTCCTTTACTGTACAGAAATTCTTCAGTTTGATATAATTTCATTTGTCTATATTTGCTTTTGTTCTTAAACTTTTATTTATTATTTTTATATTATGTGTATGAGTGTAATGCCTGCTTGTATGTAAGTGTACCTGTGTCGTGCAATGCCCATGGATGTCAGAGGAGGGTGTGGATTTCCTTGAACTAGAGTTACGGACAGTTGTTAGCTGCCATGTGGGTGCTGGGAATTGAATGCAGGTCCTCTGCAAGAGCAGTCAGTGCTCTTAACTGCTGAGCCATCTCTCCAGACCCATGTTCTTATGCTTTTAAAATCATACCGAAAAAATAACTTTTCCATACAAATGTCCTGAAGTGTTTTCTTTTAGTAGTTTCATATTTTTTATCTAAGTCTCTAAGTCCATCTTTATTTTTATACATAATGAAAGATAGTTATCAGATTTCATTCTTCTGCATAAGAACATCCTCTTTTACCAGGACCATTTATTGACAAGACTGTCTTTTTCCCCAATGTACATTCTTAGTGCCTTTGCAAGTTACAAATAAATGGATTTATTTCTGGGTTTTTGGCTACTTTCCTTCAGTCTGACTTTTATGCTATGTGCTATTTTGGTTACTATAGTTTTGTAGAATATTTTGAAGTCAGATAGTGCAATGGTTCCAGATTTTTTTTTAATCATGATTGCTTTGATTATTTGGAAAGTTTTTTATTTTCAAGTCAATTTTATGATACTTTTTATTTCTGTGAAGAATTTATTGGTATTTTCACAGGAATTACATCATCTGTAACTCCCTTTGGGTAGGAAGGACATTTTAACAATAGCAATTTAGGGCTGGGGGTGTGGCTCAATGGTAATATGGTTGCCTGGTATAGTTAAGGCCCTGGGTTTGATCCCAACCACTGAAAAAGTTCATCCTTCTAGTCTACAAACATGGGCTATCTTCCCACACACATCCATCCTTTTCAATTCCTTCAACAATGCATTATAATTTTTACTACAGATATCTTTTACCTTCCTATTAAATTTATTCCTAGGTACTTTTGAAACTATTACAGACGAGATTGCTTTCTTTTTCAGATGGCTTTCTACTGGCATATACAAAAGCTATTTCTTATGTTAATTTGTATCCGATCAATTTACTGAATTTATCAGTTCTAACAGATTTGCGCTGAAGTCTTTAGGGTTTTTTACACATAATTGTGTCATCTGAAAAAGGGACATGACTTCCTCTTTTCCATTTTACATACTATTTTTTTTTCATGTTGAATTATTCTGGCCAGGACTTCTGGTACTACGCCAAGTAAGAGGGGTAGGCATGAGAACCCTTGCCTTGTTCTAAACCTTAAAGAAAAACCCTTCAACTTTTCCCATTCAGTATGACATCAACAATAAGTTTTTCACCTATGCTGTATATTGGACTGAGATACATTTCTTCTAGACTTTGTTGAGGTTTTCTTTATCATGAATGGATGTTGAATTTCCTTAAATGAATTTTTGTGCCTATTAAGGTGATTTTTGTTCTTAATTCTGTTAATATTGTATATATTTTTTATTTCTGTACGTTGAACCATGCATACATCCTTGAGACAAATCTCACTTGACTGAGGTGTATAGTCTTTTTGGTATATTCTTGGATTTTTTTAAAATATTTTAATTATTTGCATCTATGTGAGTATATGCATATGTTGGGGTGGGGGTATGTTCATAGAAGCCAGAAGAGGGTGACAGACCTCTTGGAGTTGGAGTCATAGGTTTTTGTGAGCCCTCTAAAGTTAAGTGCTGGAATTTGAATTCTGTTCCTCATGACAGAGGAGTATTCCTAACCACTGAGCCATCTCTCCAGCCCCTCTTCTTGTATTTTATTTGATACTATTTTGCTAAGAATTTTTGGCTCGTAGTCTTCTTTTGTTGTGTTCTTATCTGATTTTAGAATCGTGATAAACTAGCTTAATGGGAAAATTCCCTCCCCTTCAAAATTTTTGAGTAGAGAAAAATTAATTCTAGTACATTTTTAAAAAGTGGTAGAATTCAGCAGTAAAACTCTTCAGTCTTGAACTTTCCTTTGGAGAAATTTTATTATTTATCTGATCATATTACTTACTAATCTGTTTTGGTCTTCAAATTCTTTGTTGTTTATTAAATGTTAGTAGGTTGTTTATGTCAGTGAATGTGTCTATTTCTTCTAGAATTTCCAGTTTGAAGGAGTATAGTTGCAGAGGGAGATCCTGTGTGTTTCTGTGAACCATCAGAAGTCATCTTCATCTCTCACTGCTGTGTCTCCTCCCTTTCTTAGTTAACATTGCTAAGGTTTGTCAATTTTGTTATCATTTTAAATAACAATATTGTTTGTTGATATTTTCTTTGTTTGTTAATCTGAAATATCTCTACTTTTTCGATGTGTTTATTGCTGTAAGCTTCCTCTTAGGATTGCTTTTGCTGTCCACAGGCTTTGCTTTGTTATATTTCCATTTTCGTTTGTTTCATGAACTTTTAAGTGCTCTTTTTCATTTCTTCATTGATCCCTTGGTTGTTCAGGACCATGTTGCTTAATCTCCATGTATTTGTACAACTTCAAAAGTTCATCTTTTTATTGACTTGTAGGTTAATTCCACTGTGATCCAAAAAGATTTGAGTCTGATCTTTAAAATTTTGTTGAGACTTGTTTGATGGCCCCACATGTGATCTGTCCTGCAGAATACCCCACGTGTTGATGAGCAGAACCTGCACTCTTCAGCTGTCAGATGAAATGTTCTGTAAATGTCTGGTATGTCTGTTTGGTATGAGCTGTACTCTAGTTTGACAACAATGCCTCTTTGTTGATTTTCTAGCTGAATGGCTGGCCCACTGTGGAAACTGGATAGCTCAAGTCTCCTACTGCCCCTATATTGCAAGGCACCTCTCCCTTTATATCTGCTAACATTTGCTTTGTATGTCCAAGTGAATTGAGGCTGGATGAATATGCATTTATATTTTTATATCTTCTTGCTTACCTGACCTCACTTTGTTTTGTTTTGTTTTTTAATCTGGGAGCAACCTGGAACTTGAGAATTAATCAAGGACAAAAACTAAGTCATTCTCAGAACAATACTATCCACTTGAAATGTAATGCAAAACACAAATGTGAAACCTGTAGTTTTAAGTTGTCTCATAGTTAATCTTAGAAAGCAAAGTAAAATTGATATGTTTTATTCCACCCAACACTTCCAAAGTACTATAATTTCAACATGTAATAAATATAAAAATATTAATGGGGTCTTTGACACCGTCTTTTGTATATTTTGATACCAGTGTATATTTTGTACTATGGGGAACATTTCAATTTAGAATAGCCATATTTAACGAACTCAATAGCCACATGTCGCTGGCTAGTTCTTATTTTATTATACAAAGTCAGATTTGTAAGTCAAGGAGAGAACTGACCCCTCAGAACTACTACATTGGAGGGACTGACTTCCCACTATACACTATCCTAACATCCTCAAAGTGCCAGCTACACACAAACTCTGGTGAAACCATTGGTGAGTTTGTTCCGTTCATGTCCTGAGATAAGGCTGGATCTACATGAAACAATAACCAACAATAGTTATAGAACTGATAAAAATGCTATCAAAGGTCTCTGGGTCCTATTTTATTCATCTTGAATGATGATACTTGGTCATTCCAATAAAACTAAATAATTTATGTCAGAAGCATCATTAACATGCAAAGATGTACTAACATCTCTTAATGGTCATTGGAAGCCTGACTGTTCCAATCACATGACTCTTTTGATGATAATGAGCAAAGTACTCACAGGAAAATATAATCACACTCCCACGTGTTAAACTTGCAGAAGCGCTCTTGCAAAATGAAGAGCTAAGTGAACGACTGAAAAGATACATCTGGGAAAACACAGAGCACGATGCAAATTAATTACAATTTCAAAGTAAAGTGCAAGGTGACGTGACAAGATGCTGAGCTGCAGAACTACACCAATTTTTGAGATGCCTCGTCTCAGTTCTCTCGTGTAAAATGGGATGATGATGTATGCTTCTGAGCTGAAGAAAGGGTTAAATGAGATGAAACAGCATTCCCAGTAAGGGCCTTATTCAGAGTATATGCAAAGAGATGGATTGTTTCGTTTTCAAATCAGTATTTTCTAACAGTCACTGTGTAGCAGATTTTTAAAAAATTAAAGCATGCGGAGAAGTACTAGTGACTGTGGGGCAGTGGGTTCCACTCTGGGGCTTGCCCTCTCTAACAAAGGCCTCTTCTCAGCTCTGACTGTAGCTTTGTTGCTTGTGTCCCACTCACTTATACAATTTCTAGAGTAACACATTAGCCTCAGGGGTTTAGCCTCATCTAATTTGCTCAGCATTGTTTTGGACAAGCAGTGGACTCTGGGAGAACATGGGCAATTTTCTGGAAGGTGTATTGAGCAGATGGAATGTACCCACTTCACTTAAAGGTAAAGAACCCAGGGAAATTTGGTACTGTAGAAACAGAGGGGGAGAGAGAGATTGGGGGGAGGAATGAATCATCTTGAGGATTTTCTGTGTCCATCATCTTTGTTTTCCAAGTTCCTCAGTGCTGATGAGGGGACTACAAAGCTGTGATGAACTGCTATGCTCTGTAAAGCAGCATCTCACCTGCCACATGTTGACAGTCCATAGGCACCTAACCACAGATACAGGAATTAAGCACTACCTAGAAATGATGGTTGTTAATGTGCAAAGGTTTATGTTTGCTTGTTTTTTGAGATGGCGCCTATGTATGCCATCTGGCCAGACTGGCCAGTAACTTTCTATGTAATCTAGGTTAGTTTTGAATCTGCAATCCCCCTGCCTCAGTCTCCCAAGTGCTGGGATTAAGGATGTGTGGCACAACCTTTGGCGGGGTTCTGTTCTTGTTTCAGTCCCCTGGGCATCACAATGGGGATGTCTACTTTTTCCCATCCCTTTCCCTATATCTGGACTCTGCCCTCCAGCGATTGCCCTGTATCCTTCTGTGAAATGTCTTCAGAGAGCATGCCATAACCTTGAGCCTCTCTAGGCCTGTCCACTTCCAGATAAACCTCCTAAAAACTCCTAAGACTCTACATCTTACCCAAGATGAACACCTACCAGTCAGACCACCAGTAAGGAGTTAGTATATACCAAATCTCATGCTAGACTTTAGGGACATCAATGTCAATGAAACCTTAATAAAGGGTAGGCCAGAGATAGTAAAAGGAGAGGAGAAATCCCAGATCCTAGGAGAGGTGAAACTACATTTGCAGAGTCCTGCCGTGACTAAGCAATATACGTTACAGGCATTAAATAATTTAGCCTTCAGCACAGCTCTAAGAAAGAGAAATTATATAATTTCCATTTCACAGGAGGGAAAATTAACATATCTCATAGAGAGAAAGTAACTTGTCTAAGACCCTTCTCAGAGGATTTGACAGAGCTTATACTCAAAACCAGATCTCTCTGACTTCACTAATTTTTTCATTATGAATAGTGTCTAAACTTTATGAGACTATCTACCAGCTTCTCAGAGCCAATCAAGAGACCTGTGCAACTCAGTAGAATATGTGCTGGAGAACGAATCTGGTGGAATCTCCTGTGACTGGACTGAGCATCATGGAGGCAAGAGCACATGACAGAGGCTGTTTGCCACCTCAATTAGCTAATGCTCAATCAGTTAATTTCCTCAACTATTACCTAGTGGTCCAACTCTCACACAGGGGGCTTTTATCCCCATGAGATCATTGCCTGCATCTGTCTAGGAACCATTGCAAGCTGCCAATTACCTACTAAGATGGAAGCAGACCCACAGCATCAAGGATGAGTCCCAACACAGTATGGGCACTAACCAATCAGTGACCCAAACCCCCTTGACCCTGAGAAACTTACAGTTGGAAGGAGCCTTCAAGGTCTGGTTGGTCTCACTCACCAACCAGAATTACAGGCATCACCACAGGGACTATAACTGCCTGCCACTCCCTCTCCTCTTAGAAGGATTCTTAGCCTATGCTTGGTGACCTACTCCTAGTGATCAGGACTTTGTCACTGCCCTGTGGGACGGATGTCACTCTTGTGAAGCTGCAGCTCCAAGGGCTCATCCCTCCATGGAGCACAAAGCCATCTTCCCTATGGCTTCGACATATGTCCTATGTGCATCCTTTGGGGTTGTAGAGAACAAGCACGTCCTCTCCTGTTCTCAGTGTCCTGCATATGGGTTATAGCAGCCCTGCCAGTCTTTTGGCCTCCAGGTCAGACAATTTCATTTCCTTCAACTATTCCTCACAAGACATGACAACCCTCTCCCACTCCATCTCAGTCTCTCTCCACCAAAAGTGCCCTGGCTAACCAATCTCTGACAGTGCTCTATAGAAAAGCTGCATTATTTGCTATAATTCTTCTCTCTCTCCCTCCCTCCCTCCTTCCTTCCCTCCCTCCCCGCCCTTCCATTCCTGACCACCATGATGTGAGCTGCTGCACCTGTGATGTTGAACTAAAACCATGCACCAACTCTCTCCTATGTTAATGTCAAAGATCAGATCTAGGGCCTTCATCCTCAGGCATTCCCAAGAGGCTTTGGCAGCCAATTTGCTACTGCCTCTCAGGGGTGCAACTGGTTCCTCTCCCTCCAAGCCCCCATATCACTTCACAGTAACTTCTTCTACCAGCCATTGCTACAGCAGAGGGGCACAGAGGAGCAGAGCAGACTGAACTGTCAGGAATCAGCATGGGCTCAGAAAGCCTTCAGAACTCCATAGGTACTGCTGTGGGGCAACCTGCCTCTTCAATTCACCTGTTACCTTCATTGCCGTACTACGGGGAAGTAAATAAGATCTTCCTTATCAACTGCCTCTAGTGCTGGGAGTGGCCCTTTTGTATTCAAAGACATTGTTCTACCCCTGCCACAGGACCCCTTCTCTTTCTTCCTATGGATGGGGAATCAAACATAAAGCTACAGGGTTTTGAGCTAGTTGGGACAATGCCCTGACTACAGACTAAGTGCTGAGCGTCATGACAAGGTACTCTGAGGACACAATGGAGACCTCTGTGGAGACATCTGTGTTACTTTGTTGCCCATCTCTGTGACACATACCTATGAAAAACCATTTTACTAGAGGAAAGATTTATCTGGGCTCCTGGTTTCACACACTTTACTCTATCCTTAGCCAGGTCCATTACTTTGGACCTGAGGTGGGTAGAGCATCGTGGAGGCAAGGGCATGTGGCAGAAGCTGCATCCAGGATGCAGACCGAGGCAAAAGAGCATAGGACACCATCCATCCTTCAAAGGCACACCCCCAGGGACATACTTCCCCTAACCAGGTTCTACTTCCTAACATATCAAATGTTCATTAAATTACAAACCCATGAGTGAATGAATCTATTCATGTAATTACAAGTCAGTCACTTTCCCCAAATTCATCAGCAAGCAGCTAAGCCTCTCTTAGATGAGCCAGTGGGAACTATTTCATATTCAAACCATAGTGCTACCCTTTGCCCAGATTACAGAGATGGCAGGATATTCTATCACCTCAGACCCAGAGGACACATTTGAAAGTCCATCCTGAACCCCTACACAGGTGTCACTACTCCCCACAGTTCCACAGTCAGTGTCTATTCCTGCATAAGAGGCTGGGAAACATAAAAAAAGAGCCAGCTTCACTCCTCCCGCAGTTGGCTGTGACCTTACCAGTTTGTGCTCACTTTATATAGGAAGGAGGCTGGAGACAACAGGGGCATCTCCATGGGCAGGAAAGTCCTGGAACTGGTGGTTACCTCTCTTGTTTTATATGCCATCCAAAACCTGTCCCACACCTTTCCAGTCAGCTGAAGAAGACCTCACACCCTGGTAGTGGAAAGTGTACTTACAGTATAATAGCAGAAGATGAAACAGAGGCTGTTCCAGAAGTGGATCTCACAGGAATGGCTAGAGGAAAGACCTGGAAGAGGAAGTGCACTCTTGCAGAAGGACCCATATGGTATGTGTGATCAATCAACAACAGAAGTACATTGCGCCCAGTGACTCCATTTTTGGTGGTCCAGACGGGGCTGCAATGGGAGATGCTGCCTTGGATGGTACCCTCAGATCTGGGACCTACCCTGCATGCCCCTCTCTCTACCCACCCAGCCCAGCTCTAGCCCAGTGGCCAGGTAAACTTTGCAAAATGAAGACCAGTCCTTTTCACCTGCTCTGGGCTTCCTCAGTGTATCTCTCTGTGTTCCCAAGCTTTCTTCCTGTTCTCTCTGCTTGTCCCAGTCTAAAAGCAGCAGGGAAGGGAACTGATAAACTCATTCACACCTGTGTGTTTCCTTGCAAAGGAACAGAATCTAAACTAAAGGAGAACATTCAAATGGAGGAGTCCTAGGCATCAGGAGTTGTGTAGGGGAAGGTGGAGGATTCCTAGGCATCAGGGGTTGTATAGGGGAAGAATTTCTGGTTCAGAAAAGTGGGAGGAGATACTTCCAAGATCCTTTAGTCCATCATGGTGGTCACCTTCTTAGCTTGCCATGACACTGGCACTAGCTCTTACACAGTATATCCCACTGAGCAACAGCAGCAGTAAACCCCTGTGGTCCTTTTTCCCTATTTCCAGTATGAAATGTGAGCAAGTATTCACATTGAACTATGACCAGTCCCAGCTAGACCCCATGCTAACTGACCAGGAGAACCTCTTTTCTCCTTGTCTTAGCCTTCTCACCTGTAACACCCAAGACTTATAATAGTTTATAAGCCCACTTCCTTCCTGGCACCCTGAGCACCTGGGTCTCTCACTATAGGTGACCCAGGCATTTGGTAGGCAAGGCTCTCTTCCCTGTCCCTCACACCTGCTATCTGGGGACTTGCATTCCCACCCTCAACAAGAGAAGAAAATTTCAGAAATATGAACCAAAAAGTCCCTCTTACCCAGGCCTGAAATACCAGCTACTTGGGAAATAGGCCTGGACTACAGAGTGGAGTGGTCAGCCTGGGAAATTTAGTGAGACCCTATCTCAAAATAAAAAGTAAAAAGAGTGCTGGGGACATAGTTTAGTGGTAGGGTGCTTGTCTAGCATGCTGAAGCCCTGGGTTCAAACCTCAGTATCACAAGAAAAAGAAAAAGGTCCCTCTTTTTTCTAGTACTTTAGGACATGGCTGGACAACAGAAGGAAAAAAAAAAACTGGGTAGGAGAAAGAGCCTCTAATATCACGAATAGATCAGTTGGGTGTTTGCCTTTGCCTCCTGGTGCAGAGTGAGACAAGAGTAAGCAGTGGTCAGATCTTGATGCACCCCAGGACCAGATGCAAGGACCAAGAGAGGCCAGCAGCATGCTTCCTTCGGCCAGACCCAGTACTGTGGTTTCCACAGCAAATATGGGTGGCCCAGAAAGAGAGATGTCAAATGGGGCCAGTTCCAAAAGGGGAGCTCTCTTAGGCCCTTCCAGGGAAAAGGATCCCAGTGGTCTTTGTCCTGAAGCAGCAGTCATTCCCACCGGTGTGTCCCTGTTCCGCGCCCTCTGGTAGCGTAGCCGAGGACCCATTTCCAAGGTTGGGTGCCTATATGGGTCACGGTCAACATCACACACACACCACTCCTCTGTGTGCACACTCACAGATTCCTATTTAAAGACACAGGAGAGAGCAGTAGGCTAGGGAAATAGCCATTTCTATGCTAAGTGACCACAAGCAGCCTGGGAGGTGGAAAATAACCCAGGCCAGGGAGACTGACCTGGATTTGAGCCCTGGCCCTGGACTCTCAGAACCAATCAGGCTAAGGGAAGAGCAGTAGTCCCTGGAAGCCGGTGACCCCATTTGGAACACTGCTGTGCCCAAAAGCCACAATACTATGACAGAGGTGTGCAGAGGCAACCTGCCATTGCCTCTCCTTGGAAACTGCCTTTCCAAGAGAAGAGTGGATCCAATGGAAGAAGCTGGGCCGGGACCTTGAAGACTGGGTACCATGGGGCATATAACTGCATTGCCAGGGCTAAGCTCCTCTCTGGACTCAGTGTCCCTTTTCATACGACCCCAAAGGCTCTTCCCATACCATCTTCTTCTGGGAAGGGTCTGGTGGATTCATGTAGAGTGATGTGTGTGTGTGAATGGTAAGGCCAAAAGACTTCTAGCAAGGAGACATACTATCTTTATGCTGTCTTCTAACAGGGAGAGAAACCTCTGCCAAGAACATAAAGGGACAATGACAGAACTTCAAGGGGGAGGACAAACCCTTGCTATGCCCTCTAGAGACAGATGTAAGAGATCTGACAAGGGTGAAGGGTTTGACCTAGAGTGGAACTTGAACCTCACTATTTGGCTGAGTACCAAAACAACCAGGAAGAAAAAAGCAGTTGTTAGCCCAGGCTGAGCATGTCTATGGACAACCCAGGAATGGACAAAGCAAGCATCCTAGGATGCCTTCTCACTGCCCTACAAGTGTCTTTTAGGGACAAAAGGGCTAGTTACATCATGCTATAACTGATGGGCATGAAGTGGAGGAGGGGGAGGTCCCATCATCGCACTTTGCATCAAGAGATACCGAGTTAAAACAAACACTAAGGGTAGCGTTATAGTATGAAAAATTTTTAAAAAGCACACGTCACCCAGGGCCAGGGGTGGCATGGTGTGGGTAGCACACTTGCTTCTATGACATGGGGTGTGCCAACACCTGGTTCTTCTGAATGAAGCACCCAATGGCCCTGTTCAGGGCCTGGCAAATAGTACACAGACTTCCCCTCTCCATCTACTCCTTGCCTCGTGTTGTAACATCCAGAATTGATTATTTCGTCCTAGAGTTCTATAACCCTAGTTTTATTCCTATACATTATCTCCTTTAAATTTGGGGCATTTTACTAACGAGAAACTCGGGCTTAGAAAAAATGGAAGATTTAGCTATAAATTCAAGCATTCAATACCTAGACTTGAACCCAGGTTCCCAGACTGCATTCAGAGCTCCTTCTACAGTGCCAGCACTGATGGGCTGGGATGGGAGGAGGGAGGTAGGCCTCAGTCTACTCCCCTGAGGCAAGAGGGCAGCAGGGCTGTCGTTGATGGATGCCCAGGAGCCCATAACATGGCGGGGAGTTTTCCCACAAAATGGAGTTGGCTGCCAGCATGCTTATTACCCAACCTTATTCCATCTCATAATAAATGGAGCCCCCGGAGGGCCAGGCATGATGGGGTGGGGTGAGATGGGGAACGAAGACTATTACGGGATTTTAACCTCCGTCTTCTCTTTCCGGGCCTCTGGAACAGCTGTTCGACAAAATGGATCTGTGCAGACAATCATTTTTGCTGCATTACTTAATATACAGTTGCTCTCGGCAAGAGATATAATTGACTTGCTTAACTAATCAATCTTTCTATAAGCATAGCTGCCTTTCCTCTCCCACTGGGGGTGGGAGGCAGGGGGAGAGGGTGGAAAAGAGAAATTGCAAAGAGCAACCTTTGCCATGAATTACAGTATTCTAACACCCAGCTGGGCTCTCAGAGCTGGGGGGGAAAGCTGCCTCAAGCATTCCCATCAAGGGTCCTTTCTGGACCAGCTGTGGTCTGTGGTGGCCTGGGGCAATGGTGACCCCAGCGTGAGATGGGGACAAAGTGCTAACAGAGGTCAAAGGAATCATGGCCCAGATGATCCAAAAATTACTCCAGATTGTCTAAACTGTGATTTGCTTCATCTTTAGTGATAACAGTGTATTCAGCGACCAGAGGCTCCACAACTCTCCAATTAAGTGGTAATCATGGGTTGAATCTCATTTGGCTGAGCCAGAAAACACCCAGCCTCCCCAACACCTAATACAACTCAGTGGTACCCCACAAGGCCTGTTTGGGCCACCATGTAGTACACCAAGCAACAAAATGACAAGTTTTTCAAAAGAGAAAGAATTGGCCAGGCATGATGGTGCACGCCTTTAAACCCAGCACTGGGTAGGCAAAGGCAGGTAGATCTCTGTGAATTCAAGGCCAGCCTGACCTACGCAGTGAGTTCCAGGCCAGCTGAGGCTACAGGGAGACCCTGACTCAAAAACATCAAAAAAAAAAAAGAGAGGAAACCATTCATGAAGTGCCAATTTTCAGGAGGCTGGAACCCCAAATCTCAATCTCCTTCCTGAGGATGGGGTTTAGTGACATTTATGTGATGAAGAAACAGGGTGGTTTCTGAAGAGAGGGTTCAATCAGTAAATACTTGCCATAATCCTAGGGTTGGAAAGACAGAGACAGGTGGTTCCCTGGGACTTGTTGGCCACCTAGCCTCACCTAACCCATGAGCTTCAGGTTTAGAAAGAAACCCTGTGATGGTTAGGGTTGTCAACTTGACCAAATCTAGAATCACCTGGGAGATAGGCCTCTGGGTGTGCCTGTGGGGTTTATGCTGATTATGTTAATTGACGTGGGAAGACCTGTCTTAATTTTGGGTGGGTTCATTCATTCCCTGGGTTTGGGGTCTTGAACTGAATAAAGCGGAGAAAGGAAGCTGAACACCAGCATGCATGCATCCTTGCTCTGCTCTTCTGACAGTGAACACACTCGACCAGCAGCTTCAAGCTCCTGCTGTCTTGACTTCCTCTGTCTTGATGGACTGCACCTCAGTTATGATAAATAAAATAAATCCTTCTTTCCCCCAGTTTATTTTGCCGAAGTATCTTATCACAGCAACAGGAAACGAAACTAAGACAGACTGTGTCTCAACAAAACAAGGTGTAGAGCTACTGAAGACCTCTAGCCTCCATTATTGACCGGTAGCCTCCACATACAAGTGCATACATGTGTACACACACAAAAGAAATGATGGCCTAAGGCATGGGGAAAGGTGATCTAAATATGCACAGTCAAGCTTCATGGCTCTTCATAGGACCCACATTCAGAAAACATTAGTGTGGTCAGAACACAGACATCTCAGCTCACAGGACCCTCTGTGCATCCATACAGAAGATTTGGTGGTCACTAGTTGTTCAGGAATGTGTTTCTCCAGTTCCATGTGGAACCCTCTGCATGGAAACTATGTGGAACCCTGAAAAAGCAGGTTTCCACTCACGCAACTTACATGCTGCTTTGTCTGAAACACACAGTAAAGTGTTCAATATAAAATTAAATATAGATTTAAGTCAAGAATTGCAGTGTGGTTATTTCAAGAGAACAGAATTTTTGTCACCAAGAGAAAAATGTTTCTCTAGAAAAGAGGCGTAGGGTCCATGTTCTATTTGTTGTTGTTGTGGGTTTTGTTTCTTGGAGACAGATAGATAGATGATTGATAGATGATAGATAGATAGATAGATAGATAGATAGATAGATAGATAGATAGATAGACAGATACATACATACATACATAGATGATGATAAATGGATAGGTGATAGATAGATGATAGATAGATAGATGATAGATAGATAGATAGATAGATAGATAGATAGATAGATAGATTAGATAGATAGATGATACATACATATTTGATGTATGAGTGTCATGCCTCCATCTAAGTGTACCCAAGTTATGCAAAGCCCAAGGCGGCCAGAAGAGGGCATCAAAGCATTGGATCCCCCTGGAACTGGTGTTATAGATGGTTGTCAGTTACCAAGTGGGTATTGGGAACCAAGCCCAGGTTCTCTGGAAGAGCAGCCAGTGCTCTTAACAGCGGAGCCATCTCTCCAGCCCAGCCTTTTTGTTTTTTCAGGCTAGGTTTCACTGTAGACCCAGCTGTGTAGATCAGCCTGGCCTGAGATCCTTCTGCCTCTGCCTCCCAAGTGCTGGGGACTTAGGGCATGTGCCACCACACTCGGCTTCATATTCTGTTTTCCATCAGTGCTATGGATGAAGTCTGAGAAAGTATGATTGTCTAATTTGTGTATGACAAAGCTGGAATAAATTAAGTGCCTGGCCTATATATCAGCAGACCAGAAATTAGACTACCTTAGATCTTAACTGTCTCAGCTGGTGAGAACACATGTCCAAACAACACAGATGAGACCTTGTACTGCTTAGATTCAAAGAATCAATTAAACTAGTACAAGACAAAGGTGCTTTGACTTGGCAAAGATCTGTGGGGGAAAACAAAAGATCTTGGGAGTCTGAGATGAACGCAAGCTCAACAGGAAGGTATGGTGACTAAGAAAAAGATATCTTAAAGGGTCACAATTAGAAGAGAAACACAACAGACTCTATTCACTTTGGCTGGGCTCATCTGAACCAGTGGGCTATGCTCTCACTCTCAGTTTAAAAGTAACAGAGGGATGTCTGGAGACAGTGACAGGGATTCTGGGAGAATGTTTCACCCAGAACAAATAACAACTAGACTCAAACATGAGTCAGGCTGCCCGTCAAAAGAGAGAGAAGTTCAGATCTCCCTGGCAGTGCTGAGGCTTGAAAGGTGGGCTTGAAGGCTGGAGAGCTAGCAGCAGTTAAGAGTACTGGCTGCTCTTGCAGAAGACCCAGGTTCAATTCCCAGCATCCACATGGCAGCTAACAAACATCCATAACTCCAGTCCCACAGAATCTGACGCCCTCTTCTGACCTCCACAGACACTGCATGACACAGGTGCACTTACATACATGGAGACAAAAAAATAGAAGGCAGGCTTGAGAGCCAGAACAGCTTTCCTAATTGTTTTTGTTGCTTTGACAAATACCCTGATAAAAAGCAATTTCAAGGAGAACGGGTTTACTTGGATTACAGTTTCAGGTCACAGTCCATCATTTTGGGGAAGGCAAGGCAGGAACTCAAGCAGCTGGTCACATCACATCCGCAGTCAAAAGCAGAGAGAAAACCGCAGCCTTGCTTGCTTGGTTCCTTCTCTCTTATACAGTTCAGGCCCCATTTTAGGGAATGCTGCTGCCCACAGTGGGCTGGACTTCCTACATAAATTAACAATCAAGATAATTCCCCAAAGACATGTCCATGGGCCAACCTGATCCAGATAAATTTCTCATTAAGTTCTCATACAAATAGACTTGCTTCTATTTGTATATATTTGTGTGTCTGTATGTGTACACCATGTGTGTACAGCTGCCCAGAGAGGCCAGAAGATGGTGTCAGATCACCTGGAGCTGGAGTTACAGGTAGTTATGAGCAGTCAGATGTGGATACTGGGAACTGAGCTGGGGTCCTCTGGAAGAGCAGCAAGTACTCTTAACCACTGAGGTATCTCTCCAGCCCTGTCTTCCCAGGTGATTCTAGGTTGTATCAAGTTGACAGTTGAAACTAACTAGCACAACAGCTTATGCTCCCATACAAGCTCTGCACTCTACCATGTGGGTGACCTAAAGGCAAGTTTCTCCACTTCTCTGTACCCTACTTTCCTCATCTATAAAATAGGTATACTATGCCTTACTTCCTGGGTGAAACCAGTTAACATGTGCAAAGTTCTCAAAGAGAGGAGATAGGCATGGAATGAACACCCCAAAATTACAGTCATGATTATGCTATCTTTGTGCAAAGCAGACCAGGATGGAAGAACAGATGTTTCCAGAAAATTTACCTCATTGGTGGAAAACCTTCCTGAGAACCATAACTGCCTGGGGCTCTGAAGGTTATAGAAGAGTCTTTAGGTGAAGGGAGTAACCTACATTTACAGAGCTCTGAAGCAGATGTGAAACCTAAGCTCAGATCCACATGGGGCAGAAAAGCTGTGAAGGAGAGCTCCTAGTCATGACTCAACAATGAACAAGACCTGGATACTGGACATGACTCTGTCTGAAGACTTTCACAACTCTAAGATTTAGAGCCTCGAGGAAATCTCTCTTCCTTCTTGACTCCCTTTGGGGAACTAATCAATTTGCTCCTTTTTTAGGGAGAGTACAAAAATGGACTTTTAAAACAATAAAAAACAAAGAGGTGGGCAGGAGCTACAGAGATGGCTCAGCAGTTAAGAGCACATACTGTTCTGGAAGAGGACCAGAGTTCGGTTTCCAGCACCCACATCAAGCAAGTCCAGCTCTAGGAGATCTGACACCCTCTTCTAACCTCCTCGGGCAACTAAATTTACATGCACATACCCACACATATGTTACATGTAATTAAAAGTAAAATAAAATCTAAATAAAAGAATGGACCTTTAGGACTGGGAATGTGGCTATATGGTAGAGTGCTTGCCTAACATGTACAAAACCCCGGGTTTGATCCCCAGCATTGGGTGGGGGCAGGTAGGATGAAGCATCAAGAGGACTTCATACTCTGTAGAATGGGCCTCAAGATTCAGTGACTCCAAGGCTAAGCTTTTGAGACCTACCCGTTATAGTTAGCCAGCATTCTCACCAGCAGAGCAAGTGGTGTGAGAGGTTTGAGTACTCCCCAGGAGGCAGGAAGCCAAAGGGTGGGTGTAGGTTTTGGCTCCCCAGGCAATGAACGAACATCAGTAAAGGGCAGGTGCCTGGGTGAACAGAAATGATATTTAATTACAAGAACCACCAAGCTCTCCTGGAGACAGGAGGCTTCACACACAGCCAGGTAGGAGAGTGACATTTAGGGAGGTCCAGTGTGTCATTTCAAGAGAGAATCCACCTTGGCCACTGGTGCCTCAGTGAGAATGCAGCAGCGAGAGACAATGATTGAATTACTGATGCAGAAAAGCCAATGGGCAGGTGGGTGTGGTCAAGTGCCCTGGTGGCTGTGACAGAGGATTTTGTGCTAAGGGCATGCTGCCTGGGATCCTGTTCTGCTTTGCCTTGGCTCAGAATGAACAATGATGATTTTACCTCTCATCCTCAGGGTGACCTTGAGTCAAGCTGCTTATCTCTGGGAGCCTCAACTTCTCTATCTACAAAATGAGGGGCTGGGCTAGGTACCCTGAAATTCCCCTTCCTGTGAAAACACAGTTTACTAAGATATCTCACAACCTCAGGTCACTTACTCTCCTGACCCCCCAGTTGGGATTGGCAGGCCAAGTTTTGGGGGGTACAGAAGAGGAAACCTTAAGGAATGGAGAAGTGACTTGAATTCATAGGCTAAAGATCAAATCTATGGGACCCCCCCCTCCAAATAGGTACCCAGTAGCCTATTTCTCTTACCACACAGAGCACCCCACCCACATGCACCAACTCCAAGTCTCATCAGTCTCCTTTCTGCCACAATGACCTACAAAAAACAGGGTGGGGTCAGAAAAGGGACCAGAAGCTGCCAAGGGTCAGGGTTAGTTCCTCCTGGGTTCCTTGGACTGATTCTCCCTTTGAGTCAGATTCCTGGTCCTAGGGAGAAGATGGATCAGGGTTTGATGGGGGAGTGCTTTGTTTTGGTACATTAGCTTCGAGCCCTTCTCTGCAAATGGATGTGATTTTTATGGCATTGTTTATGGAGCTGAATATTCAAATTGATTCTCTTTTCCTTTTCCTGGAGCTGGAAGGAACAGAAATACCACAACCATCCCCCAGTGAGAAGTTGCTCCTGTCTTCCCTCAACCCAGCAGATAATGACCCAGTCCTCCCTCTTCCTTGCAAACCTCTCCAGATCCCCAGTAATGCTTGGGGTGGAGTCCCAGAGCCTCCCATACCTCCCAGCCTCATCCATTCACTCTCCTAAAACCTAGAAGCCTATGATTAGGAAAAAGCAAGGCAAAACAAATAAAACAAAACAAAGCAAACAGGAGAGGCAGTCCCTGTGCATTCTGTGTGCCTCAGTCATCTGGGGCTCTGCTTTTCCGACCCTTCACAGAGCAGCTTATCTCCTAGTAATCTCTGAGCAGGTGTCTTCCCATTAAACCAACAGGCCCCAGCCCTTGCCTTTTTTCTCTAACAGGACAAGTTTCTTCCTCTCTTTCTGGCCAGGTTCTCACCAGAGGCTGCAAGCACTCCTCAGGGCCCTCTTTGAAGTGGGACTACAGCACTAGTTACTTGTAGCTGTGACCAAATACCTGACAAAAAGCAACTCAAAGAAGGAAGAGCTTCTTTTAACTACTGTTTAAAAAGGTGATATGATCACCATGGCAGAGAGGTATGCTCAGAGCAGGAGGTGGCTGGTCAGGTTGCAGCCACAGTCAGGAAGCAGAGTGAGGAGTACTGGGGCTCAGCTGGCTTCCTCCAGTCTTTTCAGTCTGGGACCTCAATCAATGCGCTGATACTGCCCACATTCAGAGCGGGTTGTCCCTCTTTAGTTAAACTGCTCTCGAAATACTCATAGACCTGCTCAGAAGTGTGTCTTCTAGGTGATTCCAAATCAGGTCAAGCTGACAGAGAAGATTCACCATCACAGGCATCAATCACCTGCTCCAAGCTGAGCCTGATCTGCTTTTCTTTGGTAGACAACAACATGTCATCATCCCCGACTGAACCCCACTCCCATTCCAAGGGCCAAATCTCCCCATGGGGCTGTGAGAGGCAAACAGAGAGACCAGGAACTGCCACCAGCTAGACCCTTTGTCCTCCCTAAACCTCAGTCTTGAATTTACACAGGGCACAGAAGGAGTTCTTCCCATAGATTTTTTTTAAAATTACATTTACTTGGCGTGTGTGTGTGTGTGTGTGTGTGTGTGTGTGTGTGTGTGTGTGTGTGTGTCAGTGGACACACATAGAGGACAACTTTTGGGAGTCAGTTCTCTCCTTCCACCATTTGGATCCTGGGGATCAAGCTCAGGTTGTCAGGAGTTTGGCAGCCCGCAACTTGACTGGCAGAGCCATCTCACCTGCCCTATCCCACAGATTTCTGTAGCATATCTATTACTGTCCGAAAAGCTGCAAGGTGTGTAGTAAAGCAGAGTCTTTTACGTGTTTAACCTAAAAAAGTCTCCAAATCTGTTTAAGCAGAGATTCCTTTTTCATTAGCATAACTTCTGACGTCTTAGAATGAGGGTTCCATGGAACACACTTAGGGAAACTCTGAATCAGCTGAGTCCTTATAAGCCTTGGTAGTTTGATTGAAACCTCTCCAGTATCACTCAACATGGCTGGAGACATACCTGGTTTCCCTGGGTCCTCAGGCTATGCCTCAGTGACATTAAACCCCGTCTGTAGGTGACTGAAGTCCTCCCTTACTACTTACCTGCCAAAGGGGGCAAAATTCAAGGTATGCATCCTGAATCTTAATGCTAATGTTTCTCTTTCTTTGCACTGACTAAAACTACCTTGGGCTCTTCTGAGTCAAGTTTCAATCCTATCTCTGCTATTCACAGCTATGGAGACTTAGAGAATTTACTAATGTTCTCTCTAAACCATAGGGTGACATGTAGAATTACAGGATGCTTCCCAAGAGCCCCACATTAGGTATATGTGCTCTGCACAATCCCCTTTCCTTGAGTGTGGGGTATCACTGGTACAATTAGTTGTTAAAAATTAGCTGATTTTGAGTTAATCAAAAGGAAGGTAATTTGGGATGAACTTTCTGTAATAAGATGAGATCTTTCTGAAAAGGTTTTGAGTCAGAGAATAAATACTTCCCAGCAGGCTTGGGAGGAGGAAGCAGTATAAATGATCATGTTCTCAACTGCTATACGTGGAGTGATTTGGCTAGGAGCTGAGGATGGCCTTGAGTCCATGTCTTAATCTACTTTGTGTTGCTATAACAAAATTCCAGAGGCTATATACTTTACTAAGCAAAGGTAGGGAATGTTGACTCATGGTTCTGGATGAGGGATAATCCCCTAGGAAGGGTCATTTACAGCGTTCCCAAAATAGTGAAGTGGAAAGGAAAGAAGTCATGTGGAAAAGGAAGGTATGTGCAAAAGAGAACAAAAGGAAATCAGGTGTGGTGGTGTACCCCTTTAATTAAGGCCACGTGACACTAAATCTCAAAACAGAAGATAGAGAAGAGGGAAGTCAAGAAGAGGAAGAGGAAGAGGAGTAACCACTCTGTAACTATTCTGATCCTAACAAGAATTAATCCAGTTTTAAAGAAAGATATTAGTTCATTCTTGAGGGTGTTATTCTGGTTACCTAATACCCTCTCCCTAGGCCTCATTTCTTAAGGGTTCCACCGTCTCTCAAAATAGTTACATTAAGGACCAAGCTTCCAGCCCATGACCTTTTGAGGAGCAAACCCTATCCAAACACAGTTGCTGAGAGCAACCTCAAGCCACCAGCCAGAAGAAAAAGACAGAAACAACCACGCAGAGTACATTCTGCTGCCTCCACCCCCTGAATCTTGGAAGAGGACCCTATGCCTTGATGATATCATCGCTGTTGTAACACCTTTCTCTTAGCCTGGTGAGATCCTGAACAGAGCCCCCAGCCATGCCATACCTGGACTTCTGGTCCATGGAAGCTGTGAAGTAATAAAAAGACCCTTTGGGAAGACCACTGAGGTAGCAAAGATTATTACATGCAATAGAAAACTAATATACTCAGTTCTGTGGGGGGGGTAGTGTGTGACTTTTTCTGGGGAGACAAATATCCATTCATCTCAGATGGGCATTGAAGACAGACCAAAGAAATGATTCCAACCTGTCTAGTTTAGAGAACTGGTGAATTCACTGGGGTTACTTATAGGAGCATGACTGACTCAAAGTCAACTCCATCAACAAAAAGCCCATGCTGGGTGGGTGACATTCATGAAAGCTGTATCCCTGCTGCTCTGCCTGCACAAGTTGCAGGCAGCTCTATCAGCAGGAGAATCTTCTTTCCCCTGTAGTTGTTTCTGTTTATATAACCTTGGGGAGGGTTCTGTGAAGTTTTTGTAACTTTCAGGAGCTTCTTAAGGCTTGTAAATTTTGTTTACTTCCTGGCCCTTACATAGTTCCTTTTTTCCTGAGTCTGAAGAGCCTCTCCCCTCCTCCAGGAGGCAATATTTCAAATAGCTTCCCAACCTGGGGTTACTAATACAGTTTAAGTAAGTTCTTGAGAGGATCCAGTGGTTGTTATACATTCCATGCTCAATAGAGACTGGCAGATATTGTATGTTCAATAAATTATCATTTTAAATGAGATAGTAGTAATCTAGATCATGTGAGATTCTGGGGATTAAAAAAGCAATACTGCATGCAAAGGTGTTCAAAAACATTCATGTCCACAAAGTTTGCTGCTGTGATCAGAACATGGGACAGCTACCAGAGGTGAGAGTCTTTCAAACTATGACCTTTTGCCAGTGTCTATTGGTTTGGTCAACTCCCTTCCCCTAGTACACCTTACGGCTGCCAGCCCCAGCAAGCCACCAACTTGGAGCCTGGTCACTTCCACTTTCTCCCTTCTCTTCTCACTCTCTTTCAGGACTGTCTCTGGATGTGAGTTAAGCAGGATTAAATCATACCAGAGTGGTGAAAGCACAAACCTCTTTAGACTAATCACAGATTTAACTTTCTGGGAATAGGAAGATATCATCAGTAGCTCTAGTTTGGATAGCTCATGTGTGAGAGACTTAATTGTCAACATCATGGTATTTGGAGGTTAGATTCTTGAGAGGTTGTTAATATTATATGAGGTCATAAGGGTGGGGCCCCCAGGACAGAATTAGTGGCTTTATAAGAGGAAGAGAAATTAGGCTAATATGCTTGCTGTTTTGCTGTTGTGTAGCAATTTCCTGAGACAAAAACCTTCCATCTTGGACAATGGATAAACAACAGGATGTTCTAAAGTCCCCAAAATTGATCAGGTTCACTAGGCCCCTCGGTTCCTATGATTGATATCTCAGTTGTCAACTTGACACACCTGGGTTGAGGGAGCCTCAGTTGGGGAATTGCCTCCACTGGACTGGCCTGTGGCCATGTCTGTGGGGTATTTTCTTGATCTTTGAGTGATGTGGGAGGGCCCAGCCTACTGTGGATGGTGCCACCCCTGGGCAGGTTGTTCTGTGTTGTATAAGAAAGCAGTCTAAGGATGGGCCAGAGGAGCAAACCAGTAAGCAGCATTCCTCCACGGCCTGTGCTCCAGCTCCTGCCTCCAGGTGCCTGCCCTGAGCTCCTACCTTGGTTCCCTGACGAATTGTGACCTGGGAGACATAAGGTGAATAAACCCTTTCTTCTCCGAGTTGGTATTGGTCAGAATATTTTGTCACAGCAATGGAGAAACAAACTAGAACATTTCTCAAGCATATATAAGCTCTAAGGACTGCTGAGAGATGTTCTCAGACCAGCCAAGCCAATTGGAAGAAGCAGAGACCAGCCAGCCGCTTGGAGGAGGCTCAGACCAACTGAACTACCTGGAAAGGACACTCTCCAAGCTGTTGAGCTGCCTGCAGGTTGTACAGTGCACTCTGAGTTCCCTGCTTTCATGACCTGTCACCCATGCTGGGAAGGCTTTGATGATGCAGCTGCCTTCTAGTCATTTCTGCTTCTGTAAGTAACCTCTCACCTATACTCCTATAAATAACCCCAATAGGACTCATTGGTTCACCAAGTTGAATTCTGGGGGTATCCTTACTTTGGTCTGCCTTTGGCTCTTTATCTGGGGTGAGTAGATCTTTGTTCACATTTCCCCAGGAATAATGTCACATAACACTTGACTGTGATGTGCATCACAATGTCATATAGATGCTAAGAAGATTCCAGTACTAGAACCAAGAGCCGAATGGTCTTCTACTGCTTATAAATTACCTGAATCTGGGTATTTTATTACAGCAACAAGAAGCAGGCTAGGGCACCAAACTTCACTCACCTTAAAGTCAGTGATCAGGTTCACTGTCAGTCAATCATGATTTCATGCAATAGCAAGTGTTGTATATCAACCACATGCTGGGCCTGGGTTAGGCGCCAGGAATAAGGACCTGAAGTGTGCCCAATATATTAGGGGCACAAATGGGTAGTGACAATAATAAGATTTCCATCAGGGATCCAGCCTCAGATTGGAATTCCACAGGCCTATTTGGCTGTATCAAGGGAGAGACAATGACTGTTTATTCCTTTGAAGTGGACATTAAATAGCCAGTTATAAGGTTGTCAAGAAACCTATTACCAAGTCTGCTACCTAACTTTGAGACATCTGATGCCCAGTTAGGGGAAGATTGGTGACAGATTCTCTGAATCTGGTGGGTCTGTCAATCTACAGAGGGGACAATGGGTAGGGAGAACAACTCTGAGAGCAGCTGTGTGCAAGCATTCCCATCTGTCACTCCTTCTTACACCACAGAAAACAAACATGAAGAGACAAAACTCACAAAGGAGATTCAGAGAGATACATCCAAACATGACCCTTCAAGGAAGAAATCCATGACCACTACACACCTGCTCACTGCAGGTGAGAGATGTGGGGAGGTTTTGCAATTTTAAGAATGTCATCAGTCAGCCTGGTCTCACTGAGAACTTTGAACAAAGAGTTGGAGAAAATGGAAGCACTAGTCAAACAGGAGCTTTTTCCAGCAATGGGAAAGTTAGAGCAAAGACCCCAGAGCAGGAGTTGTCTCGGGCAGCAAGAACATTAAGGGCAACAAATCTGAGGAAAAGTCAGCACTGTGGCATAATCTTCCTTAGGTTTGAAAAGGATCTTTCTGGTCACCATATTAGAAATAGAAGGCAAAAGTGGAATCAGGGAGATGTGGTAAGAGGCTAATGGAGTAACTCAGGTGTGTGATGAAGGTGTTCTCAACCAGGGCAAGAGCAGCAAATTTATGAGAATCAATCAGATCCAGTATATTTTTCTAAACTAGAGCAAAAATAGAGCATTTCCTCGTGGATTGGATGAGATGTGCCAGAGGACCAGAGTAGACAACAATATCTACATTTTTTGTGTGTCCTAAGCAACTGGGAAGATGGAATTATCCCAAATGGAGATAAAGAGATTTAGAATGGGAGTGGGGGCAGGAGTTCTGTTTGACACAGGTTGACATTGCAAAATGGAGCATTTTCTTCTCTGTCTTCTTCTCTCAAACCCACAAGGGGGAGCAGAGGCAGGAAAGCTAAGGGTAAGCAAAGCCAGGAGGACTCACTGAGCAAGAGGGAAAGTGCTCAGCAGCCGGAAGGGAGTGGCTGAGAAGAGACCCCAAGATGGGTTGCCTATAAAGGCTGAGCTCAGAGAGTTTTAATAGGTTTAAAGCAGGCTCTGATTGGCTGGTATGTGCACTGAATGGCTTTGGTTGTCAGTGTGGCACATCTAAGAAGAGGGAACCTCAACTGAGGCATTTCCTTCATCAGATTAGCCCATGACAGTACCTGTGAGGCATTTTCTTAATTGCCGGTTGATGAGGGAGAGCCCAGGCTGCTGTGGGAACTGCCACCCCTGGATAGGTGGTCCTAGGTTGTATAAGAAAGCAGGCCAGGACAGTCCAGGGGAAGAAGCCAATAAGCAATGCAGCAGTTCCTTCATGGTCCATGCTTTAATTCTTGCCTCCAGTTTCCTGCCTTGAGTTCCTGCCCTGGCCCCCTTCTTTGATGAATTGTAAGCTCTAAGGTGAAATAAATCCTTTCCTCCCCAAGTCTTTGCGTTTTGTCCCTGTTTTATCACAGCAATAGAAAAGAAAGCTAGAATAGTATGTAAATGCAAAATGCAAAATAATAAATAAGGACCAATCAGTGGATCAGTGGAGAGCCTGCCTAAACCAGGGAGGTTTCTTGACTAGGGCAGCTCGTCCATCTTTCCTCCCTCCTCCTTGATGTTACAGTGGAAGAAGGAAAGGTGAAACCAGAACGCAGGGGTAAAACAGTTGACACCCCACAGTTTTTCATGCTTAGTTTCTGGCCACCAGATCCTGTCACAGCCAGGGTGCCTCCTCCCTCTACCACTGCAACTGAGAAATCCATCAGAACTCCATCAAATGCAAGGGGGTTTGAAAAGGCTGGTCCAGGTCACTTCTGAATAGGCTGGTCCAGGTGCATTCAAGCCACTGGGTCTGCAAGCCTCCAGTTCAGAAGAGAGGTTAACACTGGACCCATCAGTATGCAGCTCGTATTTCAAGAGCAGGTGAGCTCATAAGAGAAGATGACAACAGACTGAACCTAGGGCCACCATAAGCCTAACAGTAGGAGATCTCATAGAAGAGATGTGAGAACAGAGGAGGTGAGAAAGAGTCACTGTGAGGCGGGAAAACAAGAGTGTCATATCTCCTTGTTATCAGAGGAGACAAGAAGAGTGCCACCACCTGAAACCAAGCATCACTGATGGCCAAGCATGATGCAGGCCGAACTCTGTCCCTTGGATGGAGCAGTAAGGTCACTGGCAGCCTTGGTAAGAGTCGTTTCCATGGAGAGGTGGTGTGGGAGGCCTCAGTAGGTAATGACGACTCTGTTGAGAAGCTTGCTGTAATAATAAGAAAGACACAGGCAGTAGCTTAAGAGAGACGTGACCAGGAAAGGGGTAAATTACAAAGAATATTACTTAATATGTTTATGTGAAGATAGGGATAATCCGGTATAGATCTAAAGTAGAGTCTGTGCTAGAGGCAAGAATTGTTGTAGGCAAAAGTAGTAGAGTCTGGCTTTAGGCAAATACACAGATAGGTCATTGGGGTATCGTGTAGGAAGGCCAAACACAGAGGGTAGATGCTGGCACATGGGTAGATACACCAGTAGATGTTTATAGACTTCCTCTTTTGGTTACTTTAAAATATTTTGTTTATTATTTTTATTTTGTGTGTGTGAGTGTATTGCCTGCATGCATGCGAGTGCACCCGTGTCGTGCAATGCCACGGAGGTCAGAAGAGGGCTTCGAATTCCCTGGAACTGGAGTTAAGGATGGTTTGTAGCCACCATGTGGGTACTGGGAATCGAACCTGGGTCCACTGCAAGAGCAGTCAGTGCTTTTAACTGTTGAGCCATCTCTCCAGCCCCCTCTTTTGGTTACTTTAATTCTCTCAAGGAAGTAGTAAGCAAGCTGAGATTGAGGGAAGGGGAGGGTTCCTATGAAAAACCCAGGGCATGCTATGAGGTTACGACACTCATCAAACTTTGTCTTGGGTCAGATACTCAGCCCTGACATGCATTGAAACAACCCTTGAAAGATAAACCCTTGAAAGATGGAGCAGAGGATGGCCCAGAATGAGCAGGCAAAGACTCAGCTGGCTGATAAGGCAGGGGCCAGGATTCAAACATCAGCCTAACTCCCTGCAAAGCAGGTGTCCTGGCCTGGGCTGGGGTGGAAGCAGAGGCTGCCAGGGGTCAGGGGGTAGAGAGGAGAAGACTGCATTCCCTACCCCAAGTCAGTGAAGGACAAGAAGAGGAGCTGCTTGCTTACCTCAAAGATACATGAACAAATGAGCCAATCAATGAGTCGTTCAGTGAGTCCCTCATACCTGCCAGGTCCCTTGGGGGATGGGCTCGTCTATGTTTTACACATATCTCAAAGACTGCATTTCTCACAGTCCATCAGACTCTATTATCACATTCCCCAGGGTTCTCTTGATCAAACCGGCATATTCAGGTCACCTGAGAAGCCTCAGTAGGTCTGTATGAGGTTCCTGTTGCTGCTGTAAGAAGTCAAGAACCACTTAGTTGGGCTCCAAATCACACAGATTTATCACTCATGGTTCTGGAAGTCAGCGGTCCCACACAGATCTCACCGACTGAAACAAAGTGCTAGTGGGACTGTACTCCCTTCAAAGTGGTAGAGAAGAATCCACTTCTTTACCCTTTCTAGTTTCCAGAGGTCACTTGCATCCCTGGGCTTCTGGTCCCTTCCTCCATCTTCAAAGCCAGCAATGCAAGCTAGGTCCTTTCTATAAGGAAGTGCTCTGACCTCCCTGCCTCCTTCTACTTTAAGGAGCCCCCCTAATCACATTGGGCCAACTTAAACCATTTGCCCTATCTTAAGGTCATCTAATTAACAACTTTAATTCCTCCTCATCCTATGCATAGATTCTAGACTATAAATACAGAGTAGTGGATATGATGCTGCCCATCACAATGGCTCTAAATCCTTAGCTCAAAAGCCTCCATGTCAACTTCTGTGCAGTACTAGCCTGTGGGTCCTTATTATCTTCATTCCATCAGTCATTCATTCATTTGTTCATTCATACATACAGGAGTTTGGGCTTTAGAAACCTGCCTGGTCTGGGAACCATTCTCCTGCCTCCCCTGCAGTGTTTATTAATGACTACATTATTTTACCCAGAAATCTTGCAGGATGTATGAAATGAATGTGTCTGGTATCTGATCTACTGTGTGTTCTGGAAGGCTGTGGGGACAGGAGATGGGAGTGAGGTATTGGAGGGATGGTTCCCTTACATACTGGGTACCTTCTCTACTCCTTCATCCAGGATACAACAGATAGAGGCGGGGGTGCGCTCTGGTGGGTGGTGGGGTTTTACCTGACAGACTTTGTTAGTAAGGCCATGTAAATGTAAATCATTTTAATTGTTCCAGAAACACCCCATTAAGTTTCCCAGTGAAGGATGCTGGGGAAAAGGGTGAGGAGAAATTAAGAAGAAGCTGGAAGGGAAAAGCTGTTTTAGATCCGCCATTGGCTCCTGTAGCCTCTTGCACAGTCTGCTTAAAACAAAGAGGCAGGGGGAGGGAAGCAAGGGCAGAAGAGAAAACAAACAGATAATGTCAGGTCCTGCCCTTAGAAATGCAAAATTCATTAGAAAAACATTGATTGCAAAGAATTGATTTGATTGTCAGACACACACTACATCCAAGGAAAATTTTTCATTATGATTCAGAATTTGTTACAAGGAAAAGCAGAGAGGAAGATGTGGAGCAAGGGCACGCCGGCTGATGCAGTTGCCTGTTGTCAGAGATACAGACCTGACCTAGGAGCTGTCCTCTGAGATGGCGCTGTTATCCCATGGAGAAACCCATTTGACTGTCCCAGCCCACGAACCTGAAGATTGGGTGTGCATTCTGCAGAGAGGCACAGATTTGTGGACCTGGCCCCATCACTTGGGATGCTTAGTGCAGTGTCACTGCCTGGGGAGGGCAGACCACTCTCCAGCCATAGCAGCCCCCTACTGTCTTTCCTTTCTCCCTGCTCCCCTGCAGTAAGCTTGCCTAGTTGATGTGTGGATAAAGAAACTGGGAGCTTCAGGTTACCAAGGATGCCCTGCTATATGCTACCCTGGTAGAGTTACCGCTCCCTGAAAAGATCTACTGAGCCTCCCCGAGACCTTCCTCTCACCTCACCCTGCCTGTAGTCCTGCGGCTCTTCCCTCCTCCGACTTTTTCATTCTTCTTCCCCCTCTCACCCATTCACATCTGGAAAAGCTGGATCCTTTCTGCTTGGGACTGTGAGATGTTCCTATTGGCTTCTGGTCTTGACTTCATGTTCATCATCAACATGGATTTTCTGTGAAAACCTTACACCAACCATCCTCTGCTTCTGGCTTCCTCTTTTAGATACCTCACTTGTTCCACATTGGTCCTGGCTATACTTCTTCCTAACATCCAGAATTGAGTCTGCTGTTGACAATATTCAGCCTTCCATGTCTCAATCCCAACCTCTGCTAATAGATGACAACCCATTTCACCAAGTCTAAGACTCCATTATTTGACAAATGCACCATCACCTGTCACTATGTAACATTAAGCACACTGTCAAATAAACCATGATGCCATGGTAAGATGCATCTTGATGGCAGACATGCTAATGTGAACAAATGTTGAACCAATAAAACAATATTACCCATTGATTCCTCCTCTTGGCCTCACCATGGTGCTGATCTTCCATGGTACTGTCTCTGGAGCTGCCCCATCTCAAGCTTCTAACTCCTCACTCTGCAACTTCTGACTCCCTCTAGCTATTCACTTAAAAGAGAAAGAAAAACATGGCTACTCTGAATTGCTTCTGAATTGCTTCAGCCTTCTTCATGCTAATGAGCTGGGCTGGTGAAAAACATGGAACCAGATCAGCTGAGGCAACACGAGAGCCCTTCAGACAAAATTACATTACAACACCTTTGTCCCCACAAGAGCAAACAGAGGCACATCCATCTGAGTAATATTTGCACATGCATGCATACACACTACAACAAAGCACTGAGCTAAATACTGAGGTACATTGGGAACAGCCTTGATTTCCAGACTCAAGCATCCTATCTCGGTCTAGACAGCCCCTAACTTTTAACATATGCAATAGGACCCGGATGGAACCTTGCTACTCAGCTGTTTTCTCTGAATGAAACACTCCCTTCTGGAGGGAAGGATGAGGGTCACCAGGCTTATGAAACTCACAGAAACTTAGCCAGACTCAGGATGCTAGGGCTAGAGTGATGGCTCAGTGGTTAAGAACACTGGCTGCTCTCCCAGAGGACCAGGGTTCAGTTCCCAGCACCCACCTGGCAGCTAACTCCAGTTCCAGGGAATCCAGCACCCTCTTCTGGCTTCTGTAGGCAATGCATGTATGAGTACACTTAACATACATGCAAAACAATCACCCATATAAAATAAAATAAATACTTTTAAACTCAGGATGCCTATAAAACTTTAAAGACTCACCAGGCCCTTATTTGAGGTAATATAAGCAGTAAACAATTACTGGAGGAGAGGAGACTCTCAGGGGGTATAAATGCCTGCAAATTTCACAGAGGACTATAATGATGCTTTCATAAGCCATCACCCATGCTGGGATGATGCAGCTGCGTCAGTCACCTATGTTCCTGTAAGAAACCCTTCGCCCACGCTTCTGCAAGTAACCTCAGTCAACTCGAGCTGGACTGACGTGGAATCATTTCTTTAATCTGTCATTTCCCTCTCTGTCTGGGGTGAATAGAAAGAGACTCCCCAGAGATAGTCACACAACAAGCATGATCTGTACAGTGGTAGCGTCTTCATTGTTGAAGGCTGTGGAGAAAGTAAAACGCAAAACAAACACTTTAAAAAAGCAGTGGCAATGAGCAGATCTAAGATAAAGAAGAAATTAACAAAGCAAGAAAATAAATGAGTCTCCAGACCTGGGGAAAAGCATAAGTAAAAGGTTAAACATTGAGGAGCTACAGTAGATCCTCGAGGTGAGCACCAAGGAGAAATGAGCCTGGTGGCAAAAATCCTGAACAGTAAGCTGAAGAATTAAGACTTTGGCCCTAGCAAAAGGGAGTCATAGAAGGCATTTGGTCAGGAATGTGGTGTGTTTTCTGTGCATATACACAGCATAACTAGTAGCTGAGGGCTTTTGCTTAATAAAGACATGTCTGCAGGTCTCCTGAGCCCCGACCTCACGCCAGGTTGGCTCCTCTGCTCTGGCCCTGCGTCTGCTTCCAGCAAGCTGAAATTCCAAGGATGGCATAGAAACCAATTCAGGAGCTAGCCTGGGGAAATCGTCAAAAGCATTTAATTATTATCAGCACTGGCCAGACTGCAGCAACACAACCTACTGCCTGCCATGCCTCATGGGCCTGGAGTGAGGAAGAGCTCTCATGAGGACCATCTGGGAAGAGGCAGCAGCCTAGAGCTTGGGAGAGGATTTGAGAGAAGGAAGTCAGCCGTGAGCTCCTGGCCACCAGTGTCACACTGATCAGTCTTCCAAGAGTCAAAGCCTCTGGCCTAGTGACAACATGTGCGGGGAAAGCTGGTTCCATCCAAAATCTTAAATGATGATCTCAAGTTACCCTGAATAAAAGCCAGTGATCTTTCTGAAGAATGAAATTTAGTCAAAGGACAGCCAGAACTGCTGTTGTGAGCACATCCATCCATCTTATTACACACTGCAGGAACAGTCACCATGGCAATTCAGGTTTGCCTCCAGGGTTGGGCTGCCCTGGGTGACCAAGAAGGACCCCAATCTGTGGTTTTTTGGGATTTGAAGACAAAGTCTGTGAGAAGGGTGTGAAGAAAGTTTTATTTCTGCTTTATTTTTTTTACTCTTTTATGTGTGTATGCCTACATAAGTGTTTGTTATGCGTAGTGGGGGGAGGGTGTCTGCAGAGACCAGAGAGGGTATCAGATTCCCAAGAGCTGGAGTTACAGGTAGTTGTGAGCTGCCCAACACAGGTGCTGGGAACCAAACTTGGGTCTTCTGAAACAGCAGCAAGTTTTCTTTAATCACCGAACCTTCTCTCTAGCCCCTTGAGGAGGTTTTTGAAGGTCAAAGAGTCAACACATCAATTGATGCTGCATTGTAACAGCTAACAAAGAACCTGAAGTCTGAGTGATTTAACCCAATAGAAGGTGTATTTCTTCCACTCGTGGGGAATTTCTCTGCTTCCAAGGAATCACGCCCAGCCTTTGCTGATAAAGACTTTGCTTCCATCAGTGCAGGTCTTCCCATGGTCACCTCTGGTGCCAACTTCTAACCAGAAAAAAAATGAGAAAACTTGTGCCGAGGATGCACTTAGGAGCAAGTCTTGAAACTGGCATCTGTCCATCACTTCCCTTCAGTTCTGTGGCCCACGTAGATGTAGAAGATGGTGTAAATGTGGTCTCTACATACTCAGGGACTTCTCCATGACAACTCAACACTATAGAAGGTAAACACTAAACTCTGCTGGACTGCCAGCCAGCCACCAACTTCATGTGGTGGTGTAAATAAGAGAAAGAACGCTGGACTGAGTCCAACAGTGCTGCAACTACTCTAAGCTCTGTCAAGATCAAACTATGTGACCTAGTGTAAGTCCCTTTCCTCCCTAGCTTCAGTGTCTTTTCCTCAAATGGGAGGACAGCTAGAAGCAATGGTCTTCAGCAGGGTTTGACAGTACACTGAGGTCCAGGCTGCACTGTGGAAAGGGGATCATTATCTGAGTCCATAGGATGTTCCTCCCAGAGAGCTTCACTCCCTCCTCCCCCCACCAGGCATGGAGTCGCACTGCTTTAGAAAGATGTACCAGGCTACAGTCTCACTCTCCATCTGACATCATACAAATGGGACCCCAGAGAGGATGGAAATTGAAAAGTCCCCACAGGAGAGGAAACATGAAAGGTTATATGATTTGAGCCTGCATGGGGGTCCAGGCGACCTTTCCTTGAGTGAAAAGACACAGGCTGCTAGGTCTGGTGACCAATAAGGCAATCAGCGCCAGGAGTTGGGCTGCCCCCAGGGATTACAAGGACTGAGCAGAAGGACTCGTGCTGCGTAAGTCACAAAGGCAAGCATGTGCACACAGGCCGGAAATGTCAGGACTCTGCAGCCCACCTGTCACCACACACTCGTGCAGCATTTTCGTAGATAGATACCCATGGGCAGGTATATAGCATTATTGAAACCCATGAATGTTCACAGGTACACAGGTGCATGTAGAGGGATACAGAGTCAGTTCATACCTGCCCAGGGCAAACAAGGATGAATGTACCATTCTCTGCACTTAGATACAGACTGAGGGACATTTGGGCGTTGTGCCAGAACTCAGACTGGATAAGTGACTAAGTATAGACAGCCCCACAAACTTGCTAATGTGGAGAGAACTCGCACTGATTCAATGTTCACATGAGTATCCACATAGTTTCCCACAGGCAGAAAAACACTCAGAAATATGTACACAGCAACACACAAATGAGGTCACCCCCACACAACTAATAATGAACATATACACAGTGTACACAGAATACACACAGATGAACATCTCACAGCTCACTACATAACCCCAGATTCACACAAACAAGCATGGGGAGCCTGCTGTAAACTTAGGTTGTTGACCTAAGAAAAGACCCTTTGGGCTTCTGTGTCCTTGTCAGTAAAATATGGAGGCCGAACAAGAGATCTGAGTCTATGCACTACTGGAAGGCACATAGGCAACTATCAATGCAAATGTGGCTAATGGTGGCCCCTCTACAGGGAGCCAGGGTTTGAGATCAAACAAAGGTAGCACCTGAGTTTCCTTTATTTCAGCAACTTGGGAGGCTTATGCAGGAAGATCACAAGTTCAAGGCCAGCCTCAGCAACTTAGTGAGTCTCTGTTTAAGCCCAAGCCCTAGCTGAGGATCTATAGGTAATTGATAGATGCTGGGAGAAGGAGAATCAGTTTTCCTTATTGGTGTGATACCTGGCAGGCTAGCCAAACTCTGCTGAATAGACCCACACACCCCCAAGAGCATTTAGGAAATATAGATGAGACTCAATAGGCCTTTAAAAAGGAGAGAGATGGGTAATAATAGAAGATATGAAGTCGGAGGGAGGTAATAAGGTGGTGGCAGAGAGGGCAGGGTCTATGACTAAACTACATTATATGAAATTCTCAAACCAATAATCTTTTTTAATTTTAAGGTAAAAATAGGGTTATGGATATAGTTCAGTGGTAGAGTGCTTGCCCAGCATACATGAGGTCCTAGGTTCCATCCCCGGTGAGAGAGAGAGAGAGAGACCTTGGTTACGTAAACTAGACAGTTAGAAGGTGGCATTCCTTCCAGCAGTGACTTGCTAGTTGTAGCCTGCAGAGGGCAGGATTTTAGGGGATTCAGGAAAGAAAGGATGAATGGGAGCTTTCTTTCAGGCTTCAGGAACATTCCAGAGAACTTCCAGAAAGCTACAGTCCCATAAAAGAAGTTCAGACTAGTGACATGTTGTGAGTCACAAGAAACAACCCCAGTAACAGACTAGATGCTGGTCACTCTGACAGCAGGAAGGCCACAGCAGCCCTTGGCCTTCTGGAACAGCAGAAATAGCCTCAGAGTAGATCTGTGTGTGCCATCTTCTGCTGTCACTGGCTGTAGCTCCCTGCAAGATAATGCTGCCAGGGGTATATACCAAGGTGTAAGTGTAAACACAGAATGGGCCCTGGATGCAGTGTGCCCACACGTGAGGACCCATGTGTACCATCATGATTGTGCATGAAACTGTGCATGTATTTATTTTTATTGGGTCTTTATGCACAAACCCACTTGTTTGCACCACATATCTGTTCACATATGTATTATAAATCATTTGAGCCCTTTGCACACAATGTGCACTTGAATAATCAAATTTTCTGAGGGTAAATGCATCATGTGCATTTTGACCCATCCACAGGTACCAGGATGTTTCCTGTGTCGCTGCTCTGTAAAGGTAGGAAGAAATCCTCTGTCCTCCTCTACCCCTGCCTCCTTTCCCTGACTCTCTCCTTACCTAACTAGTAAAGCTGGAGAAGCCAGGTTATGGTGTCTGGCTAACCATGGTTAGGGACAGAATATACACATCCCTCACCCACCTCATCACAGGTATCTGGGTTCCCTGGATTGTGACTCTGGGCCACTGAAAAGCAGAAGGGAAGGAGTAAGATGCCCATGGGAGCTTCGTTTGCTTAAATCAACTTCACCAGCAAGAAAGCTGGTATATCAACAAATCCAATTGGGATGTACTTTATGATCTACAAGCTATCTATTATAAAACATACCCAATTTCAGAAATGTGAAAATATATATGTCTTTAAAATAGATGCAATATAGGAATATATACATTACTGTCGCCTCTTGTGTCTGATTTTTACTTGTTCAGAAGTTGGTGGGAAGAGGGAAGCAATTAATTATCACCCTCAAATCTCTAGACATTTGCATACATCTGTACAGGAAGGTAGCTGTGTATATCCAACAACTGTAGCTAGACCTGCAGTGTCTGCCCATCTGTGGGTTACTGGTTATAACACTGGTCACTGAGAACCTGCCTGTGTGTGCTTCTCTGAGCATATAGTGGCTACACGCACAGGTACTTTGACATGAATGTGAAAAGTTCATATACTTCCATACATGTGCTGTCTTTAGGTATGAATGTGATTCACAGTCCCAGACCCCAGCCAACATCCCTCAAGGACCACCAGCTACTCACCAGCAGGAATGCGAGCAGGGCAGCTCTTCTTCCTGGCTCCTTCACTCTCCTTGTGCTGGCTGCTCCCTCTCAAGGAGAGGACACCCAGAGCCCCTCCAGAAATAGCCCTGCCTACCTTGCCTGTCTGAAAACAACAGGCACAAAGCAATCTAGTAATTAGCACTAATCATGTCTCCCTGACAAGCCATTATTTTGCCAGGACAAAGAAAGAGCTCAGGGGTGTTCCAAGGGCCGGGAAGCAGAAGACGGAGAATTGCTCCTTTGCATCTCTGAAGCAGAGCAGCAACCCTCACTGTCTTGGAGACCTCATCTCCTCCCTATCCCCACACATACCTTCCATCCTCTCTGCCTTCTGTCTTACCCTTGCCCCTAGTGCCCAGGAAGCCCTCATCACCCAGCTCTGTCGGGGGACTGAAATACATCAGACATAAAGGAATATAAATGAGCCTGAGGCTCTGGGTGAGAGTGAGCAATGGCTGGTAAGTGGACAGGCCAGTCCTCTGCTCACAAATTCAGACTTCAGGACACAAATTTGGAAAAGTTGAGCAAGTGTATAGATGCCTTGAAAGACAAACTTCTAGCGGATATGACTCCAATCTCCCAATGCCTTCTGAGCAAAAATGAGTTCTTAACCCATCCATCATATGTGGAGGCTTCTTAGATACAAGAAGAATTAACACAGAGACGAAAAGAAAGAACTAGGGACATAGTCCTTTCTCTCAAGAGGCTTAAACTCAACAAGGGGGAACGAAAATGCCACAGATGATTGTAACACAGAGCATAGGGAAGAAGTGTCATGATGTAAAGGCCAACAAGGGTTATGGGAGACAAGACCATCACCATGTAAGAAAACTGGGATAGGCTTCCTGGAAGAGAAAGCATTTGAACTGGACTTACAAGAACAGATACACAAAGGCTTCTAAAAGAGAAGCTGGTACAAGGGCATTTAAGGACCAGTAAGGTTTGAAGATGAAGACCAGGGTGGTAGTGGTGGTGATGATGATAGCAACAAATAAACAACATCAATGACAATGACAGGTTGTCCAATGAAAGTCTCTTCTAGCCTCCTGTCTTGGACTAGTTCTCAGTTGCTCTGTTCATCACTGCCTGCCGCAGTCCCAGCTCCCTTCCCCCTCCAGTTTCTGCTTCCTGGAATTTCTAGCACAGGTGATCCATCTGCAATGGCTAGCCCCTGGGAAATGGTAGGAGATAAGTCTGTGGTCCTGGTTCAATTACAGGGCAGGCCAAGAACAGATGAGAAGATAATAGAAGGAAAGGGGGGAGAAGATAACACTTTGCATCGGTATACTGCTTTATAGCTTTCAAAGCACTTTTATATACATTATTTCATGCTAGCAAGAAAGGCAATATTGACCATATTCAAAGATGATACCCGGGAGGGGCTCACCATGATCACACAGGTAGCCTTGGCTCCATCTGCTGCCACACCACTGTACCTACAAGGGCTCACTCTCAGCCCATTCAGAGGGAATAGGCATGTGCTTTAAGGATTAGTCACTGCAGTGTGCCTTTCTGCCCATTTTCCAGATGTCCAGCCAGGCCCATGGTTACACAACCATTTGTCCTGGCCCAGGTCATAGGTTCCATTTCTAACTGAAGTTCCATCTCTCTATCAGCAAGCCCTTCAGGAAGTACTAGAAATGTGGTTCCTAATACAATGTCAAAGTAAGCACCCAGCAGTGTCACAGTCACTTCAAGGGTACATCTCAAAAAACTGCCATCTTTTTCTTCTGCAACACCAGGGTGATCACCATTCATCCAAAACTTACCTGTAGGCTCCACCTGTGGACCTTCGCTCCTTTCATCATCACCTCTCAGTATGTCCTCCCTCATCTCTGCTGACCTTCAGACTTTGTTGTCTCTTTCATGAGGCCTTCCTCCCACTCCCATCGGCACCCATCTCTCCTTCCACAAGCACTTTGTCTTTACCATTATGACGCATCTATCCCAACTGGCCAAGTGACAGAATGATTGATGGGTGTCTCCATCACCCTCAAGGAAGCAGAGGGCCATAGGGAACCATGAAGTGCCACACAAACATGTGAGCACATATACTAACACACATGTATACTAGCACACACACATGCAGCAATTACCCAGTGTCTCTTTATTGTGTTGTTTTATCACTGAGTTGCAGTGGTTGTCATTAGCCCTGCCACCAAGCTTTGCATTGGAGGATATAGTCCAGATGGAGGACACAGAGTAGAGTAGGCTGCCTGGGATGTGAACCTGGATGGAACACAGACCTGGGTGCTCAGGGGAAGTAAAGAATGGATAGAGAAATGCCATTGGCCTGCTAGGTTCTGAAAGACCCACCTGGGAACTCCTCCCCCCCCCCCAGCCGGCCACAGCCTCTTTCAATCAGGCCCGTCCAGGGAAGGAAAGACACTGAGGACCATTCAGATCCCAGAAATGTCAACACTCCCCGAAAGGGGTCTCCACTGGCCTGGAAATCTCCAGGCTGCCTGCACTTGTGATAAGCACAATAAATAAAACAATGAGCCCTGTTTGAAGGTACTTGTGAGACAGTAGAGCTCTGAGAACTTGACTTTGATGAGTTTGAAAGGCAAAGGAGAGAAAGGAGAGTGAGTTTCCTCTTGGGCCCAGGTTTGTTTATCCTGCTCCTCGAAAGCCATGGCCTCCAAGCTTGATGCTTTCAAAGGCCTATAAATGTTTTTCCAATTCTAGACCAGGCTACAGTAGGCCAGAGGGCACCTGTCTACCCTAGGCTAGAAGAGACAAAACTATTGGTTCCCTGAAGGGTTCCTGTCTTAGAGCAGAGAAGCAGACACAGGGGAGGAGGAAGACCAGGCTGAGCCTGCCTCTGGGAGTTTGCTAGGGAGGCAGGGAAGATAAAAGAGAGCATCACAAAGCTAAAGGGGCTGCCGAATGCCCACAATGAGCCCCCATGGGTCTGAGGAGTACAAGGCCTGTCTGTCCTCAGTCCTCAGCTGGGAGCCTAGGAGTCCATGGCTTGCATCAAGATCTGCCCTGAAGTTGCCTGTGCCGAGTGTCTGCTTTCCTTTGTACCTTGTACTCCTAAGAGGTCCTCTCTGAGGTGCCTCTAGGCCCTGTTAGACCCCATGCCTCTTAGGCATCTTCCTGACCCCTCTCATCTACAGTGTACCCAAGCCCAGGCCATCTGCACTCCCCAGTCAGAATCTCAGCTGCCAGCATACCCCTACCCATGGGAAACCTCATGGGGATACCTTGAGACTGTGGAAACTTGGAGTTTGCCCTTCAGGGCCACAACCAGGCACCTGTGTACAGAACCCATAGTTATTAACACTCCCAAGCAGAGCTGATATCTCTATTGTCCCCGCCGCCTCAACGCAGCTTGGAAAAACCAAGGAATTGGCCCTCCTTTTGCAAAGGGCCTCGGTGACTCTTTCATCTTGACAACAGACCCAAAAGTTAGGCAGCCAGATGCTCCAATTTTTTTTAGCAAAAATGGACCAGAGAGGTTGAGAAAAGGGAGCAAAAAGAAGCTAAGGCCAGAGCTGAGAAGGACGGGCTGCAGTGGGGTCCAGGTTGCCCTGCGTTTGATGGTCTCTAGCTCTTCTCCCGGCCCAAGGGCTTTCTGGAAAGCTGCCCCACACTCACAGTCTCCTGGAGAAAATGGCAATGGCCTAGGAATGGCCAAAGAGGCCATCATATCACTCCCCCACCAGCCACCCCCACCCTATCCCTGTCTTCCAGGTACCTTCTAGCACTTTTTCTATGGCAAGACAATTAGCCCACCCCACCTCCTCCAGGATCATTCCACAAACTGGCCAGACAGACACTAATTGGCTCTGAGAAGTGATTACTTCAAAGAAGTTCCCACTGGACCAAGACTTCTCAGAAAAACAAACAGCTAGCCTGCACCTGGAGAGTTGGATGCCCAGAGATGGCCTTCCACTGCCCGAAGGCGGCGCTACAGAGGCAAGCGCTGTTCACAAAGCTAGAGGCTGTCTCTTTTCTGGTCCGTTCCTTTCTGTGAGGCCTTTGCACTGAAAATCATGGGGCCGTTAAGAGGTGTCACATACAACCTGAACAAGTCCCATGTGAGCTCAAATCAGAAAAAAATAAAAATAAAAAAATCCCAGCATAGACATGAGGAAGTGGGTAAAAAACCCCAACCCATCCTAAGGAAATTTTGGCAATAGATAACTGCTGGGAGGGGAGAGAGACAGTCTCTTTCAAGGATGGGACTCTTGGTAGGTTAACCAGGCTCCAGTGGATGAACCCACACTGAAGGATATTTGGGAAACACAAATTAGAATCGATAGGCCTTAAAAAATAATAAAAGGATGAAACAAGGGGAGGTAGATAGGTGGAGATGGAATTAACAAAGATGGAATGGTCTGAATATGATCAAAACACATTGCACAAAATTCTCAAAGAATCAACAAAAATATAACTTTTTA
>NW_008353747.1:2392974-2431428 GCF_000622305.1 Nannospalax galili | reverse complement strand
AACGTCAGCTTAGGACCACTGTCTATACAAAAAAGCCAACTACAATTGTGTCAAAGACTTAAACATAAACCCCCAAATGGTAAGACTACCAGAAGAAATCACAGGAGAAAAGCTTCTTGATGTTGGCCTGGGGCAATGATTTGTCTGGCTATGAAAACAAGAGCACAGGAACAAAACCAAGAAGATACATGGCTTTGTCCACTGTCTCATGTCCATGTAGGGACCTTTTCTGGTTTGAACTTGCACTGGACTTGTCGTGTGCCGCCATCACTGCTGTGGGTTCATATGAATAAATTACCAACTGTCTGGCAAACTCTGTCCTTGTGGTCACCCAGCACCTCTGGTTTTTACAGTCTTCCTGCCTCCCTCAGTGATCCCCGAGTCTTGGGAGGCGAAGTTTGATACAGGTGTCCTCTTCAGGGATGAGCATTCTGCAGCGTCTTCTCTGCACAGATGGCTGCTGGGAGGTACAGAGACAGCCCCTTTTCCTTTTTAATTTGTTTTTCTAGTTGAATTTTTGTACATTTCATAGAATAAATCTTAATCATATGTAGCCTCCCCCCCCCAAGACAGTTTATTTCAAGCATGGGACCGTTGGTGGGGTAAGCAGGCTCCAGTGAATGAGCCCACACTGAAGAACATTTGGGGATCCAAATTAGATCTAATATATATTATATATAATAGAGCACATTAAATTGGATGAAGGCAATAAGGGGAGGTGGAGATAGGGGAGGAGATTTAAATGCCATCAAATTATATTGTATGAAAATTGTAAATTTTCAATTAATAAAAAGAGGAGTTACACAGCAAGTCCTTAGAGATGGGACAAGAGTCCACAGATTCAAGGTGTGTGCCTCCCTCCTTCCTCCTCCCCCTTTCCCCACACTGCTTTGGATCACTACAGTCCTGGCTCTCACAATGTTGAGCCTGAGCCAGGACAATTACAAAGCGCTCTCTCTCCCTGTCTCTCTCTCTCTCTCTCTCTCTCTCTCTCTCTCTCTCCCTCTCCCTTTCTTTCTCTCTCTCTGTGTGTGTTGCTAGGGAGGAACCCAGAGCTTCAATGCACTCTGCCACTGAGTTACATGCTTGTCCCAACAGAATCTGTTTCTTAGGAGTATCAAGTATCCTCTGTACCCAACCTGTCTTCTGAGGAAGAACCCTGGGTGTCTGGGCAAGGACGCAGAGGAAATTCAAGATGCCCAGAAAGTGTAAGCCAGAAGCCACAACTGCCAACGTGGGCACATACCTCATAGGGAGTTTAAAAACTATTTCTGGAACTAGTGTCTCACAGCTGATACTCATCTTCCTCATTTAAATTCAGAATTCCCCAGGCTAGGTGTGCTCAGGGGTAGAGCGCTTGTCTCCCATGTGCAAAGCAAAGGATTCAATCCCCAGCAAGGAGAAAAATTGTTGTTTTTTTATTTGTATCAAAACAGTAACTGGCATCAAGCTCACTATGTAGCCAAGGATGATCTTGAACTCCTGATCCTCCAGCCTCCACCTCCCAAGTGCTCCTTAATAGGTGTGTGCCTCCATGCCTGGTCTATGCAGTGCTGAGGATCGATTTCAGGGCTTGCGCATGCTAGGCAAGCACTCTAACTGAGCTACAGCCCCAGCCCAAGATTCCTGGTTTCTCTTAATAAACTCAGGAGATCAAGTAACAGTGGGCCCCATTCCTTCAGCTTTCATTTAACCATGCTTGGTTCCATTCCATAGAGCTGGAACACTGAAGTGGATGGGGCTGTCAGGGTCCCTGTCTGCACAGGAATCCCAGTGCCAGGCGTGCGTACCCTGGTTCACCATACTCTACCATTTTCTGTGTGGCACCTGGACCACTTCTCTTGTTTAGGATCCTTACCTGGCCACTGAGCCTGGCTAGAAAGGACAGACAGCTGGAGGGCATGGTACAAAATGCTGATCTCTTTCACCTAGGGCTGGTGCCTGAGCCATGTTTCCATTGTGTTTTGTTTCCCATGAAGATTTTGATCTCTCCCTCTTGGATTCCAAAATAGGAATGAAATTAAAAAGATCTACTTGCAAGTTGATATCCAGGAGGGTAAAAGGAAGAAGAAATCAAAGTAGATTTGCATTGGCAAAGTTGGATAGGAAGGGAAAACATGAATTCATGCTGTCTTCGTCCGCGGAATATTGAGAGGCAGGAGGACAGAGATGAAGAACAGGCATTTTTTCCCCTAAAACTTTGTTCCGTGTTAGAAATGAAAGGTCCTTTGGCATTTTTCAAGTGTGTTCATTTTTCAACTCTTTTTGGAGATCTGTCTTTTGCTTGTTTTTTCTTTTCTTTTTTTATGTGTGTAAGTATATTGCTTGCACGTATATGTTAGTGCACCGTATCATGAAACACCTGCAAAGGTCAGAAGAGGGGATTGGATCCCCTGGAACTGGAGTTATGGAACATCATCAGCCACCATGTGGATGCTGGGAACTGAACCTGGGTCCTCTTCAAGAGCAACCAGTGCTCTCAGCCACTGAGCCATCTCTCCAGGCCCCTGTCTTCTGTTTTTTATTTTTATTTTTGTTTTTGTTTTGTTTTCGGCTTTTTGAGACAGGGTCTCCCTGTAGCCCCAGCTGGCCTGGAACTCACTTTGTATACCAGGCTGGCCTTGAACTCACAGAGCTCCACCTACCTCTGCGTTCCAAGTTGCTGAGATTAAAGGCGTGCACCACCATGCCTAGCTATCTTCTGTTTTTTATTACTTGACAGTTTTGTACTCATATATAATGAATTTTTGTCCTCCTTACCCTCTGCTACCCTGTCTTACTTCCTATCCTTCTATCCTTCTCCTGCTGAAACCTTACTTCTTCCCAACAAATCTCCTTCCTATGTTCATATCTTTTTGGATGTTGGGGGGGGCGTGACCTGCTGAGTTTATATAGGACTTCCTGCATGAGTATGAGTGGGAGGCTATTTGCTGGCACATGGGTAACTAACCAGTGGTTACACCACTGAAGAAAGTGACATCCCTTCCCCCAGCCACCATTAACTGTCCCTCAGAGAGATGGAGGTCTATCCTCCATCTGAGTGGATATGGGAGGGAATATTCACAAAGAGTAGAGAATGCCATGAAATACAAGCGTGGGGTAGCTTCTAAGAGGGGTAACTGCTGATCAAGAGCCCTGGAGAGAATTCTTCAAACTAAAATCTGGATGACTAGGTGTCAAGCCAATACAAGGAGGGAGATGATTAAAGAAGGTGCAAGGACCATTCCAGGCAAGAGATGGCGGTGGCTTGGCATAGCTTACTGTTAAAGGAAGGGGAAACTAGTGCTTGGCACATAGGAAATAATGGGCAAAATGAAGGGTCTCGTTCAGCGCCGTGTCCCTAGCGCTGAACATGTTTCCTGTTACTTAGTACAAATGAAGCGTGAATGTTTACCAAATGGACTGATAAGAAATGAAAGACAATGAGCAAAGATTTAAGCCAAGTTTTTCTTTTTGTTGTTTGCTGGTTTGTTGGGTTTTTTGACAGGGGCTTCTATAGCCCAGGCTGGCCTCACACTTGCTATGTAGCCAAGGATAACTGAACTTTTGATCCTCCTGCTTCCTCCCCAGGGCTGGGAGCCACCAAGCCTGGTTTATGTGATGCTAGGGATGGATTAATGTTAGCTTGCTCAAACTTCATCCCTCCCTTGTGCAATGCCTAAAACAAGTGGCTACCAATTTCCCGAAGGTCTATTATGTACTAGGTAGCAGGTGCTTCGTCCATTCACCATTGTGTTATCTGTAGGCCTTTCCCAACCCCTTCATCCGACTTGGTGTTATTCCATTTTTCAGATCAGGAAACAAAAGCTAAGTAGCTTGCTCACATTTTCCTGGTGTATTAGTTACTTTTCTGTTGCTGTGATAAAACACCATGACCAAAAGAAACGTATGAAAAAGGTTTGTTTGGGTTTCAGTTTCCAGAGGGAGCACCCATAATGGTGGGGGGACATGGCACGAGCAGCAGGTGTGGCAGCGGAAGCAGGGAACTGAGAGACCACATCTTTAACCACAAATACAGGAAGCAGAGAGGGTGAACTAGAAGTGAACTCTCAAGCACATGTCTAGTGACAAACTAACAAGGCTGCACCTCTTTAACCTCCCCCCAAATGGCCACCAACTGGGGACCAAGTATTCAGATACGTGAGTTATGGGGGACATTTCATATTCAAAGCACCACACATGGAGAACAGGAAGCAGGAGTAATTTCTCACGTAGGTACGTTCTTTTTCCACCTCTTATAGAATCTCAGAATAACTCTTTCCAGGTTGGGTGCCCCAAATCTGAGCCCCTTCATATCTATACCCCCTCCCCAATTTTACCGCAGGTAAAAAGGAACAGCTACCAGCTGAAATGCAAGGTAGAAAGGCACGAAATCTGGCCTTCCAGAACATCATCACCAGCAACAGACAGTTAGCCAGCACCTACTGTACATAAGTAGCGTGCTAGGCAGTAAGGATACCAAGACCTGGATGCATTCTCTGTCTTGGAGGAACTCAGAGCCTGGCAGGGATGAAGAGTAGTGACTGAAGAGGGACCAGGCTTCTGTGGGCATCGTGTGCAGAGACTCCGAATGCTGCACTCATCAAGAGAGAACAGCATATGGGACAGGTGGAGGGGACAGAAGACAAGAGAAAATGGAAAGGTGGGTTGGTGGGCATCTAAATATAGGTCACCACAGTGGCGACAAAGAGGACGGGGCTGATGCTAAAGACACTTCGGAGATGGACGGAGCAGGATGGTAACCACTTGGACATGCGAATGAAAGAGAAATGCCTACTTGGATGTACTGGAGAACCTTGGAATTTCAGACAAAACAATTGACCAGGGGACCCCTGGCCCTGGCCCCAGCATAACTGCTGAAATATTTTATTGAACCCCCACTCCCAGACACAGTCAGTTCCACAGTCAGGAGTGAACACGGAGACAAAATGGGGCCTCGTCTCTGCCCCACTACCTCCCTCGACATGCTGAGACACTTCCTTCTTTCCCTTCGCTCCTTACCTGTCCAAATTCACAAATCTGATCAACCCACTTGCTCCTCAATCCAAATAACTCTGTCTTCGGCTAAATAGAGAAGAGGAGATCGAGGATTTGAAGAGACACTTATTTATCTCTTTACCAGACAGTCTAATGAATAATTTCATGTTTGCAAAAGCTCATTTTGAAATTTGAAGACAAGAGATATATTGCCAAGACGGCTCTAATACTGCGACATTAATTTTGCACTGAAAGATTTACTCAAAAATTAGATTTTACAATTTTAATGCCTCCATTCTTTTCTTTAAATAAGCTGTGAAATACAGTTAATTAGACTTAAACCCTGGAAGCTTAGACGTTTGAGCTTTGGTGTAAGCTACAAAAGAAAGCAAGCTTTTTCACTTGCAAATTAAATCTAAATTCATTACACGCCTAAACCTACACCACTTGCAGAAATCCTACTGGGCTGAGGAAGGGTCTTCTCCAGGCTCCAGACATTTCCCTACAGACTCCTGGCTGCAGAGAAGAGTGGAGAAAATGAAATCAGAGACCAGGGTGGGGGCAGAAAACACAGGAAGCATCAGGCAAGGTTGTCTCGGGCAATATTAGTGTACTCTGTGAGCATCCACCATAAGCCTTCTCTTTGAGGAAGAAAAGGTTCCACGATTAGAAGAAGCTAAGAAGCCATTGCACATGGTCTTTGTGAAAAGTCACAAAGCTGGGGGCAGGAAAATAAGCAAACAAACACCCACTTAACTTGATTTCAGTAGCATCTCACAAACTATTTGACCCAGAATGCTTTTTGCTGTCAAAACAATTAAAATTTGGGTCTACCCACTGCTCTGTGGAGCAGTCTTCCCTGGATTTTGACAGACACTTCTATACAGACTGCTTTTTCCCCCTTAGACATGGTCTGAGAGACTGAGCCCTAACTTTCTGTTCTCTTTCATGTTGTCCTCCCAGTGTGAGCTGTGACACACATAAAGACAGCTATGAAATAAAGAACTGAATTCATAACAGATTGAGGATTTGAGGAACCAAGATATATACAGTATAAGTGTTTAGCTACATGATCTGGTCTGTTGGGTGCTTTGTAATGTGATAATCAAAGCAATGATTCAAAGGTATAAGGAAGCCCCACATCCCACCTGTGGGGCATTCTTCCACAAAACCAGTGGCAGGTCAGTCATGCGTAGGCACTGGTGCCCAGAAAGTATCTACTTGCTATATGCCCATCTCATCTCTGGCAGTCCTGAACACATGTAGACGTAGGGCTACCTCTGTACAGGACACTGCACCAGACTGGGGTCCAACTTGCCCTAGTCCCTGCCAGGTGAACTCCAAACTGGCTGGGCAAAACATTCCATCCCTGGTAATTTCCACTATGGCCATATCTTGCCTACATTCCTGAATCAAGGGACCCTCTTTTCAGCTCCCAGCCTGTGTCAGATCCCATGGCCAAACCTCTTTCCTTAGTCCACTGCTTCCTAAGACTTATGGATCCCACAGACACTGTAAGAACTCTAATGAAAGCATTGGGTCTTCTTCCCAGATTTGTCCAATACGAGAAACTTCTGGCCAGCTGTGCTGGCTCATAAGCCAGATATGACAGCTTACACATATAGTCTCAGCACTTGACAGGCTGAGACAGGGGCATTGCTGTGTGTTCAAGATCAGGATTGGCTATACAGTAAGACCTTGACTCAAGAAGAGGAGGCAGAGGAGAAAGAAATGAAGGAAGAGGAGGATGTGGAAAAGGGAGAGGGGGAGAGAAAGGAGGGGAGGAGGAGGGAGAGGAGGAAGAGGAGGAAGAAGACTTTGAACTTTGTCCATCAGTCTTGTCTGCCTCCTAGCAGTGGCATCCCCGTGTTGGCCAAACCTAACCAGTCCTAACAGACTTGATGGAATTTGGGAACCATCAGCTCATCATACGCCTTCATGCCATACTCTTCACTCTACAGGACACCATTTGTGCCCTCTGCCTAGTATAATTAATTGTTCTGGACCTAGTTCATTTTTGAAGGGTAATAATAAAGATGATAACAATAATAATTCTACCTTACTTTTACAGTGCTGGCATAAATTTTAATTTGACCCTCACCAAGGCCCAAGTCTTACTTAAGAGTTATCTTTTGCTTCTAACAAAGAAAATGGCAGGCTCAGAAATGTCCAGTGATTTGCCCAATAGCAGAGCCAAAGGACGAGTTAATTCCTTGAAAACTAGTTCAGCATTCTTAAGATCTCACACTGCCTTCAAATTAGGAGCCCACACTCCACATTTTTACACAGTACCCATAGTCCTTAATGTCACAAGGGAAGCATGGCTATGTACTCCTTGTACAACAAGTGAAAGGAGCAACAGATTATTTTGTGTATGACAGGATTAAGAACAGTGCTATGGATTTTAGAATATCAGGGTTTGATACGGACTCCACTATTTGCCAACTGTGAAACTACTTTACCTTTGGAATTAAGAGCAGAGCTGAAGTTTGGGAGGTACTGGAAGAGCTAAATAAGGTAAAACACATAGCATGCTTGGCACATGGTACACACCCAACAGGTGTTAGACTGAGAGGGAATGTGGGCACATGGTACACACCCAACAGATGTTAGACTGAGAGGGAATGTGGGCCAGGGAAGGAAAAAAAAATCTTCCTGGGAGAGGTAAGATTTAAATTGGGCTCAGGAAGCAATTGTATGTGTGAGTATGTGCAAGACAGAATAGGACCTCCAGCAAGGTGTCCACATAGGAAATCGCACCATGCATCCGGGTGGAGGGAGTTATAAATAAGCTAGTCTTGAATAGTCAGTGATGTAGGAGTTGAGGGAGCAAGGAGTGTAGAAGTTAAGTAGATTGGGACTTTGGAGTTTAGACTCCCTTCTGAGTCCAACTGGAGTCACATAGGGATGCTGTTGTGCTGGGCTTTTGTCACTGTTTCTTTTTCTTTGTTTTACTTTGGCTGTTTGTTGTTGTTTGTTTTGAAATAGGTTCTAGCTCTGTAGCCAGAGCTGACCTGGCACTCACAATCCTCCTACTTCAACCTCCCAAGTTTTGAAGTTGTAAGTATATGCCAATGCCACCATCCCAGGTTTTACAGAAGGTTTTTGAGCTGAAGGATGATGTAGTATGATGGAGGGTAGAGGAGAGAGTGGACACAACTTCGAAGAAAGTAGCAAGTGGCCTGGGTGACAGAAATGTGAACTAATCTCTTCCTTCTTGTTTGACTCTTGCAAAGAGAACCCACTCTTGCTCCCAGTCTCCAAGGATCCTTACCACCCTCACCCTGAGTATATCAGACAGAAGCACAGAGTCTCTGTGATGGATCCTATTCCAGGGTTCCCATTCTGATATGTTAGCTTATGCCGCCGTCGGAAAATGTGTTTGAGGTATTCTGAAGTACTTTGTTCCTGAGGACTGGATCCCTGTCTTTGGGACCTACTCACCCCTGCTGTACTTCATCATGTTGAAAATAGCAGCAGGACAGTAGTACAACTTCAGGAAGTTTACAGACCATGATGGGGCAAGCTAGACACAGGTTATATATGATTCAACAAGCTTTTTAGAATACTCTGGCTAAATAACTATGACTGTCCTAATAAAAGTTATTAAAGAAATCTTCACAGTCTTCATAACCTTCACTGCCTTCCACTTCTTCAGCCAATGGGACTATTTCCATTACAGCTTCATGGCACCTACCTGAAGGATCAGCTCATGGGGCATGATCAACATGGCTGCCTGACCTGCCTATTGATCCTCTGCCGTCATCTCTGCATGCTCCAGATACTTACACTGGCTCTTCTTGACCAGTGTCACAGCTCCTATCCTTCTCAGCCATCCAGACATACCTTCTCCCTCTACGATTTGCAAACATACCCACAGTGGAATCAAATGGAGGGAAAACTTTATGAGGAAAACTCAAGGAAATACAATTAAAAGAAACCTGCTTGCAGAGTGCTTGATTTTTATTGCAACCTGAGTATTTAACAAAGTATTGACTTGGGAAGGCACAGCCTGCCAGGCCTCCAGGCCCGAGTCTCTTAAGTCATTTCAAGTTTTTCTTTTATAAAGACTTAAGAGATGCTGGAATTTCTCTCCAAGAAGTTCAGGCCTGGCCCTGCTCCCAAGGGCCTTGAGATACTCTGTACCTTCCTGAGCCTGTCTTACCTCACAATTTCAGTCCCTGGCCACACTTGGACTAGAGTCACCAATCTGACAGCTCTCTGATGGAGAGAATGCCTGATGTCCCACTCTCTGCCTAGATCCCAGCCTAGGTCTCCCTCCCTGTGCTAACCCAACAAAGTCATTACTTCCATTCAAAATTGTTATAGTTTGGAATCTAAATCTTTTCCCAGTCTTTTGACAGTAGGTGTGATGTTATTATCTGCAAAGTTCATACTGAAGAACTGCAAAACAGAGAAAAGAATTGTAAAAAAATATATAATCTCATAATGTTTTAATTAAGTTTGTGATTTTCTTATTGGGCCACATTTATGGCTATCCTCGGGTACATGTGACCTGCAAGTTGTAGCATGCCTGGTTTAAATCGTCTATGTATCTACAGCTCATTTGTTGATGTCTTGATTCTCTCACTAATGGTGCTATTACGAGGTGGTAAAACTTTTGGAGCTGGAGGCTAATGGAAGAAAATTGAGTTGTTGGGATCATCCCTTGAAGACGATATTGAGACCTCCAACTCCAGTTCCCCCTGCCACTCTGCTTCCCAGCCACCATGAAGTACAAAACCAAAACCTTCCTTCTTTTGAGTTAATTTTTTCAAATATTTTGTCATAGCAATGGAAAAGTAATTGACACAAAGACCCTCTTGATTGAACATAAAATAGTTCTTTTCACCCACCTACCCATTTCATTATGCATGCTCAGTTTGCTGACCACCATGTACCAGCTGTAACTTATTCCCTTCCCAGGGACATTCAACTCCTGCCCCCCTCGTTCCTCAACTTCTCGGAGGCCTTGAGAGCTGACAAGTGGCTGGATCATTTTGTTGTCTTCCATGTAACAGAAACAGGCACCATAGCTCTATCTGCTCAGAAACTCCACTCCTCTTTCCATGCCTACCCGCTGGTCTCCTCGGATGGGCAGTGGATCTAGTCTATGGAGATGAACAAATTGACTATTGGAACAGTGTTTTAACTATCCTCCAAGCCTCGAGCCTTTTACTCCCTGGTCCAGATTTCACAACTCAGTGAGAGAAAGAGCTTTACATGAAGCACATCTGTGCCCCTCCCCAGTGTCATACTCCCATTTTCTCAATCAAACCCAGTGCAGCAGGTGCCCTGCACAATGCACTTTCACCTGCTTTCCCAGCCTCAGCCCTGTGTGCTAACCATCACGCGCCTTCCCTCCAGCCCTTTGAGCTGGAGGTTCCCAAATGTACTCTGCCTCCTGCCTAACTCACTCCATCAATGTACAGGATATTTATTCAACCTCCATTTCCAACAGGGCTTCCACCAGGAAACCCTCCACGACCTCCTCAGACAGAGGCAGCCCATGACTCTCTGTGGGACCCACAGCATTGTGCTTGATCCTGTACTACAAGACAATACTATTTCTATATAATTATGCGTGTTCTGTCTTCCAGGATGTAGAATTGTGGCCAGGAGCTCAACTCAGAGTCTAACAGAGCAAAAATCAAGATTTAACTCCATCCCTACTAACTCAGAGCCCCTTGGGCAAGAACAGATTCAGACTGTGCTTCTTTCAGTGTAAATGGTAATGAGACCCACCTCATGAGGCTGTTGTGAGGATTAAGCAAGTTAATGCATATAAATCACATAGCCTGGTTATATGGTAAGTGACCATTCATTATTGGCTCATTCTGTCTTATACTCCGAAGTCCTAAGTTCTTACTACATAGGAATAGAAACTGCATTTATCTAGCATTTATGAGCCCTACTGTTATCAACTCATTTCATGTTCATAACTGCATGAACTACTGTTTCGTTATGTCCATTTTGCAGATGAAAAAATAGCCTAACTAGCTTGCCCAACTTTCTACAGTCAATGAGCAGCAAATTCAAAGCTAGGAAGTCTAGCACTGGAGACTTCTAACCTAATGACTGCACCCCAACTGTCCCTACACACTCAATCTGTGCAATGCCATTCCCTTAGCAAAACACCGGGAGATGCCTTGCATGGGTTCAATGTATAATGAGTTATAAATAACGTATAAATGGGTGTTGGCTAATGAAGAACCATGACTCCAAGTACAAACGGTGTGTCCCTGTTATCAGCTCCTCCCACTTCTCCATGCACTCTGATGACTCTTGACTTGGGAGCCCCGAAGGGAGTAGACTTCCATCATCCTCACATTTCAGTCTTACAATAAATGAGTATTTGTAAATAGCTGACTCCCTACTGGCTAAGGAAAGAGAGGAAGGTCCCTCACATGCCTACAGAGTCCCAGCTTCTGTTCTATCCTATACAGCCCTTGACATTTGCAATCATCTGAGCAGAAGAAAGAGAGAAAGAGAGCAAACCTTGGACAGGGAGAGACAGAGAGAGCATTTGACTCATTAGCTGCATATTAAATTCTGACGTTTGAAACTGACGAGATCTGAGTAGGGCTGGAGTAATGAATTAATCCCAGGAAAGAAGACAGGTCTGTGGCTCCTCAGCTATTAGCAGCCTCCTGAGAAGGAAGGCCTGCAGAGCCAATGTATGCCACAGAGTTTGTTCCCCACCGCCTGGCTCCTTCTGGGAACTCCCAGCCAATCTTGGCAAGACTGGCACCTGCAACATGGTCAATATATGTTTGTCCATGAAGACCCTGAAGAGTGGATTTATTAAAACAAGACCAAGCCTCCTATGATCTCTGCTCCAATTAGCAGGCCCCACATCTCATAAAGGTCATTTTGTCCAGGCCATTGTCTTTTGACTCCTTTTCTGGGTCATAGATCAGAGTGTCTACTGTTACTGTATCATGAAGAAAAGTGAGGATCTGTTTACCTGAATTTATGCTCATTTATTCATTCAGTCATGTGTTCACTTTCTCATCACACACACACACACACACACACACACACACACACACAAGCACACACTCCACAAATCCCTGACTCCCCAAAATTTAATTACACTGGATCCTATGACAGTCACAGCATAGCACAAACCTTCCAAAGAGGAAGACAAGAGAACAGCATCCTGCACCCCTGGCATCCTCCTCCAGACTGGGCTGTCTCTAACCCCAGGCCACAGATTTCATCGCTCACTCTGATTCAGTGGGACAGTTATTTTATATTATTAAAATAAGAGATTATCATCACCACCAATCTCCATCTTCTTTCCAATCTCATCTGAAAACCAAGCATTGCCTCCTGCTCCCGGACCCCTAATTCTCTCTGCCTCGGCTGTTAAATCATTTAACCTGGCAAAGTGTTGAGAGATGCATTTTACATGAGAGACATGAGGTGGGATAAATCTGAGCTGACTACAGCGTCTGAAAAGAAATATCTGAGGTGCAGCCAGGGTCAGAGAAGGCTCGGATGGGAGGAAAAGTTAAGGAAGGTGAGGCTTCTTCCCTCTCTCCCTCTCTCCCGCAGCCAAAGCCTGGCCCTTGTGTGCAAAGAGAAACTGTCACAAAAATGCATTGCAGCCTAGAGGGGCAGTGAACAAACACTGTGTAGTCAGGTCTGAACTGCAGTTCTGAGCTGGAGTCTCACTGTGTGTGGGCCCCTGGGCATTAGGGCTCATGAGGCTTGGTCCTGGGAGGTAGCATGAGCCACTCAAAGCTGGGCTGCAGAGCTTGGCACTGGCAGGGTGCTCCAGCAAGTTTGGGTGGTAGATTCATAAATATGATCTTCTGAATTTACAGACAAGAAAACCAAAAGGACAGCACTCGGTCAAGGCTATGAGATCCCAGCAAAAGCCTGAATGTGCTCCAGGTTTGAGCCCATGTCTCTGACCTCTGGTCTACTAGGTTCAAGCCTGCTTCTAACTCTGGCCAATTCATTTCACCCATTGAAGTTTCTAAATGACAGCTCTGGTTCCTTGGGAGATTGGGAGAGAATATAGCAAAGGTTTGACTGCTCATGAACTCATTCCTGCACCTCATATTTCAGGGTCTGCCATAGACCAGCCCTGGACTGGGTGCTAAGGATACAAATGTAGCCTAAACACAGGTAAACCATCATGGTTGCTGGCACATCAGGAATTCTGGAGGTGCTACGGGCACTCCAAGTTCAATGCAGAAAGACCATCAGCTATGAACAATGTCATCCATATGCCTGGAATCACAGGCTGAGAATGTAATTTTTCTACTCAGTTTATCAATCAAATGGGAATTTTTTTTTCAAATCCCAACATGAGAGTCCCACAAATGCTTAAGTGCTCCAGAGTTCAAAGTTGTTTGAATACTAGCAACAGCAGTACAGACGTAAGAGGTCATTCAAATTTCCTCCCAGGGCATTTGGTCAGAAGCAAATTAGCCAGAGTCAAAATTAATCTTGAACCTACTGGACCAGGGACCAGGATTCCCAAGCTCAAACCTAGATGCCCATTCTAGCTTTTGCTAGGATCTATTACCCTTGGCTAAGGACCCAGGAGTCCTGCTCTGACTGACGTCATGCTTCTGAATTCAGCATCCTATGATAAGAATGTCCCAAGCACTTCAGCCAGTGCCAGACTTTGCAACAAGAAGCATAGGATGCTCAGTTAAATTGAAATTTCATACAAACCACCAATGAAGTCACTTTGTAATATCAGTATGTCCCAGATAGTGTTTGAGACACAGGCTGATGGAAAATTATTCATTGTCTATCTCAAATTCAAAATCAAGTGAGCAGCCTGTGTTTAGTGTGGGGAAGAGAGAAAGAACCCCTTAGTAACTGGGAACACAGGAGACTATAATGAGAGACATGGGGGCTTGGAGGCCAGAGAATGTGCCGGGAGCCCAGTAGGTGTCTCCCAGCTCCCCAGGGAGTCTGGGCCCTCCCTCCAGCTCAGCCTCTCCCAACCCAACAGCAACTTGAGCAGCCTCTTGCAGCTGTGCTAACTAGAATGCTCTTCCACAAACAACAGATTAATTGATTTAAAACTTTTAATGCCAGATGCTTGGTGGAAGCATTTTAATAATCCTCGAGTCAGAATTAATCATGTCTCCTGATCTTTAAGGAGGGCAGTTATTAAATCCTGCAGAGGCAGGGGGTGGGGGCAGGAGGAGGAGGAAGTGCTTTTTCCTGAGTCCTGGTCACAGCTCTGCTCTAATTAGAGTCCCAGAGCCCACCTGAGGATGCAGATGGGAGGGGTGGGGCGCAGAGGCAGAACACCCCTGAGTATCCTCTGTCTGGAATGGCCCCTGGAGAGAGGGAAAACTGGTTAATTTAGCCTGGATTCCTCAAAGCCCAAGGTCAAGGCAGGGCAGAGGGGAGGCCCATCTCAGAGGTCCCCCTACATGCCAGGCCAGAGGCCCAGTTGATCCCCTGACTAGAGACCCAGGGAGCATTCGCTCAGTCCCATAACAGGCCCACCTGTCACCTTGGGGATGAAGCACCTGCTGGTGAAGTCCCTTCACCACCCCCCTTTTTACTTCCTTAGAACTTTAGACAAGTCTGCTTCTCTGAATTTTTGTATGAGAAAAAGGGAAAAAATCGTCTTTCCTAGGACAGAACACCAGCCACCTCTCCATGCTGCCACTCTCCTGACTCTCTGTTCTGTCCTCTCCAAACATCCCACTACCTCAGAATGGCCATAACATCCTTTCTCCTTTACCTCTGCTGTGGTTTGAATATGGTTTGTCCCCACTGAAACTCATGTTGCTATTTGGTCTCCTGTGTAACAGTGCTGAGGAAGGGGTTGGGTCATGGGAATGGATGATTTTCTAACAGGAATGGGCTAACTGCCCAACAAGTTCCTCCCTGAGGACCCACTTGCCTTCTACTACCCACCATGCTGAAACAGCACAAAGCCCCCACTAGCAGCAGACCAGACACCAGTGCTGCTGTCTTGGGCTTCCTAGTCTCCAAAGTGAAAAATATAAACAATATAAAATCCACACACATATATGCTACACACACACACATATTCCCACACACACATGCACATACATGTGCCACACACTATACACACATATCACATGCTACACCTCCCCCCATGTAATGCTACACACACATACATACCACATACAACATATACATACACACACATGTACCACACTATACCCCATACACACAAACATACCTCCCCACTCACATATTCACATACACATACACACACACCCCAAAAATAAATTTTGAAAAAGAAGAAAATGAATGGTATGTGGTGTTTCAGTGTGTGTGTGTGTGTGTGTGTGTGTGTGTGTGTTTGTGTGTGTGTGTGTGATGTATGTACATGTTTATGTGGGTATGTGCATGTGAGCATGGGTGAACGTGCACATATACACACATGACTATAGCTGGCAGAGGCCAACATAGGGAGTCTTCCTTGATTGCCTAGTCAATGAGCTCTAGATATCTGGCTGTCTCCACCTACCTCCACCCCCACCCCCCCCCAGGGTTTTTTTTATGTAGTTTCTGGGGAACTGAGGTCAGTTTCTCATGCTTGTATGGCAATCACTTTATTGACTGAGCCACCTCCCTAGTCCTTTTTTATTTTTTTACATTTTTTTAAAAAAATAAATAATTTATTGAGAATTTCATACATGCATATAAGGTGTTTTGATCAAATCCATGCCCACTCCCTCCCCTCCAACTCCTCCCATTTGTCCCCATCACTTTTTTCTGAAAACTTCATGTACTCTCTCTTCTTTGATTTATTTATTTTTAATGGGGCTTTTGGCTAGTCTAACGTTCCCCCTTCTGAAGAGGTAACCCTAAAATCATTTAAGGATTAGATAAAAGCTCCCAAATACTTTCGCCATTTTTGGGCCTTTGGAACAGACTCTGTTGCTAAGAGGCCCAAGGACATTGTGAGTTTTAGCCAAGAAACTGGCTACTTTTCTTTAGGGTCTTTTTACCCTAACTGCCTAGCCAATTCCTACCTCCTATTCTTATCACACCATCCTCTGAAGAGGTTACCCAAATTGCCAATAGGGAATCGGGATGCAGACCACTCTGGCTTCTTCCATGCTGAACAGGGATGCAGGGTGAGGCAATTGGGCTACCCCTTCAGTGGGGCTATCTAAAAGACTCCCAAATTGCATAACTCATCTCTAGGGGGAAAAGAAAGTCCTTGACTGGTGAATAGGAGATGTGAAGGAGAAGTAAAGGCAAAAGTAATTATCATTACAAGTTCTAGACAGGGAACTAGAAAAAAGTCAGAACAGGGCAATTTTAAAATGTTCATATGAGAGTCCATTGGAATTTCTTGACAAGGGCTTCCAAAAGCATCCCTATATTGGGTTCTTCCTCATTTTTCTTTTGGCTTCCAAGGCTGGACTCTAGAGTGATGGATTCAGGATTTGCTTTCAGGTATTTTGGTAGTTGTTGGAGTGATTAGAATCATGTCAGTTCCCTCTCAAAGGCTTCGAGATAACTGAGGGGTTGCTGAGGTGTATGTATGACCTGAGGTGTATGTATGACCTGAGGTGTATGTATGACCTGAGGGCATGCACACTGAAAGTCTTTACTCAGCATGGGTCATGCCCTCTCTTCCTAGCCTTCCCCAGATTGTATACTTTAGCCCTCCCCAAATCCGGGAGGCCATGTGTGATTAGGCTGGATAATCCCACGAGGGTCCAATGACTCTGCTTGGCCCTCTTTAATGAATGAGCACAACTGTCAACAAGCCCAATTGTGATGATGTTTAGCAATTAGGCTCAGCTGAAGTTGTGATGATGGTAGTTATTTCATGCAGAAGAGACTGCTGTACAGCATCATCTTATTAAAAGGACCTGGAGTTTAAAAGGATTTGGTGCTAAGATCCACATATGAGGGAAACCATACATCGTTTGTTTTTCTGAGTCTGTGTTACTTCACTTAGTATAACAGTTTCTAGATCCATCCATTTACCTGCAAATTTCATTATTTCATCTTTCTTTACTGTTGAATAGAACTCCATTGTATAAATATACCACATTTTTGTTAACCACTCGTCAGTTGAGGGACACTTAGGTTGCTTCCATCTCTTAGCTATTGTGAAAAGAGCAGCAACAAACATGTGTAAGTGTCTCTACAATAGGATAAGTCCTTTGGGTATATGCCCAGGAGTCCTTTTTTTAAAAATAAACTTCCCAGTTGCAAGTAGTCTGTTACAGCATCATAGAACAAATGAAGATGGTCATGTGCCCTCTAGTCTCTAATTTCCTTTTCTTCTCTAAATTCTCACCTTATGTTGCCAAACTCCAATACCCCTTCCTCATTCACTTGATAGTTCTGTCTCTGCTGCCCTTTAAACTGGTCACCTGTCCCTAGGGTATGCCAGGCACTTCACCAGCATGAGCTCTAATCTTTACAACCCTCATATTCAGCTTATCATTATCCTCAGCTTACAGATGGGTAAACAGAAGCCCGCTGTGTTCTGCAGCTGCCTGTAACCTCACAGCTGCACCAGCCTCAAGTCCCACCTTGACCTTAAAGTCTCCCTAGCTCCCGTGAGTCTTTGGTTTCTTCATTCCAGATTAATCAGAGAGAGAAGGTTTTGCATTTGATGATATGAAATGCTCCTGGGGAATGGACAAACAGCTCCAGGTAAGGGTACTTGCCACCAAGCCTGCCAACCTGAGTTTTTTCCTCAGGACCCACATAGAAGAAGGGAATTGACAACCACAACCACAAGCTGTCCTCTGACCTCCATATGTATATCATGGCATGTGTGACTAAATAAATAAAATAAATAAATAAATAAATAATAAATAAATAAATAAATAAAATAAAATGTAAAACAATTTTTTAAAAAACCTAAAAGGACCAGGCATGGTGGTGCACACCTTTAATCCCAGCACTTGGGAGGCAGAGGCAGGCAGATCTCTGTGAGTTCAAGGCCAGCCTGATCTACATAGTGAGTTCCAGGAAGACAAAAAAAAAGAAAAAAAACCTGAAAGCTCCTAAAGGCACGTACATTGTTTCCCCCTACTTGCTCGTTCTACCCCTGCCCAGCTTAGGACAGTCCTAGACCGCCTTCCCCCAAATTATTTCATTAAAAACAGGAAGCTCATGACTAGAGTGAACCTATGTAGGTCCCTAAGCTTCCTGATAATGGAAGCAAGGAATCCCACCCACTTCCTTTGAGGGTCAGTCTCACCCTAGGGAGGAGACCACACCCACCTGGCTCCAGATACCCTCAAGCACCCCTCAGCACCATGCCATCAACCCCAAGAAGGCAGAGGCCTGCCAGTGATCTCTAGCACACAAGGCTCAACCCTAACAACAACCTGAGTCCAGAATAGCCTCGGGGGTGGCACACTCTGCCACCTATTAACACTGAACACCCCGGGCTCCCCTAGTCCCCAGATGCCCCACTGTCAAGCTAAATCGATACTCTCTTTTTTCTCTGCAAGAACATCTCAGTAATCCTAATTGGTCACTATGGCAACCTCAGCTGCAACTCCTCGTGGCCTCAATGAAGAGACAGAAGGATGAGAGGGGGTGAGATGGAGGTTAAGCCTACTTATTGTATAATGCTCTGCCTTTGATATCACCTAGATCCACATGCTAAGTACCTGGAAAGAAACAAAATCCCGTGTAAATTAGAATGATACCATCCAATCCCCTGCTTATACCCTCACTCAGAGCAGCCGATAAGACAACTCTCTGCAGCCGCCTGCCTGACCTCCTCTGTCTTGGCAGCTGATGAGGTTTCAATGGTGGGTCACATTCATCAGGGAGGATGGGCAACTGAGAATCTGGAAAGTTGGCTGTGAAGGGCCCTGTATGCAACCCTCTCCACCCCACAAGAAGTGGGAGGCAAGAAGACCACTGCCCTTTGCTTCTTCTGTGGCAGAATCATGGCGACTCTCCATGCCCTAGGCAGGTGGATCCCCTCCCACTTTGTCAGAGTGCTGTCAATCTGTTTTCTGTGGCTATAACAAAGTACTGAAGACTAGGTAATTTATAAATAATATAAGTTTTGGTCCCTAGTTCTAGAGGCTGAAAATGTAAGCCAGGGACTGCATTTGATGACCATCTTCTGATTATATCACACTAGAAAGAAAAGGGAGTTCAACTCATTCTTATTAGCAACCCATCTCAGTGACACTAGCCACACTGCCTTTCAGCAGCATGAGTCCATTCACAAGGACACTGTTCCCCTGACTTAATGGACTCTCCAAAGGCCCATCCATCAATACATACCATTACAATGGCAATTAAATTTCAGCATGAGTTTAGGAGATGTTCACACCACAGCAGGTGTCTCCACACCCCATTTCTTCAGTGTGTAGTGGGCTCAGGAACAAAGTTTCCCCTTTACACATATACACACAAACACACACAACACACATACACAAACCACACAGACACTACACACTCACACACACATCTCACACACTTACCAACACTTTCTGTGCATTCATCTCATCCAGCCACTCTGAGAAAACCTCTGGCTCTTCATTCCTCAAGCTCCTGGGTCAGCTGGAGTTCTCCAGAGAAATAGAACAGATAGACTGCACACTGTATAGACGTGACTTCCTATGAGGAATTGGCTCTCACGTTGATGAAAGCTGAGAAGTCCGAAGGTCTTCATTTGGCAAGCTGGAAGCACAGGAAAGCCTGAGATCCAGTTCCAGTCCAAACCTGAAGGTCAGAGTGGAGAGGCTAATGCTGTGCAGTCCTTCCTCTTCCTCTTTGTTCTTCAGGCCCCATACTATTGGATGGCACCCTTCCACACTGGAAAGGGTGGAAGTCTTTGCTCAACCTACTGATTCAAATGCTGATCTCTTCCAGAAACACCCACATGAGGTGCTCAGAAAAAGAGTTTCCTACTACCTAGGCATGCCTTAGAGTCAGGTTGACAGTAAAGTCAACCACCACACATACCAAACAGATGACTCAGAGGGTAAAAAGGCTTGCTGTGCAAGCCTAGCAACCTGAGTTTGATCCCCCAAATCCATGTAAAGGTAGAAGGAGAAAACCAAGAGCACAATGTTGTCTTCGCTGGTGGTTTGAATGAGAGTATCCTCCACAGGCTCCAAGTATTTGAGCATTTTGTCCCCAGTTGGTGGTGCTGTTTTGGGAGGTCTTAGAGGTGTGGTCATGCTGGAGGAAGCACATCACTAGGGGTGGGCTTAGAAAGTTCTTAAGCCTTGACAGATCTCAAGTTGCTCTCTGCTTCCTGTGCCTGCTTGAAGATGTGAGAGCTTAGCTTCTGTTCCTCCTCCAGCCAACTCTGCCGCCATACCTCCCACCATGATGGACTTTTGCCCCTTTGGAACAATATACTTAAATAAACTCTTCCTTTTATAAGTTCCCTTGGTCATGGTGTTTCTATCACAGCAACAGAAAGGTAACTATTACATCCTCTGACCCTCACATGTGCATGATGGTACATGCACTTGCACTCATGCACCCATATTCTCACATCATACACACACACACACACACACAATAATAATAATAAAATTAAATAAGAACAAAATTTAACCACCAAGCCCCCATTTCCTTTCCTTTGATGTGATTGCCCACATGGGCAGAACATTCATGGATCCTTCTGTCTCCAGGGTAAAAGCTGGCTCTGTGGGACCTTAGCTCTTCATGTTTCTGCCCCCTATGTTGTATTATCAGAACCAGTCTTTCTGCCCTTCTCAAGAGAGCTGGGTCTGGGCTTTTTCCATCCCTCACTCAACTGTCTTTATAGTCCACATGCCTCAGGTCCCACATGGAAGTTCTAACCTGTTTTACACTTGCTTCAGTGTTAGATTGCTGGGTCCAAATTCTTCCCTGGCTGAAGCCCAGACTGATTAGCCCACTACAAACAACAGAGTCCAGTACAACCTCTTCTGGTCTCCCAGCTGCCTTGGGTATATTTAAGCAGAGACTCTGATCCCACCCTGTGGCTCTTCAAGAAGCCACTTTACTGGGAGACCCTCCAAGTTCTATATGTCCCTTTGGGTCCTCTCCCCCTAGTGGCAGGAAGTCCCATACCCAATGTCTCTGGATGCTGACCTGTGAGAAACCTACTCAATTCTGCCTCTTTGTCTCCACCTTTAATCCCCCCCACCTCACCCCAGCACACATTGAATCATACCAGTAGACAGTCACCCATTCCTGAGTTCTGGTCATTGCCACAGGCTTTCCCTGCCAGCATTTCCTTCCTTAACTGACAATCTCATAGGCATTTGAAGGATATTTTACATCAAAGAAGCATTCCTATTTTCCAATCCAAAGAGGATTGGGAGCAGGTCTCTGGCCTTGTCTCATGTGTAGAAGAGGCCTGAGTGGGAAGAGGAGTCAAGTCTTGCTCTAGAAGCTTGAACAAATTACTCATTATCTCTGAACCTCAGCTTTAGGACTATCACAATGACTAGTCCCAAAGGTTATTGTGAGGAGTGAATGGGATATGATACTGTCTAGAAGAGGGCTTTGTAAGTGATTTTTTTTATTTTTAAAATATTTTATATCTGGGCATGGTGGCACACACCTTTAATCCCAGCACTGGGGAGACAGAGACAGGTGGATCCTCTGTGAGTTCGAGGCCAGCCTGGTCTACAGAGTGAGTTCCAGGAAGCTGGAGCTACAGGGAGACCCTGTATCAAAAAGACCAAAAAAATTTTTATTTATTATTTTTATTTATTTTATGTGTATGAGTGTATTTCCCACATGTACATAAGTACGCTGGTGTCATGCAGTTCCTGCAGAGATCAGAAGAGGGCGTCAGAAGCCCTGAAACTGGAACTATGGACAATTGTTAGCCACCTGTGAGTGCTGGGATTCAAGCCCGGGTCCTCTGCAAGAGCAGCAGTGTTCTTACCCACTGAGCCATCTCTCCAGTCTCATAAGTGACTTCTTTTTAAAGGTAGTACAAATTCCAGGAACTATCACTATTACTGCAGTGAGGAGGGATTGGGGACTCTTGGCTTGGGGTGGTTGTTCTTCCCTTTTCTCCCCTCACGGATTCTGTTCTGAGTAGGAATCTCTTGTACCTACCAGGCTATAACCCTGTGCATCCTTGCCTCCTTCAACACTGGTCCAAGATCAGGCACTATGGATAAGGAACTCAGAGATGGGTTCCTTACCATCACTTCTATTTCACAGACAAGATCCTGTGAGTTCAAGATGTGGTGATTGTATTTTCCTCTCTGCAACTCAATCGCACTTGCCTGGATCATGATCCTACCTCACCTTTTTAGGAAGTTCTATTTATTTGTTTTGTTTCAATCAGTAGTGTAAGTGTAGGCATATTTACCATGATGTAAACAAAGAAGTCATTGAGTATATTCTGTTTGTACCAAAGGGGAAACTGAGGTAAAAGGAATGATTGATTTTTTTTCCAAGGCTAGAGAGACAGTGAGTTATGGATCTGAGACTTCTAATCCCAAGAGTAAAATCTGGGCTCCCTACCACTGTGTTACAGCTGCCCGCCTCCTGGAATCTGCTCCCGCACCCCACTCATCAGCTATTCTGGCAGGGTAAACACTTGAAGACGGCCCTGTGCTCAGAGGGCATGTTGAGTGGAATATCGGGTCAGGGTTCATCTGCATTTCTGGCGACAGAAGGCTGCAGAGATAATAGGAGCCCCTTTGTGCTCTGTGGGGCTGGATGGGAGCAAGCGGATGTCTGAAGGAGATTACAAGCAGTTATGGATATTGCTTGTCATGCTACCATCAGCAGACGCCTTTCTCAATTGACTAGTTGCTTGTATTTCCAGAATAGGGAATGCCAGATGTATTTACTGCAGTGAAAGAGAGTGTTGAAGGCCCTTGGAAAGACACCCAGCTGTCTAGTATCTGAGTATCCATGGAGGCTAGGGTAATTTAACCCTTTGTGGCCTAGTAATCAGCAATCCTAGGAGCCAGGGACAAAGAAAGTAGGAAACATCTGACAAATGACTGGAGACTTGACAGCCCTTCCTAAGTTGCTTGTTTGAAATTCAAAACTCACTGTCCTATATAAACAATGCAACCAGAACGAAGGCTTGTTGAGTCTTCGCAGTGTGCTACAGTCAAGACATTGTGCCTTCTTTTTTTTATTACAATCTCATCTTATTACAAGCTTACAGTATAGAAGTGGCAGACACTGGCTGGTTGCTCAGTCACCAGTAACACTTTCCTCTTAGGCACACAGTCATTTCTCAGCCTGCCTTCCTTCCCTATTATTGATACAATTGTGTGACAAGAGCATTTACATGAAAATCTTTTATAGCAGCATCTGAGCTGACCCAATCCTTCAATATCTGTCTCTCCCACATCTGCAGGCCTGATGCAGGGGATCCAGTGGAAGATCCCCAAACTTTGCAGAGCATACCACTCGTAAGGATCCAGGGACCCTGAACAACTCCATAGAACCAGACCCCTCCACTGGCTTAGGCTGAATTGGGATATGGGCGAGAAATAAAACTTATTGCATTTATAAATGAAGGAGACAGAGGTTCAAAGAGGTAGCCACAGTGTTATGCCCATGGTTGCAGAGGAAGCAAGCAATAGGGCCGGATCCAAACCCCTTGTCAGACTTCAAAGGCCCACAATTTTTCCAGACTTCTATAACACATCATGTCCAAGTTCCTGGACCAGTCACAAGTCTGTTTTATCAATGAACTACTCTGTGTGTCCATCAAGTATCCTTTAGCCACCGCTCATGGGAATTTCTATGGGACAGTGATTGAAGTTCCAATCCTAACTCTGAAAACACATTCTGTCCCTCCCATCTTACCCCCAGCAGTCTGATCTAAATAAAAGATGTTTATAGCCCGGTGTGGTGGCACACGCCTTTAATCCCAGCACTCAGCACTCAGGAGGCAGAGTCAGGCAGATCTCTGTGAGTTCAAGGCCAGCCTGGTCTACATAGTGAGTTCTAGGACAGCTGGGGCTACAGGGAGACCCTGTCTCAGAAAAGACCAAAAAAAAAAAAAAAAGATGTTTATGGAGGTGTGGAGGATTCGTGGTCAGCTGCTCCCTAAAGACTCTGAATCAGGATAGAAGCAGCTTTCCCCAAGGAAATTAAAAGCCATCCTCAGGGTTTTCCTTGTTTGGTCAGATTATTGGTAGGTTGAAATTTCATACGGAAAAGCAAGTCAGTTTGATGTTTTAACATATGTCCTAGTTGACTTTGTCAACTTGACACAGCCTAGAGTTATGTGAGAGGAAAACTTCAACTGAGGAGTTGCATAGATCAGATTGGTTTGTGGGCATGACTGTAGAGGATTGATTGTTAACTGATGCAGGAGGACCTAGGACTCTGTGGAAGGCACCATTCCCTGGGCTGCATAAGAAAGCTAGCTGAGCATGAGCTTTTGAGGGAGCCAGCAAGCATTGTCCTTGATGGTTTATGCCTCAAGCTCCTTCTTGAGGTCCTGCCCTGACTTCCTTCAAGGATAGACTATAACCTGTTACTGAAATAAACCCTTTCCTTTCCTAAGTTCCTTTTGCCCAGAGTGTCTTATCACAACAGAAAGGAAACTAGAATAGCATAGTCCTGTACTGATCCTAAAAGCATGGTGATCATTTTCCCTAAGCCTGAGATTCAAATGCATTGTCTGACTAGTAGAGGTACATGTATAGTGACGAGGGGGAAGGATATCTGAAATTGCCAGTGACCTGGAAACTCTGGGAGCTGTGATCACCCTAGGCATAGGAAAGTTCATGGTTCTTTTCTGACTCAACCACAGAAAACAAATCAACCTGACCTAAGTGAGAAGTGAACATGAGGATGAGCATGTCCTGAATGTATGATCAAAATCCCAGGACACAGGAACGAAGGGGAAGAAGGGCCCATGCCTGCCCTCTGGGGTGATTAGGTGATGAGGGATGCTAAGCAGAAATGCAGTTCAAATTCTAGGCATTTTCCACTAGCACACCCTGTGAAAACTCTCCAGAAGTCACTGTTGATCTGTGAGTGCTCACATGTAGAACACTGTCCCTTTCAGTGTCCACACTGAGATCCCAGATAAATCCAGCTTCATGTAGTCAATGCTGTGGAAGTTATTGAACATTTGATAGAGAAAATGAGGGTTGTTTCCTTCACATGTACATACTGAAATTCTCCTCTCTCTCTCTCTCTCTCTCTCTCTCTCTCTCTCTCTCTCCTTCTCTTTCCTCATCCTTCAGGGATCCTTTCTGCCTGACAACACATATACACCCTGAAAATATCTCCATCTTTAACCAGCTTAGCTCCCAGATCTTTCATTGCAATTTTATTATGTGTAAGATCAGAATTCTTTCCCAGATTCTGTCTTCAAACTTTTACATTCTAAGTTGTTCCCCAACCTTACCAAGCACAGCACATGCTACCAAGTTTTTTAAGAAGTGGCTGGATGTGGTGGTACCCTTCTTTAATCCCAGCACTCGGGAAGCAGAGGCAGGTTGGTCTCTGTGAGATCAAGGCCAGCCTGGTCTGCATAGCAAGTTCCAGGCCAGCTGGGGCTATGAGGAGACCCCGTCTAAATATTGTTTTTAAGAAAAATAGCTATTGTTATCAATACTCATTCTGGATGATGGGGGGTATGTTATAAATAACCCACTGGAAAACATTTCTGCCATTCTGCTTTTGGGCATTGTGATCGTTTGAATGAAAATGTCCCCCATAGGCTCCAAGTACTTGGACATTTTGTCCCCAGATGATGGTGCTGTTTTGGGAGGTTTTAGAAGGTGTGGCTATCCTGGAGGAAGCACGTCACTGGGGATGGGCTTACAGAGTTGCTTCCTGTGCCTGCGTGATGATGTGAGAGCTTAGCTTCTGCTGTTTCTGTTCCAGCCACCTCCAGCCACCATGCCTCCCTGCCATGGCAGACTGTAATTCCCCTGGAACTGTAAGCTCAAATAAACTCTTCCTTCTATAAATTGCTTGGGTCGGTGTTTCGATCACAGCAACAGAACAGTGACTAATACAGGCATTCGCCTGCCTGCACCACCAGGCAGGTTGGGCTGCTGTCTGTGGTGCTGACCCAGTAGGTTATGGCTGGTCATCATTTTCCTACTCCCCATTCACTTCGAGAGCCAGAATCCCTTCTCTATAATCTGAGCTTCATCCACTCTTCACCAAAACAGGACTTTTCAGGCTTGGGAGATTGTTAGTGGGTAAAACACTTGCCCCCACAAACATGAGGACATAAGTTTGAATCCCTGGGACCCACACAAAGCTAGATGCAGGAGTGCTTGTCTGCAATCTCACTGCCCTTACAGCAAGAATCCCCAGAAGCTCAAAGGCCAGCTAGCTTGGTATACAAAGTGTAGCAGCAATCAATAAAGACCCTGCCTCAACAAAGTGGAAGGGAAAGACAGCATCTGACATACACATGCATGCACACACACACACACACACATCATACACATACAAAATAAATGAAGATTTTAAAAGTAAAATAAGATTATTGATAGTACTTATCTCATGCAAAACACTCAGCACAAAGAGCTCAATAAAAGGTAGCATTTATTGTTACTAATATTAATAACACTACTATTCAAATATTCAACAGGCCTCAGGACTATCCCATGTTTCTATTCATTACCACTTTCCAGAAAAATTCTTCCCTCAATAGTACTTGTATAAATAATGCCACCCTCATACTCCTCCCTACAATGGCTTTAAAAGCAAAATGAGCTGGTGGTGATGGTGCATGCCAGTAGGATTTACTGAAGGAGGCAGAGGCAGGAGGATCTGGAGTTCAAGGCCAGCTTGGGCTACCATGCTCAGATGCCAAGGAGCTCAGAAAGTAACCAACTATCACTAATAATAATCAGATATATCGAGATTAGAAATGCATGTGCAAACATCTTAATGTCAGTTGCATTGAAAATGAATTTTTCTGTATGAAACTGTATATTTTAATAATAAAATGGAGATCTTTTTTAAAGGTTAAAACCTCATTTAACTTTATGTCTTATAGGGTTTATACTGAGTACAATACTGTATAACTGTAATAATTCAACTGTAAACCTAAAAATTTACAGCCAATTCTGAAAAAGATGCATCTTAGCTCAGAAAATTGTTATTGAATATGTCAATGCTGTTGTAATGAAATGCTTCTTCTAATTATGTGGTTATTAAATAAATAATTAACAAAAAAAGCAAAATAAATATTCTGGCTGGACATGGTGGTCCATGCCTTTAATCCCAGCACTCAGGAGAAAGAGGCAGATGGATCTCTGTGAGCTCAAAGCCAGCCTGCTCTACATACTAAGTTTCAAGTCAATTTGAGCTATATGGTTGAGACCCTTTGCCAGGAAAACCAAAAATTAAAATAAAATAAATATTCCAAGGTTTTACCTACCAATGAAAGAGAAACAGGAGTTAACAACTATTAGAAGAATGTCAACAATCTACAGATAAGTCTGTCTTTCGCAACTGATCTCACTGGTTAAATGTGGCCGGAGCTAACTCCAAATTAGTTTCAGCTTTGTGATTTTCCCTCATTGGCTCATGTTGTGATTCTGCTCCAGCCACATTCTTGAAAATCACTACTTCCAGTCTTCTCTGGACTTGTCTTTCCAATAGCACACCTTATACTTTGCTACAACTGCCTGTTTATGAGGATCATATTATTTCCTTCTTATCCTCAACAACTTCAACAGTGCCAGCCATGTTGTTTGGGTCTGAGTGAAAAAAATAAGTTAACAAGCAGAAGAACAAACACAACCGCAGAGGCTTGCACTGCTTTGCCTCTGTCTTCCCTCCTCCCTGCACGCCCTCAGACCCTTTTTCATGTTTCACTGTGATTCCCACTGGGGAAATAGAATGTTTTCCCTCCTTTTGACTTTGGATTTGCATATGTGGGTTTCTTTGTGGATCTAATGAAGCAGAAACAACAATGGGCCAGTTCTAAGCCAAAGCCTTATATGGTCTTGCATCTCTAACTTCACAATGGAAAACAACAAACAGGGTCTGGATAGCTTGTGGTCCCAAGAGAACAATGAGAACTAGGGAAACAGAGCTTGCAGAACAAGATAACCTAAGGCAGAGCCACACTTGCTATTACAGACTTGATGTGAGATTTGAAACTAGGTGCTGGGCCCACCCTAGGTAAGCCTTATCTCAGCTGACTTGAAGAGCTGTAAGTGTAATAAATGATTATTGGTTTAAGCCACTGAGTCTGAAGTTGATTTGTTACAGGGTATTTTGACAATAGCTAGCCAATACATATAAGAACACATGTACAATGGATTTTTTTAAAATCAGAAGTTCATGTTTTATGAAGCTCAGAATCTTGCTCTAGCTGAGAGTTCACTCATCCTCTATAAAGTCTGGGTGACAATTCCAATCAGACGAGTTCACAAATCATGTTTAGTCTCTAATGAGATTAGGGTATGAGAGCACAGCAGTGAATTAACCAGTAAATACAAAGATAAAGGGCCATTATTGCTGAGGGATACTATTCATAAGTCTGTCTAACGCCCTGGTACACCCATAACTCTGGAACCTACATCAACTAAAATGAGATACTAGAGCTCTAAGGGTAGATATTTGGCTCCACATAATTACTAGCAGAATCTAGTCACTTCTAAGAGAGAACGTAAAACAGCTTTTTTTTTTCATATTTGATCAGAAAATTCAACTGGATTCCTAGACTTTTTTAATAGGATCCTCCTGCTCTAGCTTCTAATCAAAGGAAACTCGGACAAAGCCACTAAGGCCAACACTAGACACCCCTATCTCTACAAAAGCAACTTCCTTTTCTTCCCTAACCTCCAGACTGTATCAATTTCCCTAGTTCTCAGCTTCTTACAGTGTTTTATACTTTTTCTTCAAAGCCTATGTTATAAATTTTAATTTAAAAGTTATTTGTGGGACTGGAGATGTAGCTCAGTTGGTAGAGTGCTTGTCTAACACACACAAAAGTCCTGGACTCAATTCCCAGGCAAGCAGAAACTGAGTATGGTAACACATACCTACAATCCCAGCACTCAGGAGGTGGGTACAGGAGGATTCAAAGTACAAGGTGATCCTCATAGTGAATTCAAGGCCAGCCTTGGATACATGAGACCCTGCCTCAAAAAACCAAATGAATAAAAATTATTTGTGAAATCAGTTATTCGACATCTGTGCTCTACATTACACTATAAAAGTCCAATTTGGACACAGATTTCATCTTTTTTGTTTACAGCTACATCTTCAGATCAGAGTATACCAGTAAATTAACAAGCAGCCAATTCCAACATAGCAGTGTGATTAAAAGGGAGAAATACTTCTTGTCCAAGTAAATAGACTGTTCTTAATTTTATTTAACAATCTGACATAGCACTTACTAAATCAAGATTAATTCCCTCAATAATGAAAGAAGGAAGGAAGGACAGTGTCTGCCTTCCTGCCGTTTCTCCCATCCTCCAAGTGGTACTGATTCTCTCTTGGGCATACTGCAGCATGGGCCTCCACCCTGTACTATCCAAGCACATTTTAAAGAGCTGACTCGACTCAGGAGATTTTTCATTAGAGAGGTAAAGGATGGACAGCCAAGAGTTTACAATTCATATAACCATCATTCATTGAGCATATCATTTGCCAGACACTAGTATTGAAGTTTTAGCAATAATCGTAAGAGACCCAAAAGATTCTTTCCCTCATAGAATCTGTGCTTTAAAGAGAAGAGAAGGAAAGGAAACACTGTGTCCATGGTAAGTATTCACATCAGAGAAAAAGAAAGCACAGAGACTAAGAGACCTTGAGGGAAGGTTGCTGTTTTAATGGGGTATGAGGACAGAGTTTTTGAGATGACATTTCACACAGGTCCGAAGTTGGTGAGGGGTTGAGTCCTGAGGATATCTGGGGGAGGAATGTTCCAGATAGGAGGAAAAAGCAACAACATCAAGAATGCCACAAGCACATCAGAGTAGCAGATGGAAAAGTTGTGAATGAGGAGCATGCCTGGCAGGGTGTAGAAAGGCATGGAGGCCAGTTTGCAGCCAGAAGGGCGACAGAGAATGTACATGGACGGTCAGAGGGGGTCTTGCAGGAACTGTAAGAGACTTAATTCTTACTGCAGTGAAATCTAACACTCATCCACACACACACACACACACACACACACACACACACACACACACACACATGAATGTTTTCAGCATCTAGCAGTATACAAGCACACTCACAGAGAGAGTAGGATAGTGCTATCATTATAGCACAAAAACACACACACACATACACTCACACTTGAATGTTTTCAGCATTTAGCAGGATTCAACCACACTGACTGGTAGAGTCAGTTCATGCTGGAAGGAACAAGAACAGAAGCAGGTTGGTCAATGGTAGCAAGCTAAGAGGCGTGAGGATGATGAGCTAAGTCTCCTCTGTATCGCCAGACCCTGGTACCTAGGGGACGCTGGATGAATGCTGAATAAGCCAATGCCTGGATAGTCAGGTGACAGACGTGCTCATGCTCAATCTTAGATTCAGAACAACTAGATTTGGTCTAGAGTTCCACAGTCAAGTACTGCCTGTGTCCCTTTACGTGTTTTCTAGAAGCCTGTCTTCCATCTAAGAAGGAGAATTAAAGTCATTAGAGCATGCATCGGAGTGGCCGGCCCAGCCAGACAGGAGAGACCACAGCCTGTATGATTCCATTTATAGGAAATGTCCAGAAGAGGCTAATCCATAGAGACAGAAAACAGATGAGTGGTTTCCAGGGACTGGGAAAGCAGGGAATGAGCAGTGACTTCTGTGGGGACAGGGTTTCTTCTTGGGTATAAAAAGCATTCAGAAATGAGGCAGTCATGATGGTTGCATGATTGCAAATATAATAAAAAGCCCTCTGTTGTTGATTGAATGGATAGATTTTATGGTTTATGAACTATGTCTCAATTTGAAAAATAATTTTAAGACCACCATTGACAGTCTCCCTCAGCCATGAAAGGCCTAAGGAAACAACTTTCAATGATGTGTTATCCCAGATAGGCTCCTAACAGAAAATGGACAGTAAGTAAAAACTCAAGAAACCTGAATGACGTATGGTTCAGTTAATAAAGATATGCTGACATGGGTCTGCTACCTATGACTAACACATTATACTGGCAATACAGAGGGTGAAACTAGAGGAAGCTGGGTGTGGGGCACCTAGGAACTCTGCTCTAGCTTCCCGTTTCTTTTGAAAGCTAAAGTTATTTTAAAAGAAAATCCTGAGACTTGAGAGATGGCTCAGTGGTTAAGAGCACTGGCTGCTCTTGCAGAGGACCCAGGTTTGACTCCCAGGACCCACATGGGGACTAACAACTGACCATAACTCCAGTTTCAGGGGATCTGCTGCCCTCTTGTGATCTCCATGGGTATTACACAACACAGGTACACTTACATACATGCAGGCAATACACTCATACACATAAAATAAAAACAATAAATAAACAAATATTTTTAAAATACTTATATTTCCCTTTTCTTTTTATTTATTTATTTACTTATTTTTTGAGACAGGGTCTCACGTAGCCTAGGTTGGCCTCCAGCTTGCTCTGTAGCAGAGGATGACTTTGAACTTCTGATCCTGCCACCACCTCCTGAGTGCTGGGATTACACACATGCACTGCCACACCTGATTTATGCAGTACCAGGGATTGAACCCAGGGCCTCATGTAAACTAGGTAAACACTGTACCTACTGAGCTACATCCCCAATCCCAAATTCTTATTTAAAAACAAAAAAAAAAGTGTCCATTCAGGTCTAAGAAATGGAAGCAACTCAGAGGTCTCAGCCAGGCCTTCCTCCATCTGCAGAGCAGAGCCTCTCCCCTGCCCCCACAGCCCCAGACTCAAGCTGCCTGGGCATTCTTTCATAATGCATTCTCAAAATTACTCTTTCTGTGTGTGCTCTGAGCAGTAAACTGATTGTTTAAAATAATCATAATAAGATAAGAAAAGCTACAACCAAATGTGTGTGTGTGTGTGTGTGTGTGTGTGTGTGTGTGTGTGTATTTCTAAATGACTTTAACTAATGTCCTCTGGGCTTCTGGGTGGGTACTGTGTTCTCCGTCTGTGTACAGGCAAATGTGATTACAGCAGGCCCTGTATTGGCCAGTTTCTGCACACCTAGCCCCTCAGGCCACTGCCTGCCCTAACCACATTAGCAGCAGAAGAGCCATCCATCAGGCTAATAGGGGGCCTGGGACTGGGCCTGGCCCTGCTTGCTGCATGCAGCTGGAGCCTACCGACAGAGATGTCTGCTCTGGCCTCTCACAAGTCACAAGATCAGACATGTGGCTCAGACCTGATCTGCCTCAGCTTGTCCCTCTCTCCTGCCAGCCTCAGCCACCCCACAGCATCCTCTGAACTACTTGGCCGGCTGTGGAGGGAGGGCCTCTTTGGTTCCTGTGGACAGACCAAATCTAGCTGGGGTGAAAGGCCATGTTTCTAGTCTCCATCTGCCCCCCACCCCCAGGTTAGCAGGTGCCTGCTCTTCAGCCCCCACCATCAACTCTCCCAGTCTCTTGGGCCCAAGCCTGTCAAAAATAGATCTCACTGGCAGCGGGAGCAGAAGAGTAGAAGGGGCAGGGGGTCTTGTTTACCTAACACACTGCTAGTTGCTACAAAGGTCAGGGCCCATCTGCCAGGCAGCAGGTGCCAGGAAGCCAGCTGCTTTCATGGCACAATCACCAGATCTGAGGGGCAGGTGGACAGACCAAGACACTGCCCTCCTCCAGCCCCAACCTGCAAAGACACATGCGCATGTGTGCACTCTAAACCCAGAACTGACCGGGTAGGCCCCAAGTGACTAATTGATTTGCTGCTGTGACCCATGCAAATGTTGAATTCCATGTGGACTTCTCCCTGTCATTTACCATGTCCCTGCTTCCTGATAATTTATTTTAATTTTAAACTAAGTTCAAGTAATTAAGACACCTAATTGTCTATTTTGGGGACAGGGGGAAATACACAATAACACTTTAACTCATTTTCTTCTGAACAGAAACAATTCTGTTTGGGAGACTCACCTCAGGTGATACAGAGATGTGTTCCTCAGGAACCACTGTGTCCCACCTCCCAGTTCTGCTCCTTTCATTCAACTTCTGCTGGGACAATAATACTGAGTAAGAAAGAAGCCACAGGAGATGACCTAGAGCTCCACAAAGGCAGGTGAGTGGTACAACCCAGTGCAGCAGGAATCTCCCAGACTTGGGGAGAAATGGCAAGGGTATCCGAGCTTGACCTGAATAGCAACACTGAATTCAGACAATTTAGCAATGACCTTCCAACCCATCTCACCTGCCAGCCTCACTTCCCAAGATTTCACATGTTAACTCAGGGAAACCAGGGAAGGGAGTGATGTCCCCATAGGTATGCACCATCCCCTCCATTAAAGAGTGCTCCACAGGCAGGAGGGCAGAGCTGAAGAACATAGCACTGGCAAAGAGCACCAATGTAGACAGCAAGACCAGGCTCTAGAACACAGCACTCAGACTGTCCTAAAGCCACACATGTGCCCCAAATGCTAGCAACATCAGTGAGGGAATTTTGGCCTCAAGAAGACCTATACCAGGTATGTGACCCCCAAATAAGCCACTTTTCTTCTCTGAGTCTTTTCTAAGGCTGTAAGTTATCAGCCTAGCTTTCTTTCAATTTTTGTGGTACATGAAAATCACTTGGAAAAAATTTTTAATTATACTTACCAAGCAAACTCAGATATCCTAAGTTAATTGCTTGTAGGAAGGAAGACTGGTATGTTTAAGGCTTGCTAGGTGACTCGAAAGTTTAACTAGGCTTGAAAAATTCTTGGTTGGTGGTTTTATAACCACAAAACTTATATCAAAATGACCTAGAGATCTTACAAAAATAAGCCCTTAAAATTTCAAATTCAGAGGCTGGAGAGAGATCTCAGCAGTTAAGAGAGTGTGCTGCTCCTGCAGAGAACCAAAATTCAGTTTCCAGCACCCACATCAGGCAGCTCACAACCACCTAGAACTCCAGCTCCAGGGGATCCAACACCCTCTTCTGGCCTCCATGGGCTCCCACGCACACAGAGTCACACAATCGTACATACACTTAAGTAAAAATAACTAAATAATAAATAAATAAATAAATTTCAAATTCAGTAGGTCTGGGAGAGCTAAGAACTTGCATTTTTAGCAAGTTCCCAGAAGATACAGATGATGGCTAGAGGAAACACTTGGAGAGCCACCTTCCTAGACCAATGCCACTCTAAATCTCATCCTCAAAATGGCAGCAGCAGCACCATCAGGAATGTTGCTGGAAACGCAAAGCAAGTTGCCTCATTACAAATGTAAAGATACACCCTCAGATGATGAAGAAAGCACCAGGATGATGGTGGTAATGAGAGGAGCCCCAGTGAGTCAAGTGACAGAAGGGACATGCCATCCAGAGTCATACCATATTGGTATATGATAGAGATGGAAGGCAAGGGAGGTCAAGGTCAAGCACAGCTGTCCCTGGGAGAGATCTGTTTTCTTGTCTTGCCTTTCCATCCTATTATGAAAATTTAGCTGGAGAGATGGCTCCACCATTAGGAGTGCAGACTACTCTTGTAGAGAACCTGAGTTCAGTTCCCAGTACCCAAGTCAGGTGACTTACAATTGCCTTTAGCTCCAGCTCCAAAAAATCCAATGCCCTCTTCTGGCATCTTTGGGCACCTGTGCACATGCACGTGCACACACACACACACACACACAAACACACACAATTTAAAATATGTTTAAAATAGATGCATCTATAAATTATTATATTACACAAAGTGATTCAGAAAGCCAGTATGTTTTACTTTTTATTTTATTTATGTATCTATTTATTTCATGTGTATGGGTGTGTTGCCTGCATGTCTGTAAGTACACCCATGTTGTACAATGCCCTCAGAGGCCAGAGGAGATACCCTGGAGCTGGAGTTAAGTATGGTTATTAGTCACCATGTGGGTGCTGGGAACAAAACCCAGATCGTCTGTGAGAGCAGCCGGTGTTCTTAACTGCTAAGCCATCTCTCCAACCTAAAGTCAGTATTTTTTTTAGACCAGATATTTTTAAAGCTATTTGCCAGAAAGATAAATACCACGTGTTCTTTCTCATGTGTGGATCTCAGCTTTTAATGTTTGTATATATGTATTGCATATGTATATGCATATTCATATATGTGGGTTTAAGTGTGGGACTAGGCTATGAAATTAGAAAGCAGCCACAAGAGGGAGATAAAGAAGTGTTGAGGAGGGGAGGAGGAGAATAGAGCACATGTGGTCTGAAGGCAGAAAGGATACCTGGGAGTGGATGGGTACAGAGGGAGGAGGGGCATGGGAGAGAAGAGTGTAGAAGAATATCACCACAAACGTTTGACACTGCTGTTCCAGACAGATGTGGTGGCACACACCTTTAATCCCAGCACTCAAGAGGGAAAGCAGGAGGATCTCTGTGAGTTCAAGGCCAGCCTGGTCCACATAATGAGTTCCAGGCCAGTTGGGCTACAGGGAGACCCTGTCTCAATGCTGTTCTACTTTGCTTTCTATTGCTGTGATAAACCGTGCTGGCCAAAAGCAGCTTGGCCAGGAAAAGGTTTATTTCATCTTACAGGTTTCAGTCCACCATTGAGAGAAGTCTGGGCAGGAACTCAAGGCAGGACCTTGAAGCAGAAACCATAGAGGAACGTTGTTTACTGACCTGCTTCTAGGCTCACATTCCAGATATCTTTCCTACATAGCCCAGACTGCTTGCCTAGGGATGGCACCACCCACTGTGGGCTGGACCCTCCTACATCAATTAACAACCCCAAAAATGCCCCATAGACATGCAACAGGCAATTCTTCAACCAAAGAACCTCTCCTGGGTTTGTCAAGTTAATGACCAAGATTAGTCACCACAAATGCCATAGTAAAAGCTAATAGTTGCTTTGCTAACTAAAAAAATGAAAGAAATTTTAAAGTGCCCCTAGTCCTTTTTCACATAAATTTGTGGCTCAGCCATCTTCTCCCCACCCCACCCCCACACAGTCATCACCAAGTTCATCTCCCAGCCTGGATTGCAAATGGAAAAGAATAGATGATTTGAATGGCTGCCTAGAGCCCCTAGGGCAAGGGGTTTACTCTTTGATCCTGGGTCTATGCTCTTCACTGGAGCTGTAGATATACCCATGCAGCGAGGACAGGCTGCAGGCTGAGCTTGCTCTCTGAGCCCTGAGAGGACAGGCTGCAGGCTGAGCTTGCTCTCTGAGCCCTGACTCCACATGTTCTAGACCAAGAAGATTGAACTCCTTCCCTGGCCTGCTGTCTCATCTCTAGCCAAACATCTCTTTAACCCCTGAGCTGCACAGATGTTATAGAACACCAAAAAGACAGGAAGTAGCCCAAAACCCAGGGAGGCAAGAACCCTCATGTTACTTTGGACCCAGTTCCAACTTACTGTGACCCTGGCCCAGCTACCTGCTCTCCCTAGGTCTTAGCTACCCTTTCTGCAAGGACCCCTGGATGATTCCCTCCAACTGGGCCACAAGCTGTCATAGGTACATTAAACTGCACTTTATTTGAGGTTGCCTCCTTCCATCATTATTGAGTTCCTATACTCGAAAAGGAGCCAGTAAATAAGAAGTGGACATCACATGTGTCTCGTGTGCACTAGAGTCCCATTATCAGAGTCCCATTATCAGAAGCTTCACTCTCTGGAATAAGGTTTGGCCAAAAGACTAATCATGACATAACAGAGATTCAAAATGAGGCTCAGAGCTTATTCCAAAAGTGGTACCAATACTCACCTTATTACTCAGCTCCCATTTGGGGAGCTGCTAGAAGCACCTATTACATAACTTTAAATAGTCTCATTGGTGGCAGATCCACCAGGAGGGTGAATTTGATGTTTGGAAGCAACCCAAAGCTATCCGGAGCCAAGAATGGTGAATACAGTGAGCGATTAAGGCTGGGAAACACCATTTTTAGTCTGAAACAAGGTGTAACTGTAATTAAATCGATCCAGGGGGCTGTCTGGATGGCCGCTAATGCCTCCTCTAGCTCCAGCATGCTATGATTTTCTTGTATAAATAGAAAATGGATTCTGAAGGCAAAAGAAAAACATTCCACAGGTTAGAAACGAAGCCACTTCAAAGGAATCTGTATCAAATTACTCCTTCTGAGGGACTACTTTAAGGGCAATTCTTCTGATACAAACCTTATTTTGCAGAGTCCGAGACATACTTTTTTCATATTTTTTTCTCTGAAGTCTGAAATCAGGATACAGATAACAATGGGTGGAGGGTTGTAATTTAGTGGATCTCATTCTTCTCCATTTTAGGGGTATATGAAAGAATGGTACATTTTTTCAACCAGTGGCATCTTAGACTGGATAAAATACAGTAAATCTATTTTGACTTTACCTCTCAGTATAAACTGCTTTAGAATTATGCTTCTTATATTTTTTATTTCATTTCCCTGGTTGTTTTTGTTACTTTTGTCTGTTTTTTTATGTTTGTTTGTTTGTTTTTGTACAAGGGAATTAAACCTAGATATTCCCAATGTTCTACCACTCTTTTATTCCAACCCTCTGTTTTTATTTTTTTATTTTGAGACACAGACTCATTAAGTTTTGAAGCCTGACCTTGAACTTACTCTGTATCCCAGACAAGCCTTGAACTTACAGTTCTCCTGCCTTTCCCTCTAGAGCAGCTATGATTACAGGCCTGTGCCAATAAGCCTGGCCAAAATTTAGTCTTGGTTCTCAGTTTTCACCAGAATCTCTGGTGATAAGATTCAGGTATTGGTAGTTTCCAAAGCTCTCCAGGAAACTACAACGGCTTCAGATGATTACAGCTATCTTATAACTTCATAGGAGCCCAGATTTCTTGGGAAGCCAGTAGCATACCTAACAGATCAGAGAAATGGGAAGGTATGATGGTCAAATATTGGTTGTCAACTTGACAGAATCTTTAATTTCCTAGAAGGCAAACCTCTAGACACATTTGTGAAGGAGTTTTTAGACTGAGTTAATTGAAGTAAGAAGATTCATGATAACTGTGAGTGGCATCAGCCCATGGGCTGTGGCCTCTGAGCAAATAAAAGGGAGAAAACAAACTGAGCACTAGCATTCATCTCTCTGCTTCCTGACTGTGGGTGTAATGAGACTAGAGGCCTTTCAGCCCTGCTGCCATACCCTCCCTCCATGTGGACTGTACCCTCAGTCAGTGAGCCAAGACAAATCCTTCCCTCAAGTTGCTTTTGCTGAGTATTTTGTCACAGCAATGGGAAAAGTAACTAATACAGAATTAGCAATAGCATTAAGCCCTTGGGTTGAAGGATGCTTGAAGTCTTCTCTGAACTTTATGTGTTTATAGACAATATATCTGTATTATCGCTGAGGATACTTCAGAGTTTTCTCTTACTTGCAACACACGTGGAAAGAATGTGGCTGGTAGTGTGTGAGCTGAGGAAGTACAGGGAAGAGCGGCGAGGGCCTACCACCTTGAACGAGGGGGGTGGATATTCTTTACTCTAAGGGAGCAATATAATTGATTAAACGATCTCTCTCTCTCTCTCTCTGTCTC
>NW_008353747.1:2388857-2392938 GCF_000622305.1 Nannospalax galili | reverse complement strand
GTAAAAGGATCCAAGATCCGATTTTGAAAGTCTTCTACAATTCAAAAAATGGCCTCCCCTCCCCTCCCCTCCCCCATACTGGGCTGGAGAGATGGCTTAGCCATTAAAGGCTCAGGCTCACACCCTAAATATGAAGACAGACTTCATGTTTGCAAGGTTTCGGCATGCCAGAAGTTATTAGCAAAAGCTCAAGATGTCAGATGGTACAGGCTACTTTCTAAAGCTTTCAATAAGGCTTCAAAGTTGCCTCCCTCCCAAGACAGGTGGAGAAGAAAATATGGATTTGCGGAGAGAAGCCCCTTTTCGCTTATGGTCTGCAATGTACACTCCCTGGGGGGCTGGCAGTTAATAATTAGGCTTACGGAGCTGGAAAAGCCAGATTCTTTTCCTCAAACTCAGTTTCCTGCAGGTGGAAGCAGGATGTGAAGAGCCACAGCAGAAGACAGATGAGCACCCAGGAGATGCCCAATCCCCCAGGTATTTCTCAAGTACACCTGTTAAGTGAGCACAAGGATGTCTCACTCCATTGATTAAAATACAGCTGTAAGCATGAAGACTGAGAGAGCCTGCCTCACCATCATCTGAGGTTTTCAGTTGCCCCAAAGTACAGCTCATTGAGGACTAGGAGAAAAGCTGTGTATTGAGTGAGACCAGGGCTAGTTGTTTGGAAACAGACTCATCCAGATGCTGTTCTAGTAGCCTCAAAGACAAATTTATTCACTTTGTTCAATAGTCCTGTAGCTTCTATGACTGAGGTTGGTTTCCTTGACAGAAGCCTGACCATAGTAGCTTCTCCATAAAATGTGTTTACTTTCCCTACCACTTCCCAGAATAAAAGACGTATCCCAGGCATTGAGAAATAACTGATATCTGAGAAGCAAAGAGGTGTACGAATCGAGCCCCAAGAACTGCTAACGGTACTTAGACCACATAGCTCAAAGTCAAGTGAAGAGATACTCAGCTCTTCAGTTTGGGTTGGAAAGGAGAGACTTCAGCTGAGTTTTGAGCCCTTACACCTGAGCTGCCTCTTCATCCTCTCTCAGATAGAGCTTCATCTTCCCAGGAAACAAGCTTCTGAGGGTTTTGTCTTTGGATGACACCAAAAACGGAATTGATTCTTATTTCCAGGGAGCCTTGAGTGGGTTAGGTGATAGACAAACAACATGTATAAATCCAAAATTGTTCTCTGTGGGTGACAAAAGAAGCAGAAACAGGATGTATGTGGTTCATATGGAAACCCACAGAACACATAGTAGTCATAGGGATGGAATTGTTGGGTTCTATATCACATTCTCTATATGTATGTGTATTATGTTCTCTATATTTAACATTTTAACACAGTGCTGAGCTATTTTCCAAAGTGGCTCATGATTTTGATTCCCAACTAAAATGAATATGCTCACCAGTTCTTCAAATCAAAAATACAGGCAGGGCTGGGGTATAGCTCTATGGTGAAACACTTACCTACCATGAGCAAGTCTAGCAGGGGACGAAAAAGTAACATGGAGTAACCAATGATGTTAAGGATGTAAGGAAGCAGAAAAGCTCATACACAGCACAGTCATTTTGGAAAATAACTTCATACATTTTAAAAAATGTTAAATATAGAGTGTACATTAAACATCAATATAGAAAATATAAAAATCTGACCCAGCAATTCCACTCATACCCATGAAAAAGTAAAATGTGTGTCCACACGAAGGCCTGTAAATGAATATTCATAATAGTGTTTTTGCATAATAGTCAAGAAGTGGAAATAAACCATCAGTTAATCATCTGATGAATAGATAAAATAGTAATAAATAATAATATGGAATGACATGCTACATATGGATGGACCTCAAAAACATTTAAAGTGAAAGAAGCCAGTCACAAAGGCCACATTCTGTAAATTCTGTTTGAATGAATTGTCCAGAATTAGTGACTCTAAACCATAGAAAGTAAATTAGTGGTTGCCTGGAGCTGGGCAGGTGGCTAAGAGTACAGGAACTCAGGCCCGGAAATCATGATGCTCTTGTCTCAGCCTTCTGAGTCCTGAGACTACAGGAGTGCATCACTGGACCCAATGTAAATACAATGTTCTTTCTTTTTCTTTTTTTGCAGTACTGAAAGCTGAACCTAGGGTCTCAAGCCCGCCAAGCAAGCACTCTACCACTGAGCTACATCCCCAGTCCACGTTTTTGTTTTTTTTTTTTTTAAGGCAGGGTCTCACAGAATTAACTGTACTGGCTTCAAACCCACTCTCTAGCCCAAACATATGTAGGCAAACATACTCAGAAGGCTGGGAATATAGCTCGGTGGGTAGAGTGTTTGCCCAGCATGCACCAAGCCCTGAGTTCAGTCCCCAGCACTGTGCATAAACTGTGTGTGGTGGTATATGCCTATAATCCCAGCACACAGGAGGTAGAGAACAGGAAGAGAAGAAGTTCAAGTTCATTCTCACGACATAGCAAGTTTGACACTAGCCTGGGATATGATACATGAGACCCTATATTTAAAAAACAAATTAAAAGAATACTCCAAAGGATAGTGTGACAAACCATAGGAAATCGGGGCCACACAGGTACAGTCCTGTCAACTTGTATCTATAGTCTGTCCTCATAAGTTCAAAGAAGAAAATCCAGATTGGCCTGGTTCTAAAAGGGCAGAATGTAGGCTGCAATACTTCACAACAAAGGGTAGCACACGACCAGTCAGGGAACTCGCTCATGAGAGAATAGCCTGTTCTCAAAGCAAGGACCTAGGCTGCCTGCGTCCTGAGTACCTGAAACTCATCCTCATCCATCTACCTTCACACCTGAGAGAGAAGGTGCCGTAACAAGCATCTTGATATATATGGGCCTACAATCTGGTTATGAGGTTATCAAGCAAGCAAGACGCCCCAGGGGGATGCATATGCTCTCTTCATAGAGGAAGCTGTGAGTAAATAGCTGGAATCTATCTTGAGGGAGATAATAGAAACACTTTTTTAAAATGTGGAAAAAACAATATTTTCCCCTAGAGCATTAAAGCCTTTCCAGGCTTAGATCATGTTTCTCATTAATGTGCCTCCTGGCCAGATTCATCTCAGACCAGTAGACAAGCAAGGAAGTGGATTTGCCTGATCAGTAGTTTTAATACAAGCCAGGATGACTGGGAGAAAAGGGAGCATCCACCATATTAAACTAGGCCTCTGCTTCTACCCAATTCAAAGGTGCTTGGAGGGTGGCCCAAGGGCACCCCCTGCTTAAGACCTTAGGGGTTCAGGAAGTTTCTAGAAGAATGTATTACTTCCAAGTCTGAGATCTATGCCATTCCTGTCTTAGTGAGGAACCTGTGCCTCCTGGCCTACGTAATGTAAATAGTAAGTGTTGCTAGGAGCAAACTTTGCTAAGAAGCACTGGAGGAGCAGGAAGGGAGGAGGCAGTGCAAGCATTTCTTCACAATGTTTTTGTAGTGCTAGGAATTGAACCTAGAGCCTCACATATACAGGCAAAAGCTAGTCCATTAGGCTATATCCTCATTCCTCTTTTTACTCTTTTATTTTGAAACAGACTCTCACTAAGTTTCTCAGGTTGCCCATGAAATCACTCTATAGCCCAGGCATACCTTGAACTTGTGATTCTCCTGCCTCAGCCTCCCAAATATTGGGATTATAAGCCTGTGCTACCAGGCCTGGCTTCATTCAATTCTTTTTGTGTGTGTGGTTTAAATAGTTGTTATTTATTTATTTTTTAAAAATATTTTACTTATTATTCTTATTTTGTGTGTATGAGTGTATTGCCTGCACCCATGTCGTGCAATGCCTGAGGTCAGAGGGTGGTACTGGGTCCCCTGGAGCTGGAGTTATGAACAACTGTTAGCCACCATGTGGGTGCTGGGCCTCAAACCCAGGTCCTCTGAAAGCGCAGTGTTCTTAACCACTGTGACAACTCTCTAGTCTCACAAATACCCATTATTTAAACATCATAGAAAAATCATCTTAAAATTTAACTGGGGAGCTAGAGGCAAATATTTTTGTTTCTCTGGCCCCTAATTCTTGTAAATAGAATATTTTTTTTTCCTGTCTCTTATCTGAGAATGGGAATGGTGATGGGAGACA
>NW_008353747.1:2319443-2388435 GCF_000622305.1 Nannospalax galili | reverse complement strand
AAATAAATAAATAAATAAATAAATAAATAAATAAATAAATAAATAAATAAATAAATAAATAAATAAATAAATTCCCTCATGAAATTGTCAGTGACCTACAGAGAAACTGAAGCTTAGGAATCATATAGCATACCTGACCCAGTCTGTAAGTGGCAATGTAGGATTTGAACCCAGGTCTGTCTGACTCTAAATCTACAGTCTTAAACACTGGCCATGAATGCAGCCCTGGGGGCAGGGCTAGGGATGGACTCATTTTCTAAAACTACAGGTAAAACGCAGAGCTGCCTGTGACAGAGATATCTCCACCTGTGGCTGCAGTTACCCATTAGAAGTCCCATGGATGCCCTCTGTGGGTAATAGAGTCCCCATCTCAATGCTCCCAAATGCCCCATCCCTGGAGGTGGCAAGAAAGATCTTTTTTTTTCTGGCTCAGCTACCAACTCCTTTTGTGGGTACATAGTCTAAACTCAGCATGTCACCTCTCTGGGTCTTGGTGTCCAAGTTATAGAATTAGAACAGGTTTGGTGCTTTTCAAATTTATTATTCCATAACTCACAGTAAGAATATTTTTATAACCCATTTTGTATGTAAATATGTTTTTCCTACAAAACAAAGGTTATTCTTACTCTGTGTGATGTACCTACTGTTTTCCTGTTTTATTCTGTTTCCTCTGGTTGTTAGTTTTAATGCTAGTCACAGCTCATTAATTGATTTCACTACCTCAGTGGGTCATGACCTGCAATTTGAAAGCCCCTTCTAGAATGCTCTCTAATGACCATTCCAGCTGTGGCACTTGATGGCTCTTTACCCAGGCTTTTCCTGTTCTCACTCAGAGCTGATGAGCTGGCTGGGCCTGTCCCATTCTGCTCCTTCCCTCCCAATTCCCAGAATTTCTCTTCTGGCCACCTGCCTCAGGAGTGAGCACACTCAGACCTACCCTCATGAATTCCATTAAGTTACAAGACTTGCTCAAGGTCACAGCACTTGCCTGTACACCCAGGATGCAAAGGCCAGAGCTTTTTCCACAGCTGTCTATCTCTTGAGATGGAATCAGTGGTCAGGAAGTGCCCAGGCCTCCAGGAAGAAGCTTTTCCTCTCACTTATGCACACCCTCAGCCTCCCCCAAAGAGCAGGCATTGCTTCTCACCCTCTGTACCCCCACACACACCTCACCTTTGCTGGTTTCCAGGTCAACCTGTCAAGTATGTTTGTCCTGTCAGTTTGAGTATATACCTGGGTGTCAGGTATGTGTTTGAGGATGAGGGACAGGTAAGTCAGTCTCTTTCTGTCTATCTGTTCCATAGGCAGATTTCCGAATCTTTGTGCTCACTGAACAGATATTCTACCTCATGCAGGTTTTAATTGGACAAACCAAATGTGAGTCATTAAAACTGTGTCTTTCTTCCAGTCCCAAGAGTGGATTTTTTGACTCTCCCTGTCAAATACCACCCTGAATCTGTGATGTATCATCCAGGAGTCCAAGGATATATTACCTAGGGATACAGGGAGGGTCAGGGAGGGCCTATGGCCTCCCTACATAGGAACCCCCACAGACACTCAAAACAGTGTCAGAAAGGGCTTCTGGTCCCAGGGGGACATCTATAAGCAAAACTTTGACTTGAGATTTATAATGGCTATTAATTACTGTGCTGAATTTAGGTAAAGAGAAAAGATGTGGAATGATAGCTAGATGGCAGCTGATGGATGCTAAATAATAGATAGCAGCTGTGAGATGGTAGGCAACACTAGATAGGAGAATAAGTAGCTCACAGACTGTAGTGCCAGCAGATAATAGATAGCCACTGATAGTAGATCACAGATAACAAATGGAAGATCCTGGATAATGTCGGAAGATAATAGAAGCTGATAGTAGATAATAGTAGATGGTTGATAAGAGACACTAATAACGGATAATAGGAGCTAGATGATAATAGTACCTAATGGTGCCTAATAGTTGGTAAGTGATAATAGTTACTAATAGAGGGCAGTGCTAATAGCAGGTAATAGTGGCTGGCCAAGGATCAGAGCAGATAGATAATGATGGGAAAGACCAGGACATACAGAACAACCCATGGGCCGACCCAGTTGCTCAGCATATGGAACAACTCCCTAGTTCCCATCTATTATTCCAAACGACTTCAGAACACTTTGGGGCACCCTTCTATAAGCCCGTCCTAAAGCTTGTGGAACCTAAGGTGGAAGGAGCAGGGGAGATTTTGCCCACTCATCGAAAAGCCTTGTTTGCATCGTGTGTGTGTGTGTGTGTGTGTGTGTGTGTGTGTGTGTACATGTACGTGTTTGCGTGGGTACAAGCATGCACATGCATGTGAAGACCAGAGGTAAACTCACATGTCCCCTCCTCAGAAGCCATCCACCTTGTTTTTTGACACAGGGTTTCTCATTGGCCTGGAACTCGCCAATCGGTTGACTGCCTGTCCAATGAGCCCCCAGAATCCGCCTGTTTCTGCCTCATCCAGACTGTGATTATAAACATGAGTCCATGGGTTCTGAGAATTGAACTCAGGTCCTTGGGCTTGGGTAAGAAGCACTTTAATCCCCATCCTTCACTTTGTTTGCATTTTAACTTTCTTAAATGGTGCAGTATCTTAGGCCTGTCTTCTAATCCTAGGATTCCTCACCCCCCACGGGAGAGAAAGGGTCATAATCCCTGAACAATACACAGCAAAGGGCAAAATGGGAATATATGATAGACTTTGATATTTCACAGTGTGCTTCAAAAATCAGAGGTCAGCAAAGCAAGGACGGCTCCTCTGCGAGAGGCAGATCACCGGCCTAGCTGTGGACACAGAGGAGGACAATGTCTTCCTTCCTGGGGGCCAACAGGAGGCTCACCAGAGGCAGAGACAGCATGTGACCGATGCTGATGAGCCAGGGAAGCCCCTTCTTGATCTTCCACAGATGTTCCTAGTCTGAATGAACGTCCTCACGTGGGCCAATACCTGATCTTGTTTGGCTGAAAGCCTCCTCCACTGTACTGAAGTAAAATCTCCCCATCTCTAACATCTTAGCAGGGATACATGGTTCTTCCTGACCTGGTACAACCCTAACTTTCTGACCTACATTCTCCCCTGTCTTTTTCGCTGCTTCAAGGACTCCTGCTAATTCTACAAACAAGACAACTCCTTCCCACCTGGCCTTTATACTTGACATCGCCTCTTCTGAGTGTTTTTTCTCACCATCCATAAGCCAGATCTGTGTGCATGGCTGGCTTCTTCTGACTACTCAGGCCATCTCTGAAAAGACTGTTCCATCTCTTCCATAGCATGCTGAAGCATTTAACCTCACCATAAATTTTCTTCTCAGTGTATTTAAGTCATTCCATGTCTCTCTATTCCACTCAAGTGTGATTTCTATAAGGTTCCAAGTATCCCCAGCACCTAGAACAGTTCCCAATACACACAACACCTCAGTGCAATATTTGTCAAATGTATGAACAAACAAACACAGTGCCGTCACATAGGCTTCAAGATGGCAGCTATGGGCCAGACAGGCTGGGGGACTGAAACTGGTGGTAAGATACTAGATAAGTGCCTTACCCTTCTGTGATGGCTAATCTGGGTGTCAACTTGACTGGATCTGGGATTAACTGAAATGAGAGAGATCTTCTTAATTGGATCATCTGAAGCTGAAAGACACCCTAAATGTGGGTGTTACATTCTGACGGCAGCCCGTATCAAAGGCCATGGCAGTGGAGAACGTTTTTGCTTTTCGCTGCTTGCCTTCTTTCTTCCTGGTGAGTTCGTCTTGCTGCTGTAGACTGAAGACTAGGCAATCTTTTGGAATTCATCAGAGCTTCAGCACCAGATTGGGACTACTGAGACATGCAGCCTCGTGGACTGAGCGACTACGGACCCTCAGCCTCTCCAGTATGGTGCAGCCATTGTTGGACTATTCAGATTTTACCTTGTGAGCTAAGCTAATAAATCCTTATACATATATATTCCTTCTACCGGTTTTGTTTCTTTGGAGAACCCTGACTAATACACCTTCTTACTATCTTTAGTTGCCCAGCAGCAAGCACCAAGAGGAGCTCAGCAACACTGATCTTGATCTGAGCCTTTACCGTGGAATGCTGAGAAATATGCCCCCACACACACACCGTTAATGCTCCCATACACACCTTTAAAGCTCCCCCATGGTTAACCTCAAAGGACTGTTCTTCTTTCCTCTATTCTAGTCAAGACAACTTCCAGCCTTCCCAGGACTCCCACAAGACTCACAGAGGGCTCTCTTGTTTGCCTGCCTCTGTGAAACCCTAGGCCCCCTTTCTTTACTCCGGGATGCTCTTCGTTAATTTTCCACATTGCACATAGCCTTAATAAAAACATCTCCTTAATTAACGGGCACATCCTGCCTTTCACAATACTTTTCCCCTTGCAGAGTTAATGTGAGGATTAAATGAAATAACATGTGTGAATGTTGTATTGCACAACACCATCAATGTAATTTTCCTCTGTGGGATTTGAACGTCTCCAGTGATTCTCCAGATTGAGACAGAGTATTATATTAGCCCAATCATAGGTCACAGAAAAATTAAGAGCAAAGTGTAATTGTTGTCACTCAGGACTACAAACCCCTCATCAATCACCTCTACACCTATGATATGACAAACCAGGAGGGAAACACTTGCTCTAATTTCATTTTACACGTATATATCTGTGAATTTGTATATTTTCATATATGCCCATAGAGCATATATTCATGTATGTATATATTTCCACATATATCTATCCCTATGTCTATGTTTATGTTTCCAGATATTTTGCACATGTGATATGCATCAATTTTAAGTTCCATGCACAGCACATACTATAAGTTAGGAACCATTTTTTATCTCCTGTATATCACATGATAAGCACTACCAGTTATTATTAATCTCATTTCCAGGAGAGGTAGCAGTCTGAAAAACAGGTAAGTAGCTTGTTGGGCCAAGGTCACATGACTAGTGCCAAGGCTGGGATGAGAAGCCGGAGGCGGCTGGCTCCAAAGTTCATGCATTTTCCCTCTACGTTTATGTCTTGCTAAATATTGTTCACTTAACAAATAGTTCAAGTGTCTGGTCTGGACTTTACATACACAGGACACAAAGAGTTGTATATATAGATGTGCCTCTCTGGAAGTTCCTAGACTGCTTTCTGAGACAAGACTGAGAATGTGGGACTGATGAAGAGACCACACGAGGCAGAACTAATAAGATCTCCAGGGTGAAGATCAGAGAACGGTGAGATTAGTGCGCAAGGGTGCTGGCCATGTGCTGCTTCCTGTGTGCTCAAAGACGGATGGGATGAGTAAGTCATTAACCGATGCTTAGGGAAATAGTAGGTACTACATTGGTCTCTTTTTGTGACCACCTCTGGTCCTCTGATTGGGTAAGAATGGTAGCAGAGAGCATCATTCTGCCTTCGGTGAACTCCTCCCCATGGATTCTCCTGCCACAGCTCTCCAAGGGCTACGCTGCCTTCCTGGGAACAAGACCCTCAGCTAAGAAGCTCAGATCTTCTTGTAGGTGGTACTGTTCCTTCCAGCTCCCTGTATCTGTTAGGAGCCTCCCAAAGAGCTGAAGATTTCTAAGTTATGGAAATTAAAGAGCAGGCGTATTCTTAGTTCCCTGTATTGCACAATGCCCATTAACCAATTAATGGCTGGGCAGATGCCAACCAGTACCAGTGTAATTATTAGATGGTAATTGCCATATCATTAGAAGGTAAATATAGGGTCGAACTGTCATCTACCCTGTAGAGGGCAACTGGGAATTCCTTTTATTCCTATTAAGCATAATTATTCCCCAGTCTCTAGGAACCTGTGATTTCCAAAATAATTATATAGTGTTTTCCAACTCCATCCATGAGAAATGGGTTCAAAAGCAGACAGTGAGGGCCAATCTAGGGAGCTATGAGAAAGGAGAGTAAAGCTCATAGCAGCATCATGGTTCAGAGCTAAATCAGCTGGACATCTCAAAGGACAAAAGGATGAAGGAAGGGAAAGAGAGAGAGAAAGAAAATACATTAGTTGTTGTGGTAGCTTGAATGTGAAATGTCTCTCATGGGCTCATGTATTTAAATACCTGGCCCTGAGTTGATGGAGGTATTGGAGTAGGTTGTGGAACCTTTAGAAGGTAGAGCCTTGCTGAAGAAAGTCACCGGGCAGGCCTTGAAGTTTTGTAGCCTGGCCTTACTCCTGTTCTCTCTCTCTCTGCTTCTTGCTCCTGCTACCACATCTTCCCCACCATGATGGATTGTATCCCCCTGGAACTGTAAGCCAAAATACACTCTTTCTCCCCCAAGTTGCTTTTGTTGGGGCATTTTATCACAGCAATAAGAAAGTAGCTAAGACAGATTTCACATTGCCATGACTACATACCTGACAAGAAGCAACTGAAGGAAGGATTTATTTTGTTTCCCAGTTTGAAGGCACAGTCGATCATGGTGGGGAAGGCATGGTGGAGTTCACAGTGGCAGAGGTATATGGCTGAAACTCCTCACCTCCTCTCATCTAAGTGAAACAGAAAGCAGAGAAGAACAGGAATCTGGGTCAAGCTATGAATGTCCAGGCTTATGCTCAAAACAGTGCCAACAGCTGGGACCAAGCACAGAAACATGAGCTTGTGGGAGTCATTTTACGTCCAAACTATAATAAAAGGTTCATTGAGATTACTAGAACTTTTTGTCTCCAGATCTATAGAAAACAATCACACAGGTCTTCATCCCTCTCCAAGAGATGAGATCACTCATTCCTTCAGCCCTCCAAAGTTGTGTGGCCACTATCAAGTGTGGTATACTAGGCACACTGCTGGAGGCAGAAAGCAAACTGCAACAGGGAACTTGTTTTTAAGAGACCAAATCATGGGAAGGGGTACACTACTGACAGCCCCCATTTTATAACCCAAGAAACTGACGTTTTCCTGGTCAGGTAGCCTTGTTAACTCTTCCCAGAAAAAAATTAAATAAACAAAAGTAGCAACCCCAAAAAGCAGAAGGTCTTCTATTACACTAAAAGGTACCTTCTCACTAGCAAGGCAGGAGCTACATAGGTATGACAATTGGGACATAAAGTTGATAAAGAACTGTAAAGGCTGTGGGGTGAAAGCTAAGGCAAGCAATGTTCCCAGTCATGGAAGACGTGCAGCTCTGACCCAGTGCAATCCAGGAAAACCAGAGACATCACTTTTCATGCTAATGTGTGTTAACACCATATATCACCTCTAAAGAGAGCCTGACTCTAATAAACATTTACACCAAAACTATTTCCTATAAATCAAGCAACAAATACCCGACCTAGCTAAGACTTGCTTTGTATCCGGGAGTCTCACTATTAAATCAAGTATTGTAATTTGCTTCAGAAATGTTTTGCCAAAAGGTTAAAATATCCATACTTGTAGCTCATCAATCTCATGGGGCGGTGAGAAGCCCCTTTCTTTTGTTTCTCTTTATTATTCAAGCCTTCTTTCAGTTTTATAACTGGCTACCCTGTAGCTCTCTCAAGCTATAGGACCTGGACTGAGAGAATGGGTTTAGCTATAAGAGGAAGGGATTAACTAGATCAGAGGCTTTTTAATACCTACCAGTGATTAAAAAAATAATAACAACAGAAACAGTATACTAATTTCTACATTAATAAGCCTATTGTGTTGTTAGGCACTGAGGTAGCACTGGGGATAAAATGCAGAATGAAGATGGACAGGAGCCCTGCCCTCATGGAATTTATAGTTGAATAATTTACAGGGGCCTTTATACCCCCTTATACATCGTGTCTCTTTTAATCCTCACCACCTGATAGGATTATCCTCAGTCTATTGATAATGTTAAGTAAACCACTCAGCCTTCCATACCCAGGAAAGGGTAGAGGAGGGATTTTAACTGAGACCTGTCTGGTTTCAGGCCCAGGCCTACCTGTGACCCTATACCTCTCTCCATGTATGGAAAGATAGTTCTCAGAACACTGAACAATTATCTACCTCAACTCCCAAGTGACCCCACAAGTGTGACTTGTTGTCTGCCATCTACCCAGCTGTTAATAACCATGCCCCAATTATTGTTTATTATCTTTGTGGCACACAGATACCGTAGCAATAAAATTTACCCTCAACAATAAAGTACCTACTATGATTTCCAGCTACTAATGGAATTGCTATTTTTGTTTACTTTAAAACCATAGCAATAAAATAGGCTCCCAACAATACACTTGCAGTTTTTTATGTCTTTAAAATTTACTGGAAGTGATAGCTGAAATCACAGAATGCCTGTAAGCATGCAAATGGCCTTCCTAAAAAAAAGAATTTTGGCTTCAATCATGATGGGGCTGGAGAGAAGGCTCAGCGGTTAAGAACACTGGCTGTTCTTGCAGAAGACCTGTGTTTGAATCCCAGCACCCACATGACAGCTAACAACTGTCTGTAACTCCAGTTCCAGGGAATCTGACAGCCTCTTCTGTTCTCTGTGGGCACTGAATGACACGGTGCACTTACCTACATGCAGGCAATGCATGCATACACATAAAAATAATAAGTAAATTTTTTTTTTAAAGTGAAGGTTGAGAGCCATAGTTACTTTGGAGGCCCAGAGGCATCTGGGTCACATGAACCCAATCTTCTGTTTGATGATCAGGGGCAAAAAGGCCATCCTTTCTCCCCATCAAGAGAAGCCAAAGAGATCCCTGCGAAAGTGAGAAGTTGAGGGACAGTTGAATGTTCCAGGAGTTCTGGCTGTTCTTGTCTGGTGCCTGCTCCCCTGTAGGGAGAGGCTGTAAACAGTGTATGTTGTTCTATAAGCTGCTCCCTGGGACATGGTCCCAAGTCCAAGGGAAAACTGGAAAACAAAGGCAGATGACATGATGGAAAACCGAGAGTGACCCTACTAAGATTAAGACCAACTGAAGGGCTAGGGATACAAGTTGGTGGCATAGCACTTACCCAACGTGTGAGGCTCTGGGTTCAGCCTCCAACACTGGGGGGTAGGGAAGAACCACTTGAATATGCATAGCTTCAGAATATGTCTTCCCCAAGAATCTCAACCTATGGCTTTGAATTTGGTCATCTCATTGGGTTAAGACACAACTCCAGAAAGGCCTTGCCAAGTTGTTACCATTGATATAATCTATTACTACTCTAGCAGAGGTTGGCTTGTCAATCAAATTTTCTTTCACGAGTAACACTCCAGATAAGGAAAACTTGATGAAGGTTGGAGGAGCTAGTTAACCCAGAAAAAGGTTCAAGACTGGGGAGAGAGACAGGCGGCTGGACCACAAAATAAGAGATGAGGCCTGGACAGAAGGCCAGTGGTGAGGAAGAGGGGGTAACAAGTGGAAGAAGGTGGTGAAGAGAGAGGAAAGAGTGGAAACATTTCTCAACAGAGATAAAGGTTAAATGAAGGAGTGCGAATGGATGGAGAGACAGAGCCTGCTGGAGCATATCCAGGTTCACAGGTCTAGGTGGTCCTTAACACTTGAGAATTTGGAATGCAAAGTGGGGGTGGGGGGTGGGGGGTGCAAAGGACAAAGCTTCAGGCAGATATTCAAAGATAAGAATGAGAAGTGACAGCATTCAAAGGAAAAGCATCCAGCCTCTCAGAGAGGAATGGGAACAGACTACCAAAACTCCAAGCATAAGGAAACTAGACAGACTGACTATTGTGCATGTTGGAGTTAAGCTGAATTGACTAGCAGGATTGTGACTATGAAACTTGTCAGTCAATGCTATTCTACACTGAGGGTTTTCTGACACAGCTGATGGAACTGACTCTGGGCCCTTGGTAGCTACTAGGAGGTCAGATAAAGCACTCATGTAGGGGGACAGAAGGCACCTCATGGGGATCCTTATTTTCTGACACTTGGGCATCATAGAAATGGGGTACAGAAGTGAGAACTGAAGACTTTCCAACCTGTTTTGTCCAGCACACATTGTTAAAGGCACATGTACAATGCACATACCCAACTCCCAGGCATGTGCAGTCACCCACACTGCCTTCAACCTCATCCCTATCCAGATCCTGAAATTATCTAAGTCTACCCACACTTTGCCTGCAATATTCAAGCCTGACTCTCATCCCTACCATGGACTACGAGTGGCTGGGAGGAGGGCAGGCCCAAAGCCTTCTCTAAAAGTCCTCAGGAACTGTATTCTGCTGGGCCAGGGCCTCCTCTTCTGACTTGGGAGGGTTATCAGGCTTGATCAAGCTAAGCAGGAGGGACAGGCTGGGGGCCACTGGATAGGCCACTTCAAAGAAGCAGACCAGTACAATCTGAGCAACACAGAGAGGCAGTGTCTCATTGTTACAGAGTTTGGGATCACCAAGAAAAGACCACCAGACACTGGGTCAGATTTTAATTCAAAGTTTTATTCAAGCTAGCTTTGACTACTGAGGAATAAGGACTATAGCCCCGGGGGAGTGGGGAGGCTACCTTTGAAAGCAAAAAACACAAGGGGACTTTCCAGGTGGGGGTATCGATTACCCAGGCAGGCAGTGGTTAATCATCTCATGACAGTTATACAATTGCAGGGTCCAAGGTAGAGGGGCTTTCAGGGGGTCACAGTTTTGGGGGGATCACAGTTTCGATACATTGTTTAAAGATCAGGCAAATAGGACATTTTCCATCTTTTTGAACAAACAAGCAGGGACACAAGGAAAACAGTTACAGCGACTGAGTGGCACCATCACTCTGTGGAACCCGCAGCTGTAAGGAGTTCAGGATCCCATTTCCTTCGGGACACAGCAATGGTTAATTACAGAACTGGGGATAGGGGAGAATTCAGTTCAGGGTTACTTCCTTAAGATGCAGTTTCCAAAAAAGGAGCCTCTCTGGCCAGCACAGTGTCCACTCAGCTGTAGGCTTCCAAGAAGGCCACCATTGCAGGAAGCTAATGTAGTATGGGTTCATGTTTGAACACACTTGCAACTGTTGCTGAATTGGTCCACATAAGCAACAGCCGCTTCTCTGTAACTCCACACAGAAAATAATAATGGCCAACTTTCCACAGCACCTCCGGTCCCTGGGATGTTCTAGGGCTCTCTCCAGACAATTCAGATCCCCACCAGGATTGCCTACCTACCTTCTCTGCCTCTTCAAACCCAGTTCATTCTTTAAAGTCTGACTCAAGCCTTCTGTCTCCATGAAACCTTTCTCTAACCCCACTGCACATGTGGCATAGCCTGCTTGACCTCTAAGAGCTCTCACTGCAGCTTTGCCATGGTCATTCATGTTCTCTTACCCCAAGTGGACCACCAGTTCCTGGAGGCCAAGGAAGGCTCTGTCATGCATTGATCTAATGTCTCCTAAAGACCCCATAATTAAACATTTGTGACAGTTAATTTAGGGTTGCTCAGTTAGCATTATTTTAGGGTGTGTCTGTAAGGTTTCATGCCATAGGAGATTAGCGTTTGAATCAGTGGACTGAATAAACGAGATCACTCACCCACATGGGAGCGCATGATCCAATCCTTTCGAGCTTGGAGAGAACAAGGCAGGATGAGAAAGTCACTCTTTTCTAGCTCATAGCATTCATCTCCTGCCCACAGACATCAGCACTCCTGCTTCTCTGGCCTTCAAATTCAAACTGAACTTTCCATCAACCTCCCTGTTTCTCTCTTGCAGTTCATGAGACTTCATAATCCTGTGAGCCAATTCCTATTTCGCACACACCCTATTGATTCTGTTCTTTTGACTAATGCAGGGTTCAATTTAAAAAAAAAATCTATGAGAACAGATGGGGTGAAACACACTGAGGCTTAAAAAGTTCAAGGCCAGCCCAGGATACACAGTGATACACAGTGAGACTCAAATACAATATACAGACACACACACACACACACACACACACACACATTTGTGAATCAGTATCAGTAAGGGGAGCGATGCCCTCAAAGTCATACAGAAAAGGCACTCACAATAGAGCTCACTCACACTATTTATTTAACTTCTCCAAACCTGCTTTTACTTGAGGTACAAGGAACCCTAGCTCATAATGCTTTGAACCAAAAGAAATACTGTGTGTTAAGAGGGTCACACAATAACAGACATGTAACAGATGCTCAGGTGGTACTATACCTCTCCTGCCTAGACATGTGCCTGTTAGGATAGTATGTCAGTACATGATTATGGAGAGGGTCAGGAATGGCTTTCCCAAGCAGAGTCACATCCTACAGTAGTTAAGGGTACAGGGTCAGCAAGACTCAGATGCACCCAGCATCTTACATAGGGGAAGATGGTTAGCTTTGCCTTGGTCAGTCGCCATGGTGATGGCAATGGAGAAGGCACCAGCACTGAGCAGTGAATTCTTCCTGGCCCAGTTCTTCCACTAGGGACAGAGAAAAAAGACTTCCCAGGCTTTTTCTGATCATGTCATCTCAACTCATCTACATCCCTCCAGATTCTAAGCCCTCCTTACAACAGCACCATCATAAGGGTAAGTAAGGGAGGGAGGGAGGATGGCAAAGTAAGTAAAGATGTTTAGGGTTACCAAGAAAGATTCCATTGTTCCAAATGTCTCCTCCAGCACTCTCAATGCCCCCTTCAGACATCCACCCTAAGGCTTCAAGGTGGGCGTGGGTAAGAGGCATGAAAGGAAACTTTTGTTGATGGCTACCAGATACCTGTAAAGCATTGTGCTGCCTCCTTTAAGTCCATTTTCCCCTTTGAGCCACAACATTCTTCATAAGGAAGGATGGCTATCTCTAACTCCTAAAGACTCAGAGTACATTAAACATGTTTATCGAAGCTAAAATTTGAATTATGTCTGATCCAAAAGCTGGAACTTCAAGGCTAGAGATGAAGCTCATTGGTAGAGTGCTTGCCTGGTATATACAAAGCCAAGCCCTGAGCTCTATCCAGCACCAATAAATAAATATCTATCTATGATTCTAAGGGAGCAGCACACCCCCTTATCCTTTGAGGTGTGGGGCTTGTAATTGATGGATGAGAAGCCGAGGGACTGGAGTATAAGCCAGAGCCAGGTCACAGGTGAAAGAGTCAGATTTTTGATGGAAGCACCAAGGTCAGAGTTTAGTCAGGAGTGGAAACTTAGCCTGTCCTCGGCCCACATGCCCTTATCTTGGGATGGCAAGATGGAGGAGGAAGGTGAGTACATATGGTGGCACCTACCTGGACAGGGCAGATTGGTGAGATGGGCAAAAGAGGATCAGCCCCTCTCTCCTTATAGGCTTGTCATCCTCTCCTGTTACAGCCAGAAAGAGACCATCCCTCCACCTCCTGCAAACTTGCATTAAAAAGAATCAAGGAAATAATTACAGGATGGAGAGGATTTATTAAATTGGATAAGTCTTGGCTACAGCCTTCCTTTTAGGCTTTGAGTGGTTTGTGTATTTTTTTCATTAAGGCTGCATAATAAAATAATTGCATAATTAGTGAGGAATTTGTTACCTTTCAAGGAAGAGACTTTAATTCCCCTGAAGAACACCTCCCCTCCCCCAGGCTGTCTCTATGATAGTGTGAGGAGGAGCACAGAGGAGAAGAGGAGGGCTATCCTACCCATCCACAACTCCTGGGGTGGGTGATCACCATCGTACACTATCTTAGACTTTGTTAGATCTTCTAGCAGGAGGGCTAGCCGAGCATCCAGTAGTCATTCTTCTTGTGAGACCCTCCACAATAGTCTCAAACCAGTATTCCCCAGGTTGCAGTACAGGCAGCCTTCTCAGAATCTGTATACAATGCACATTCCTCGGTTCCATTCCTATATAGTCCACAAGAGGAAGGGAAGGGCAGGTGTCATCCGGTCACTAGCTTTGTATTTTGTTTTGTTTTATTCTATTTTGAGATGGCCTCAAGTATCCCAAGCTAGCCTCAGACTCACAATGTAGCTGAGGATGACCTTGAACTCCTAATCTTGAGTGCTAGGATCATAGTCACATATGCCGCTGCACCCAGTTTATGCAGCCAAGCACTCTACAAACTGAGCTACATCCCCAGATCCCCTTACTCCCTTGTATTCATATTAGAGCTTGATTAGCACTGGTTCAACCAGGGACCCGATGAAGTAAAGCAAGATGTCAGGGAAAGAGGACTTGATGCTCTCAGGAGAAGAGCACAGTTACATGCCCCTCAACACCCTCCACAGTACGAGCGGTCAGGGAAACCCTTATTGATTATTACTAACATTCCTTCTCCTACTTGGTCCTCACTTTTCCCCTGTGTATGTTGGGGGATTGTGCACAATATTCCTCGGTCCCTTCTCACTCTGCAACTCTTTGATTCAATGACCTTCTGTCAATGTATGCCTCATCATCTCCCTTTTCTTCTGTAATGTGTTGTCCCTCCTGATTCAAGAGGTGACTGGGGGATAAGGTAGAAAATAAAGGGAAGTCAGGAAGAGTTGATTCCAGAACAAACACTCTTACAGATTTTATAGCTCTTAAGTTCTGGTGCCTAATCAGACACAAACATTCCAGGGAGTGAGTCCAGTTACAGTTTTGATTGTCACTGACTTCTCTGTTCTTAACAGCAGGTTTCATAGGAGGAAGAGAATAGATAACAGGATATATACTGTTCAGATGTGAAAAGGAAGGAAAAAAAATATATGAATGGTCTGGAAGTCCTGAATTTCAGGCTCAGCACTACAGTGTGCAACTGCATTGTAATACTCAAGGTTTTTTGTTATCATAATAAAATACCAGAGGCAGCCTCCTTTGAAGGAAACAAGATTTATTTCGCCCATATCTCTAAGGATGAAAGTCCAAACATCATGGTGCCGATTCTGGTTGGGTCCTGTGACAAATGGCAGAGCTTGTCCAGGGAGAAGAATTCACATCATCGGACAGGAAACCAGAAAATGACTCAGGGTCAGACTCAGGCTTCTTGAACATACTCTATGTGGCAAGAACACACCTCAGGAAACCAGTTCCCCTTCTGAGATCAGTCTACCAATGACAAATCAGTCCACCAATGATTAACAATCTCCCAAAAGGCTCCATCTCTTGAAGGGCCCATCACCAAAATACCACCATTCAGGGGGTCACAACTACAATATATGAGCCTTTGGAAGGAAACATGTAAACCATATCTACACCACAGAATCCATGATGCATGGTGCTGAATTTTGCCTGCCCTGTGATCCTGGGAAATGATAAAGGCTAAGACATGTTGCCCCATCCTTTGTATCCTAGAAAACAGTTTACAACAGAGGCTGGGGAGACAGCTTAGTCAGAAAAGTGCTTGCCTCACAAGAATGAGCAACTGAGGTCAATCCCTAGAACCCACATAAAAAAGCAGGACTTGGTGCTGCACACTTGTAATCCCAGCACTGGGTCTATAGAGACCAGTGGAACCCTGATGTTCCCCAGCTAGTCAGCCAGTCTACTTGAAGAGTTCCAGACCAGTGAGAGAAACTTTCTCAAAAAGCTGAGGTAAATAGAGCTTGAAAAATGACACTCAAAGTTGACCTCTGACATCCACACACATGTAAACGTGTGAGCACGTGCGCGCGCGCACACACACACACACACACACACACACACACACACACACTAGCTTACTACAAAAACAAACACCCTTACAACTTACATAAGACTTGGGTGCCCCCTGAAATGTTTATGTCACAGGGTAGGCAATAGACTTTCCAAAGTGTCTTGATTTTTTGTTTTTGAGATAGGGTCTCTCTGTGTAGTCCAGACCAGCCTCAATCTTGTGATCCTCCTGTCTCAGCCTCCCATGTGCTAGGATTACAGGTATGCCCCACCATGCTCCACCAAAGTCTCCTTTTGCATCATAAATTATTGGTCAAACTGCTCCTCTCCACTGATCAAATAGAACAAGATGCTCATTAACCATGCTTTGATCAAACTTCTCCCCTCTGTCCAGACCCTGAACTTAAGCCTCTCTCTGCCTAAACCAATGGATTACACTTCCTGGGAAGAGGCTGGCCTCATCAGGACCCATCATCAGAGTCATCATGCAGCTGTGTCCCTCCTCCATCCTATTCTTTCACACCTAGTACTTTCTGGCTTGTTTGTCCCTCTGTAGAGAAGAAAGCTCCGTTTGCTTCTAAATCTTGGAATGCTCACAGATTGGGGTCAGAGCCCCAATCTTAGAACAATGCCCCACTGCAATAATCCCTTTCCAATTTTGCAGCAATCCTTTTTTAATAGTCTGTCAAGGTTTGTCATTTGTGTGTTTGTGTGTGTGTGTGTGTGTTCATGCATGTGCATGCACACATGTGAGTACACAGGTCTATGCAGGTGCATGTGGAGACCAAAAGACAATCTAGGGTGTAGTTCTTCAGACACAGCTCACCTTTGTTCATCTGTTTATTAGTTTTTTCTTCTTGAGACAGGGTCCCTCATTGGCTTGGAACTTGCCACATAGGCTAGGTCAATAAGCTCCAGGAATCTGCCTGTTTCTGCCTGTATAGCTCTAGGATTACAAACATGAGCTTCCCTAACATTTTTTTTGCATGACTCTGGGGATCAAACTAAGGTCCTCATGTTTTGCAAGGCAAGCACTTTACCAGCCAAGCTCTCTCCCCAGACCCTCCAAGTTTGTTTCTCTCTTTATAAAGGCTACTACATTTCACTACACTTCAGTCTTCTCACCTGCGGAAGAAAAGAAAAAGGAGAAAAAAAAGGAAAATACGTCAAAAAGATGTAAAATCAAAGGCATAAAATCAAACATGCTTGTACTTCTAAAACCCACAAGAACATAAACTTTTCTAGAGCATACTCAAGTCCTTGTCCTTGATTCTCCTCCAGGAACGGATCCCAGTGGCCACACCTGCTCCACTCTGCTCTCTGGCCTCAGACCATCCAGGCTCCTGCCCAAGCCCAGGGCCAGTTCAGTTCCACAGTTTTCATCCGGAAAACCACCACTCCCTTCCCCAGGCGCCATCCATCCCTCATTCATCACTGTCACATCCCACAGAGGACTTTTATTTAACAACCAATTTATTTCCAATTTAACTAATCTGGGGATGGGCCTTCTCTCTCTCTCTCACGCAAACCACCGATGCCTGGGTTGTAAATAGACCCACAAACGAGGGTCCTGGATAATATAAACTCTCATCAGAGCAGCATCAAGAGAGAGGGCTACTGAGGATGTGGGGCGTCAGAGGTCTGCAGGGCAATGCAATATGCAAGCCCCCAACATCAATAACCCTGTAGCCCTCACTTCAGGCCCCTGCACTCAGCGCTGCTTAGGATTATTTATTTGTCTCTTGATTCCCTGGCTCACCTTGAGCCTGGGACAAATGCTTCATAAACAATGTATGAGATGCTAACTAACTCTAGACTGGGAGAGGAGATGCCCATGATCTGCCCCTGGCCAGGCCCCTTCCTCCATTACTCCTGAGCTAAAATTTTATCCCAAAGCCCACTTGTGTCTATTGTGGTTGGCTGGAACAATGGCCTCATCAAAGAGTAACCTTGCTCTCTGAAGGGACTTCTAATCAGTAGTCTGCAAAGATTAGCCTACCCACGGAACATTGATTCACTGGAGACACCCAAGTCAAAGGGCTGTATTTACAAGCTGCAGGTGGGGCAGGCTCAAGGCAGCAAGAAGCTGGGTGGGCTGAAGTCTCTCCCCAGACAGATCTGGTTGGAGACTCTACTCCTGGCCTCCCCTTCCTCCAAGTCCTAAGGCTGTGTGCAGATTCCCATAGACCCATCCAAGGAATGAACTACAGATATCTGGGAAGAAATAAAGGATCAGGAAGCCATGTTTTATTTGTATGCACATGTATGTGTTTGTATGGGTGTGTGTGTGTGTGTGTGTGTGTGTGTGTGTGTGTATGGAAGTCAGAGTTCAACCTTGGGCATCATTTTTCAGGATCCAGCCGCCCTTTTTTTGAGACAGTTTTCTCAATGGCCTGAAACTTGCCAATTAGATTAGTATGGCTCGCTAGCCAGTGAGCCCCAGGGATCCACCTATCTCCACATCCCCAGGGGTGAGATTATAAGTGTGTGCTATCACACCTAACTTTATACAAGGACTCTGGGGATCTAACTCGGGTCCTCATGCTTGCAAGGCAAGTCCTTTACTGGCTGAACCATCGCCTCAGCCCTAGAAACTGTGTTTTAGATGAAATAGAACTACTTACTTCACCTCCTGAATGACTCCCTTTCCTGAAAAGGAAAGTCCTAAACAAAGATCCCTAAGATCCCTCTCGCTCTAACCTTTTCCAGGTGGAACCACAGGGAGACTGACCAAGTTGCTAAGAGATTTATCCTCTCCCTGGCTGGTGTACCCAGGCTTGCCAACACGACTTTAAATTACACTTTCTCAACTCTGCTGCATGTGGCACTTTCTCAGGGCACCTCAGAGGGCAGAGAGAGTTTATGTTAAACAAACACCTCTTGGCTATTAGAAACATAGTTATAGTGGTTGTATGGCTCCAGAGGTGGAGAAAGATTCATTCCCAGGCCGGGTCTCCAGGGAGGACTGAGGTGCAGAATAGCTCTCTCCAGCCCCAGGGACCAGCACAGAGGGTCACTCCAGCCCACATCAATCGCACCCTTGTTTCCTATCCCTGTAACAATAATTACAGATCTGCATCATGCCCCCAGTGTCAGCAGGGGTGGGGGACTTGGGAGGGGATTGACTTGCAGGTCTGCGATTCCATTTAAGAAGGATGGTGGATGTAAGGCCTTTCTAATGTTGGAGAGTCAACTCAATCCTAAAACAATTAGAAGATGATGTGTTTATTGAGAGCCTGCAGCATCTCTTTAAGGATTACCTTCAGGATCCTGGCTTGCATTAGAGCTATGGCCTGAATCTCCAGAGTTTACAAAGGGGCCCAAGAATGGGAAAGGAGAGGAAGAACCCTCCCAGCAGAGCTGTAACTCTCTAAGAAAGAAGGACAAAGAAGCAGTGAACCTCTGTGCCCCTCCTCCCCTGCATCCCAGTGTTACATGGCTGGATTCCTCCAGTGGCCAGAAATATTTAATCGAATACTTTTGTCTGGATCTTGCATCCCTGGTAACCTGAAGATGTTACCATGGCAATCCCCAAGTAATACATCTCGATTATTTATGGCCTTGCAAATAGGGTGGGGAAGCACTGCAGGCCCCACAGAAACAGCAAGAAGGTGGAAGCTTCATTTCCTCCTCACACTGGTCCCCAGGAGCCCCAGAGGAAAGGCAGAAAGAAGACAGGAACATGGTTGGCTGGAATCTGTTCAACGCCTTTTAACATGGAGGGCCTCATTCCTGTATTCACCTTTTCTACCCCTTAGAACTCTCTTGCTTCCTCTATCTTCCATTCTGGGGTCCCCTCCAACACTTCTATGTTGCCCTCCACTCCCTAAAACACAGGTGTTGAACAGATGGGAGGTGTCAGGGACGTACAGTCTGTCTGTGACCTCTGACATATGACCTGATATCCTATAAAGGCTTTGTTTCTTCAAGTGCCAAATGAAGATAAGAAATGGTTCTGAGAGTCAGGATGAGAACTGAGAATTAAATGAAGTAATGAGCATAAAGTTCTGTGTAGACTGCCTTGTGTCTAGTAAGTGCTCAATAAATCCTAGCTGTTTGATAATCATTGCAATATCAGTTGTCCTAGGATACCATTATGTGTGGACAGAAGTCGCTATTTTCAAGGGAGCAGCATAGGGCAGGAAAGCAGAATTCAGGTGGGCAACATATGGGAGCAGTGGATTTCATTTTTTCTCTCTTGTCCAGTCTCCCTGTATCATCCATGCCAAGCCCACCCAGTGCCCTCAGGTCCTGATTGAGCAGCACCTCACTCTGTTCCTCAGGTAGAGCTCCTTGCTCAGACATGGAGTTATTCCAAGAATTTAGCCAGTCACTGTGCATCTAGAAACTTCCATGCCTCCAGTCTAGCTCCCTCTGCTGATGGAGTTCCCTGTCTTGTACACTGCTCCCTCTTGTCTCCCACCTGACTGACTTACTCCTTCTCACCCTTAGCTCTCAATTCCAGGGAGTCTTCTCCAAGAGACCTCTAGGCTGTTAGTGCTCCAGCCTACATGCCCCCCCACATTTGTTCTTCTCTATATTCAAATGCACTCAATCATCGATTAACCTGGCTTCCAGGGGCTGAAGAAATGATTCCAAGATCAAGAACACTGGCTGCTCTTGTAGAAGACCCAGGTTCAGCTCCCAGCTCCTACATGGCAGTTAGCAACCATCCATAACTCCAGTTCCAGGAGATCTGGTGCCGTCTTCTGGCAATCATGAGCACTGTATGCCACAGGTGAGCTTACATGCATGGAGGCAAAACACTCAGACAGAGAAAATAAGAATAAATCAAAAACATAACCTGGCTCCCCAGACTGTGAACTCCATGAGAGCAGAGGTTTGTTTATAATAAATACTGCATCCTTCACAATGCCTGACACATATGAGTATTAAATATATTTCCAAGGGGGCTGGGGCAATGACTCAGCAATTAAGAGCACTGGCTGCTCTTGCAGAGGACCTGGGTTCAATTCCCAGCACCCACATGGCACCCCCAGTTCCAGGAGGATCTGACATTCTCTTCTGATCTCTGGGCAATGCATGACATAGGTGTGCTGACGTACATACAGGCAATATACTCATACACATAAAAGTAAAAATAATAAAGTTTTAAATATGTTTCCAATTAATGAGTGACACCTAAGGACTTACTGTATTAAGAAACAGATTTCAGACTCCATATGTCCAGATATGAAGAACATCCCTCCTCAATTGCCTGAGTTCATCCTGTTTTATGTCTATGGCAATAGGAGATTAGATGACTATGTCTTAGATGAAGATTGGACTAACACTGTCAGATAAGAGGAGGATGCTCAAGGCTATCTGTGTTTGTGTATGTTTGTGTACATGCATGTGTGGTGTGTGTGTCAATGTACCTACACATATACATGTATGAAGAAGTATCACCCTGCCCACTCTGGTCCTAGCAGTAGTGGTTGAGGCCAAGGCTATCATGCAGTCCCTCTCTGTGGAAGACAGGCACTTGGGCAGGTCACAGAGATGCTGATGCCTGAGCAGAACAGATAAGGAGGGTCTAGATAATCAAGGCCAGTTGTCCTGGTCTTCAGTCCTCCGACCCCTACAGGTGTCCCCAGGGCATCATGGAGGCTCATGAGCTATTTTAACACTCCTGTATGCCTAGCAGAAACGACACATTTACCAAAGATAAGGCTGTTCAGACTGCTAACTGAGACATCATTTCCCTGCTTTTGGCTGGAATTACATCAACTCAGTGTGATAACATTACTAATCTTGTGTTGATCTGAACCCCTGATTGGCAGTCAGACATAGCTTTGATTAATAAAAAAATGGGAAAACAAATTATTACTTGATAAATGCAGGGGTTTTTAGTAGACAAAAATCTTTAAAGTATGGGGAGCCTGGTACAGAACAGAAAGATGGCATGACAGTTCAAACCACGGGCTCCAGAGCCTGATACTCCTTTAAGTCCTGGATCAAACAGCTCCCCGCAAAAAAAAAATTGCACCTGTTTCTTAACTCTCCTAAGCCTCAGTTTCTTGATCTACAAAATGGGAGTCATGGTAATATCACTCTCAGGAGTCATGGTATGAGATGATATAGAAGAAGCTCTTAGTTCATTGCCTGGGACCTCCAGGTAGATCATTACTGAGACTCAAGACACTGCCATCACCGTTGCCCTTGTACTGAAGGAAGAACTGGGGATAAGTGACCCTCAGTCACAGGTGGGAACCCACTGAGGGTGTAGGAAGTCTCTGAAGGGTTGAAAGACTGAAGGAGAAGAGAAACAGACACTGAGTTGACCTGCTCCCCACTGCTAAGGAAGCAATTTTTACCTATCAAGTGAGGTGAGGGATGGGTTCCAGGCTGGGTGATCAGACGTTAGACTTCATGGATTCACTTTCTACTGCTTTAGAGCTGGTGGCTTAAACAATATCTCACTTATTATCTCCCAATCTGTAGCTGCAATTTTAAGGCAGGTTCAAGTGAATTCTTTGCTTAGGGTCTCAGAAGGCCAAAGTCAAAGTGTTGGCCAGGAATGACCCTTATCTGAAGGTGCTGGGGAAAAACTGGATTTCACAGTCTTTCAAGTTGTCAGAATTGAGCTCCTGTGGTTGCAGGACTGAGGTCCTGATGTCCTTGCTGTCAGTCATGCAGAGAGCCCCATGGGGCTTCAGTGCACCCTTGCAGAAAGTCCACATCCCAGTAAGTAGACCTCTCCATCTTCAAGTCAGCAATGGCCTAACAGATTTTCTCTAGATCACTTCTTGATCATGATCTGAGGTGAGCTAAGGAAATGCTCCACTACTCACTTGACCCAAAAACCTCCACAAATCATGAGAATCAAGAGATTTAAATTTTTGTATTCACTTAAAAATCACCTGCTCACACCATCAAGGTATACAGATCCAAAAGACCCTCTAAGTGTCTGAAAGCTATCACTACAGCAGCAAAGTGTGCCAGCGGTGATTACAGTGATGGAGTTGATAGGTGTGCCCATGCCAGGCAATGGGGCTGGACACAGGGCCAGAGGCCCCAAAAGAGGCCTAACTCACTGCACATGCTTAAAAATGCAGACAGGCTGGAGTGTCACTCAGTGATAAAGCTTAGGCTTAGCATGTGCAAGGCTCTGGGTTCAGTCCCCAACCTACCCCCCAGAATGTAGGGAGTAGAGCAGTGCTCAACTATTTAAGGGTTAAGATGAAGATTCTCAGCTGGGTGTGGTGGCGCATGCCTATAACCCCAGAATTTGGGAGGCTGAGGCAAGAGGATGGGAAGTTCAAGGCCAGCCTAGGCTACATAGCAAGATCTAATCTCCAAAAAAAAATTTTTGGATTAAAAAAATTAGACATGTGTCCTAGATTCTGTCAACTTGACACAAGCTAGGGTCACCTAGGAAGAGGGAACTTCAGCTGAAATATTGCCTCCACCAGACTGACCTATGGTCATGTCTATAAGGCATCTCTTGATTGCTAATTGATGCAGGAGGACCCAACCCACTGTGGGTGGTGCCAAACCTAAGTAGGTATGCCTGGTCTTTGTAATAAAGGAAGCTGGGCAAGCCAGGGCAGTAGGCCAGTAATCAGTATTTATCCATGGTTTATGTTCCAGGTTCCAGCCTTGAGTTCCTGCCTCAGTTTCCCTCAGTGATGGACTGTCAGCTCTAAGGTGAAATAAACCCTCTAAGATGAAATAAACCCCGTCCTCTCCAACTTGATTTTTGGTCATGGTGTTAATCACAGCAACAAAGACACAAACTGAAGCAATGTAGATTCTCTGGTCATTGAATACTGTAGGTAAACAAAATACCAGACAGATGCTGCTGAACTTCCAGAGCTCAGGGTAAGATCAATCCAGGTGTGAGTTCTCTCCTGTCACATGGAGTCGATCCAACTGAAAATGAATAAACTGCTCTGGAACCAGAAGCGATGTCTGCCCAGAAGGAAATCATATCCCAGAAGAAATAGAAGAATCAAAAATACATAGTATAGGAAAACACTCAACATGAAATACATGTAAAATTTTTCTTTAAGTTCCCCTTGAGCTTTCCTTGAACTTCCTCTGCCACCAGCTGGAGAAAACACAGCTTTTGAGGGGCCATCCCTGCATGTACCTCCTGTCCTAAGGTCTGCTGTGTACAGCAGGTATGTGATGTGACTCCTAGGCTCCAACCCCATCAAAATAGAACCCAGTCTCCCACAGGAAGGTTGTGAAAGGCATGGGCCAGGATGAGGGAAAGGGGCTCGGTGTGCCCTGTCTGCTTGCCTCGTAGGGACAGTAAATGGCTCTTCAGTTCACAGGGCATAGTCATACTGCTAGATATTACTAACACAGGCAAGCACATACCATTCACCAATCCTACCACCAGTGGCCCCCAGAGCCTACTGGACCCTCAGAGTTTCGGGGACAGGATTTGGGGGTCCAGTACTCATCTGCCTCCTGACTTCATTCTCCTCCCCATTTTCCCATCCCCCCACAACCAGCTCAAAGTCAGCTTCCCTTCTGGTATGGAGGAGGAAGGCCTTTGGTTATTCAGCCACTTTCTTCCTCTCCTCTCTGGCTTCTGTGGAAAACCTCAGTGACTCCTGCTATCAGTGTTGACTGTAGTTCATCCTATCAGGAGAGTATTTTTGTCTTTGGGCCTATAGAGCCCCATGGTAAAGCTCAGGTGGATCCATGACACTCAGTCTTTTGCTGTTATGGGCCTTCCAGCTGTGTCTTGCATGCTTAGCTGAGAATCACATAACCCCCAGCCAGTCCTTCAAGGACAGTCTTCCACTCTGGAGTCTTCTGGACCATGTGTCCATCATGCTATGTGTTCATCATTCCCCTTGTGCATTCAACTCAGTCACCTGCCAGATCTGCTCTATGTGTCTTCCTGACACACACCAGATAAGTAATTTTACTACACTGACCTCAGTTTCCATGTCTGTAACATGGGGACAGGGACAAGAGTGGGTCAGCAGTTCCTCATTCGGGCAGCTTCAGAATCACCGATGAGTGACCAAAATAGAGATTTCTGGGGCCCACTCTAAGAAGTCATTTGAAACCCTGAGGTAAAGCCCAGGCCCTGTACATTAGCAAGCCCTACCAGCAGGTCCATATCCCACCAGATCTGCAGCCCTGGCTGGTCAAGAACTAAATTCTTATCCTTCTGAAAATCTCTGAGCCGTGGATGAGCCAGACTCCCAGCCCTCCATCTAGAAGGCCTTGCAGGCAGAGGCAAGCAGCTCCTGAGGGGGCAGGGAGCCTTCTGCCATCACCTCTCTAGAGTGCAGAAAGTCAGTTCTTCTGTTTTGTCTCAGGAACAAGATTCTCTGAGTGTCAGGGATAGAGATAATGCTCGGTAGAGTGCTTGCCTGCCACACACAAGGCTGTGGGTTTGGTGCCCAGTACTCCAATAAAATAGAATTAGATCTCCCAAGTGGAGCTCAGTGGTTAAGAGCACTTGCTGCTCTTCCAGAGGTCCTGAGTTCAATTCCCAGTACCCACATCTGGCAGCTCATAGCTGCCTATAACTCCAGCTCCAGAGGATCTGACACCCTTCTGGCCTACACACACACACACACACACACACACACACACACACACACACACACAAACATACACACATACATACATACATAAAATAAATCTTTATGAAAAGATTGTCAAATGTTTAGATGTTCTCTTGCTCTCTGAGATAAAGGGAAGTGTCCTACCTGCCAGTCAGTCTGGCTGGGGAAGGGCAAGAGCCTGCCCACCAGGGCTGCCCACCTGGCCTATCCTTCAGCTTGCTGAGAGGCAGCTTCCAGCCAAGCTGCTCGGAATAGCTGGATGGTCTCATTTGCCTGGTTGTTAAAAAGAGAGAAACACTCAGCAATCAAACCTTTAGCTTACCTGGGAGAGGACGGGAGCAAGCAAATGACAAGTGTAGCTGAGGGGAGAGAACAGACTTTTCATGTCACTCTGCTCACATTAGCCCTCATAATGAGCTCTGCCCGACATCTGCTTACCTGGCCCAGCTGGCACAGGTACAGCACTCACTGGTTGCCCTACAGAGCCAGAAGGGGCTTGCTGTCCACTATCTCAGCTTAAGGCTGAAAGCGTATCTATCTTTCCTTTCCCCTTCCTGTCCCTCCCTCTGTCAGCACCCAACTAAGTGAGACACAGGAAAACAAAGCACCCATTTGGAGGGAGGCTTTTCACCCTCCCAATATGGATAGGGCCAGGAGAGGCCATCATTTCACACAGGGAGAAACTGAGGCACTGGGCCACCCAGGAGCTATAACAGAATGGCTTCTGAGTCAAGGGACCGGTTGTGTATGAGGAAGAGTAGAAGCTTACCCGGCAGATAGGCAGATAGACAGCTAAGCTCACTAATCCTTCAGCAGTACATGACGATGTACAGTACTTTAGGAAGTATACATTGACATGCTGAACAGTCTAAGGAGACCAAGACTTGGCAGAGGCTACAGGGAGGAGAGGGGAGCTGCACTTGGCTTTGGAGGAGAAAGTAAACTTGGATACCACATGGTACCTCCTGTCAGAGTTCTTATAAGGAGTAAAAGGGGTTGGGGCCCACTACACTTAGGGGAAGGGTCAGTCTGAATCACCTCAGACTGAGTTATCTCTCTTAACCATCTCCTGCCCCATTTAGAAGAAAGAAGGTGAGGGAGTCAGACTAGAATCACATCTCTAAGTTCTTGGGGAGCTACAGGTGTGGTGGTTTGAATGAGAATGTCCCCCATAGGCTCCAAGTATTTGGACATTTTGTCCCAAGTTAGTGATGCTGTGGGTGTGGCCATGCTGGAGAAAACACATCACTGGGGGCAGGCTTACAGAATTCTTAAGGCTTGCAGGATCTTGAGTCACTCTCTTGCTTCCTGTGCCTGCTTGAAGATGTGAGAGCTTAGCTTCCACTCCTCCTCCAGCCACCTCTGTCGCCATGCCTCCCCACCACGAAGGACTCTTGCCCCTTTGGAACCATAACCTCAAATAAATTCTTCCTTCTATAAGTTGCTTTGGTCAGTGTTTTATTGCAGCAACAGAAAAGTAACTAATACAGCAGGTTTTCTGCAAATTGGGGGCAGAACCAGGAGAAGACTTCTCACTAGGTATGTAGCCTTGGTTGAATCATGTAACTTCATTGGGCTTCAACACCTTCCTGCAAAGCGAAGCTTGTCAGGGGGATGTTTTCCAGGGTGCTAGGGCTGCTCCTGGACTTCTGGCCTGCTTGCATCTGGGTCTATGGAGCTGGCTTCTGACAAGACAGGGAGACAGCAGCAGAGGGAGAGCCAAGCAGGCAAAGCTTCTCTCTTTTATAAATGTGATGCTCGGGGTGGAGGGGGGGCAGCTTTTGCAGCACTTTGTCGGTGGCTTCCTGGAAGAGGTCTCTCCCAGCTCCTATAAAAGGAGTTCCCCAGCAGACCACCCAGGAGCCTGCAGGTTACAAACCAAAACACAACTATCACTTCAATTGTTTTCCTTTTCTTCCCTTGGGCATAGTAAACCTACCCCTACTCCCTCTTGCATGCAGCTGTAGCCAGTTAGAGTCTCCCATTTAGAAGGACAGCTCTGGAGAACAGAGACCTAGGAACAGACAGGGACTATCGGGGGAGGGAAAGAGCAGACCCCCCTGTTTCACTGGAGATCCACACCCTATCTTCCCATGACTACCACAATTGGCTCCTCACGTTCTCAAAGCCTGTGGATGGGTTTCTTGGCCAGGTTGGACCAACAATGTCTACCCAAGTAGACCAGCTTAGACCAGCTGGCCCAGCTACAGGATATCAGGCAGAGGATGAGAGAGGGAAACAACCTGAGGAGAGTAAGAATCAGGGGCTTGGAAGAAATCTCAGTGGTTTCTAAACATTAAATGAGTTGCTGTTCAAATGACATGCAAATGGCATGCAAATGAGCCTCTAGTATTTTTTTTTTTTTTTTAAAGAGGCACCGGTGGCTTGGCTGAGAGAACAGCAGTTAATCTCTCAGCAGTCAGAGACATCCAAAGTGACCTCTCCTAAGGGAGCACCCACTGCATCCAGGAGCTGCCTGAGCTACCCTGAGACAAGTCCCTAACCCCCTAGGGCCACAGTGTACAGCAGCACCACTGCACCCTAGAATCCCCACAGAGCACCTACCCTGATACTTTTATCTTTCTTTGTTTTGCATAAGGCGAAGGGGGAAGCCACAAAAACTATCCCACTTCTGGAGTTCATGGCACCCAGGAATCTAATGAAGAGAAGCTGTGTCATCAGACCTCCATTTGACTCAAATCAAGACCTGATACTGGGCTATGAAGCAGGTCTGTGCTAGAACTGGGTCTAGAACTAGGGCTCCGAGGCCCACCCACTCCCCATTCCAGTGCACTGTCTCTTCCAGACCTCACTTGCTGTTCTTAAGTGAGATCAGGCATTCCCTTCTGTGTTTACTCTGGAGGTTGATCCTAATGCGGCGGGCGGGGGGGACCCCCGATGTATATCCTTATAGAGTCAGGGAGTGTGGATATCACTCAACTCCTTGGTGTTTCCTAAAACTTCCCAGTATTCTGGATTCTATGGAGCCAGAAGCCAACAAAACTTCCTCCTTACCATCCTTTCTCATCTCAACCTGCACAGAAATTCCTCAGTGAACATAAGGGAGGTAGGACAGGGAATTAATGAGGTACATAGCCCTGATAATCACAGGCTCAGACATGCTCTCTGGCAGAGACCCCTTGAGTTCAAGACCAGTCTTCCCAATGCAGTTAGCAAAAGCTTAATAAATGAATACATGAACTGACTTATTAACTATTGTTAGAGACCTAGCCAATGAATTTGTGTTTGTGTGTGCATATGTGTATCTATATGTATGCATGTTCATAGGTATGCATGTGATGCACATGGATAGGAATGTGCGTACATGTGGAGGCCAGAGGTCAACTTCGCATGTCCTCCTCAATCACTTTACATCTCATATGAAACAGTCACTCTAGGAACCTCACCAATTCACTTAGACTGACTGGCCAGCAAGCCTCAGGAATCCCTCTGTCTCCACCACCCTCACCTAGCACAGGGGTTACAAAAGTATACCTCCCAGCCCAATTATTTTTTTAACGTGGGCACTGGAGCTCGAACTCAGGTTCATGCCTCCTCAGCAAGCACTTTACCAATGGAGCCATGTCTCCAGGCCCCTAGCCTGTGAATTTTTAACACCTCCATGGTCCTAGAGTTATCTCACAGATCCACTTAACCTGGCTCCTACATACCCCCAAACTATGTAAGTCAGGGGAGGGGATGGGCTCCAATGACAGACATGTGTTCCAAAAGGATGGCCATGAATCATCCTTGAGTGAGCTCAGCTCCCTACTAGCACTGAGAGCTCGGGACAGATGCCACTTTCTTGACTGTCCTGACACCGATTCTCCAACCTGTGTTTCTCATTCTGCATTAGATCCTCCTGCTGGGGATGGATGAAACTGCACAAAGCAAAGGGAATGTAGCCATACACACTCCAATCTTCTCATCCTCCAATAATAAGAGAGTGTGAGCACCACAGTTCAGGGGAGATTTGTCCTCAACGCAGGCAGATTGCTGGGGAGGAGGGTTTGCTTTCTTTTTAAAAATTTTTTAGTTTTTTTGAGATAGGGTCTCCCACTGACTCTAGCTGGCCTAGAACTCATTCTGTAGAGCAGGATGGCTTCAATCTCACGGAGACTCACCTGCCTCTGCCTCCCCAGTTCTAAGATGAAAGGCATGCACCACCATAGCCAGACTTATTTTATTTTTAAGTATGTGTCTGTGTGGGGGTATGTACACATGACTGCTAGTACCTGTAGAAGCCAGAAGAGAGCTCCTGATCTCCTGGAACTGCAATTGTGAATGGATGTGGGTGCTGGGAACCAAACTCAGGTCCTATGCAAGAGCAGTACACAGTCTTAACTACTGAACCAGCTCTCCAGTCCCTCAAGGAGGGTTTTTTATGTGCTCTTGCCCACCAGACTTCATTTGGCTCTGCTCTTCTCCTGCCAGACTATTAGAGTGCCAGAAACACAGAAACCTCTTTGTGGGCAGTCAACAACCTAGGGTTACTGCATAACCTAACATTAAACCGGGGCTCCTTTAGGAGTGAAAAGGGGGAGCTCTCTTCATAATTTCAATGAGCATCAGATACAAACCTCACTGTCTTAAGCAAACAGGCAGGGTGGTTGTTTCAACATCTTTCCATAAGAGACTCTTTGGGGGTTTGTTTTTCTGCGGTACTGGGGACTGAAACTGGGGCCTCATGCAGGGTACCTTTCACAGTCACCTGGTGGTAACCATGGTAGCCTCATTAGTGGCCTTGTCTGAAAGGATCTGGTGATCAACCAGAAAAGTGAGATCTGAGATCATGCTTAGCAAAACACAAGGGCTCTGTTGGGTTGGGGGAGCAATGAAGAGTGAGCGTTTGTACCACAACTTTGCACTTTCCATTTGCTGTTGGGTAAATATTCCCAAGCCTGCAGTGAGCCCAGCATAATGCTGAGGATTCAGGAAGCACTGGTCAGTGACTCAGCAGCAACCTTGTCCTCAAAGAGTTTATAAGGCTTTTCTAGAGAAAGTTAGTACTGAACTTTAAGATCAAATTGTGATCTCAACAAGAAAACACTAGAATGTATTCAGAACATTCAGAAAACTGGAAGCATTGACCACGAACATCTTGATTGGGTCCACTTCCAAATTCAAATCAACTCAATATGGAAGGTGATTATTTTGAGCAATTTAACCCTTTGACATCTACTCTGTAGCTCATCTGAAGAGAAGATAATGGGTGAGTTGAACTGCCACAGTGCCTGGCAGAAGATAGGTTCTCAACAGAATGTACTCCCCTGTTCTGCTACTTCCAAATTGGTTTATACCATTTAGTACCTTCACCTCTGCTGTTCTCCCCATAAAGCATACTCTCCTTCCTGTCGTTAGCCCAGGAAACCCCTATTCATCCTTCAAGGCATAGCCAAATGGAAGCCAACATAGAGTACTGGGTAAGAGTTCAAGCTTTTGACCCAGTATTTGGGGGCTTGAATTTTGATGCTGCTAGTTGCTATGTGAGCCTAGGCAAATGGTTCAACCTTCCATTCAATTCCCTCTACTATTTCATAGGACTATTGTGGGGATATGTTAAGTAAAACGCAGTTGAACCAGTATCTACCACATAGAAGGTGCTGTGTGAATTTAAAAAATAATTAAGTAGCAACTCTGATGTGGTGTCACCCGGGTTTAAAAATCTTAAGTGTTTATAAATTAAGCTGAGCACATGGGACTACTCACTGTAAAGAATCCTAGCCATGTGGACTCACATCCACATCATCACAGGAGGCATGAGCACCTTAGGGCAGAGTGTCAGCAGAGTGGAGGTGAGCAGATGGGTCCTCAGAGCATGACATTTTAAGAAGAAAGCCTCGCCTTTACTCAACTTACAGAATTCAAACCCCAGACCCAAATTCCACTCCCCTCTACAGCTCACAGATAGGCAGCTTTAAAACAGGACAGATTCTCAGGGCTGGAGAGATGGCTCAGCGGTTAAGAGCACTGACTGCTCTTGCAGAGGACCCGGCTTCAATTTCCAGCACCCAAACGATGGCTACAAACCGTCCTTAACTCCATTTCCAGGGGAATCCAAAACCCTCTTCTGACCTCTGAGGCATTGCACAACACGGGTGCACTCACATACATGCAGGCAATACACTCATACACATTAAATAAAAATAATAAATAAATAGTTATAAGAAAGAAAAACAAACAAACAAAAAAAATGGGACAAATTCTCTTCTGAAATGACCCAGCCATCATCCTTTTAGAGATAGTGTCTCAAGGTCACAAGCCCTGGATCCATCAGTCCCTTCCTGCACTCTACTTTTCCTCTGTATGAAAGGCTCATCTCCAACTTCAAGAATTATAAGTGAAGAGTTAACATCCAGGCCCTCCTCCTGCCCACTCTGTTTCCCCCACCTGTGGAGCTGGCAGCAACTGTCAGGAGATCCTCTCTAGCCCCAACTTGACATTTCAACAACCCAAAACTCACAGATAAAAGCTGTGACTGCCGGATTCGATTCCCAGCACCCATATGACAGCTACGAACCGTCCTTAACTCCAGTTCCAGGGGAATCCGAAGCCCTCTTCTGACCTCCGCGGCATTGCCCAACATGGGTGCACTCTCATACATGCAGACAATACACTCGTACATATAAAATAAAAATAATAAGTAAAATATTTTTTTTAAAGCTGTGACTGAACGAATTCCCCACATCTTAGCCCTTACCCTCACCCCCTCCCTCTCACTTCCCAGAGACTGGCTAAGCATCGAGTGGGCACTGAGATGGTCTCCATCACTTGTTACTGCTGCAATTCCTGCTTTGGGTGGGGGAACCTCCAAAATTGATGAATATGAAGAAGCCGTTTATCACCTGAGCCTTTTATGATTGCAGCAACTCAAGGGGGTGGGGATGTCCTTTCAGATCAGCATTCAAAGGAGGTGGGGAAAGATTCTCAAAGCTTCCTTTGTTCTCCTGGAGAGCCATGCCATGGAGTTCTGGCAGACGGCCCAGGAGAAAGGAGGATTTTAAAACACAATCTAAGCTGGCTTCCAAACAGCTTCACCATCCCTGTCATCAATTAAGGATGTTACTTAACAAGAGTCTGGGCTGTTGTCTCACCTAGCCAGCTCTCCTTAATTGGATGCAGAATGGCGATGGATTCCTGGGGAAAGGGCTCCATGTTGTGGAAGACTTCTCCATGATCCCCCTTGACACGCAAGGCCATCTCAGGCCGGGCTGATATGGGCACATTTCAAGCAGGAATATAAGATTTTTCTGGGGCCCCTAGGTGGAGAGTGCAGACCCGGAACTTTAAGCATGCAACTACCAACAAGCTAGGAAAGGAGGTGGGCAACCAAGGGGAAAAACAGAGGATGGCTCATGTGCTCTACCAACCTCAGCCCTGTTCCATAGCAACCTGAGGCTCATCCATTGAAGATCTGAACTCCCAAGTTCTGAAGATTGGTTTGGAGCCAGAAAGGGGTGAGTCTAAAATTGAGTTTAACTTCTCTAGACTCAACAAATATTGTGCCCAAGAACTTAGCAGATCTTAATTCAAGGCCTCAGTACCAAGAAACAGTGGTTTTCATGAGGCTTGGTGGCACATGCCCTATACTCTTGACACTTGGTAGGCTTAGGTGGAAAATTACAAGTTTGAGGCTAGCTTAGGCTAAATAATAAGTTCTAGGCCAGCCTTGGCTACACAACACCATCTTATCACAAAAATCCAGAAAGAAAATACATAAATAAAAGAAATGGCCATCTTCCTTCACAAAGTAACTGACCCTCCACAGTTCCCAGTAGACAAGTCCTCAGGTATGAGGGAAGGGGATCTCATGGTGCACTGCGGGAATGACTAAGACTGGTGGTTCAGGGTACTCCCAACTTTACCCTGCAAATCCCCAGGGTGGGCACATGCCATTTTCTTTCCTCTGGAGAATAGCTGAAATTAAGGTAAGATGTTTACATAAAATTTGACTAAATTCTCAGGAGAAACAAGAGGGTAAACCCAGGTTAATACCAATGTAGATGGTTGGGTTTGAGACCTATAAGTAGCTCATGGTCAGCTGGAAGCTGCTTCTCTGCCAGCAGTCTCCAGGATGGTCTTTCTTGCCTGGGCTACCTCATCAAAGATCTGCCATGATCCTGGAGGTCCAGTGCAAGGTGAGGTAGGGGTGATTCCCACTCTGCCCGAGTCCTGCCCTCTGGGTTGTTTCTAACCCAGCTTGTACCTTTTGGCTTGGTAATTAATGAATGGGTTGTCTACCAGGGATATTCAGGAGGGATCCTACGACTTTGCACCTCCAAATCACAACCATATCATGATGCAGCTCCACACAGCTGCTAGAAATGCATGTGCTCAAAGGCGAAGAGCTGTTTCTCTGGCTCAAGTGGGCCTCATCTACTTGAAGACTTGACTTTCAGCCTCCATTTCTGGTTCATCTTTCAAGTTCTCCTTAGTAAATGAGCCCTGTCTTGCTTGACTGGATCACTAGCTCTTACCATTTCCCTGTTGAAGTCCAGTAGTCCCAACACTATTCCCTAGAACTTCTATTTGCTGGCAGGGCCCCTGCACTGGCCAGATAGACCAAGTACATTCAGCATGCAGACATCCCAACTCCATGCACTGACCACTCCCAGCCCCATCCTACACCACGCTCTTTGCCCCAATTCACCAACTCACCAAGGCTACTGGACCAATACCAACTAAACTAAGGTCATGCCAAGTCTTTCTAGAACAGAGGGAGGGAGGATTCAGCAGCTTTCGTTGGGAGTGACTATAGAACAGAGGAAACTAGATGGGGAGCTATTCATTCTCCAGAACTTTCAAGATGAACATACCATGAGTTCTCATAAAACAAGAATTGCCCAAAAGTCCCAGATGTGAACAGAACTGTTGTGCGTGAGGTAAGAGAAACAGAGGTGGTGCCTTGCCAAGTGAACTGAACCATCTCTTTGAGTTGGGACACCCCTAAATCATCAGTAAAATAAAAAACACTAAGTACCCACGTGTATGCAGGAGCCCAGGGAAGAAAAAGATGTACAGGACACTTAGAATGCATCATCAGTGGTGTAATTAAGAGAGGTCAAGAAATCACAAGGAGTCCATGTCTCAGAGCCTCCCAGAACTGGAGTTTCAGACAAGCTTAATAGGCCCCTAAAGGATCAAGGGGTTCCGGTTTGTATCTTTTTTCTTTACCTCCTGTTGTATAGGGATTGAACCCCAAGACCTGGTATAGGCCAGGTAAGTGCTCTATGACTGAGCTATAGCCCCAGCCCTTAGTTTCTCTTTTTTGACGTTCCTTTTTGAGATAGAGCCTTGATATTTAGCTCAGACTGGCCTTGATTCCAGAATTCTCCTAAGTCCTATCGCCCTTTATCTCAGTGTGTTCTCATTCCCCTCTTAGTCCCCTCCTTTTGGCAAAGCACAGGGCTACACTGAGGTGAGATGACTTAGATCACCAAGTCATTAAATATAAGTCATTTCACAAATGTTTCTCAGACATTGTGAAAGAGACTGGGGTACAAATGTTACCAAGTGTTGGGTTTCATGACAAACAGTACATATGGAGCTACGGGTAGCACAACGGGTAGCCCAAGTTATGCCTTGAGACAAATAGTACAGATGCCATTGGAAATACAGAGAGCTTCTTTGGCCAAAATCAACTACCATAGTTTTTCCTACGCCAAATAAGTAGGCCTCGAGGACTCCCCTAACCCCAGAAATACAAATAGTCTTCACCTGCCCCCCCCCCTTTCTCCATTTTACTCTTTTGCTAATAGGAAAAAACACAAGGGGTAGAGAGTATAGGCTCCCTACCATATTCAACTTTACACCAAACGGAAGGAAAGTCAAGATGGTATTTTCTGAGTGTCTCCCACGTGCCAGGTTCTCCTTCACAACACTACTTTATCAAAGGAATTACTGAGGCTTAAGTAACTTGAACTAGGACATTCTGCTGGAAAGTCAGAGCTAGGATTCAAGCCCAGCCCCACCCAGGCCAAAGCAGCTAAGCTAGCCCTGCCTCAGCATCCTGGCCAGCAGCTACAGGACCGTGCAGCTGAAGGACTGGTTGATTGAGCTGCAAGCACAGCAGGTAGCAAGAAAATACTGTGCTAGATTGTGCCAGCCCTGCTGTGAGCGTCTGGGATGCTGCTCAAGTCAAAGGATAGGAAACAGTGAAAACTCTCAGGGCTTGGAGCCCACTCCAGCCTCCTTTGCACCTGAAGACCCTCCCCCTGGGCCACCTCAATTCCATGTATCCCTCCCTCCCCTTTCTAGCCAAGAAGTCTGAGAGCCAGCCTCAGGAAAATGTCAGCCAGACCTGGCCAAGCATATGCCTGTGTCATTGGCACCCGCAGGGAACTCCAACAGTCAGGAGGTGGAAGAATCCAGTGCCAGGGGCGGGGCAGATGGCATCTCATCAGCTCTGTCACTGCTCTGAGAACCCTCAAACCTACTCTTGGCTTTCTCTCTGAAACAAGGGCTGCCCATGAGCCTTCATCATCCATGCCCATGGCAACTCACCCAGCCTGCAACGGCATGCCAGTCCATGAGCTGGCAGAGACACCAGCACGGCTCGATTCCCTCTGCCACCTGCCTGTTGTCACTCTTCATTGAGCATCATTGGCCTTCCACAGGGCTGTGCTCCCAGGCTCCAAGCTTCCAATCTGCTCTCTGGGAGGCAGGCTGAGGGAGGCTACCCTGCCTCACTCCCACCAGCTTCTTGCCGAGGGCATGGATGCTGGAACAAGTGCTAGGAGCCCAGATGGTAATTGCTGCCATCTAATTATGCGTGCATATGATATTAGCCAAAAGCATTTGACTGTCTCCTGCCTTCTCAGGAAGATCAAATGGAGAGGCCACACGGGTTCGAGGATTACTCCAGCAAGGTAATGGCTGACAGGACTGCCTGCTACCACTCAAGTAGTTGCCAGCAGGCTGTCAGCGCCCACTGGAGACTTCACTGCCACCCAAGGGAAGAAGAGCTGGGCTGAGTCCCTCGTGGGCCAGCAGAAGATAAAATCCCCTAAGGCCCAGGGCTCTTGGTCTTTCCCTTACCCAGTCTTCTCAGTCATAATATTGAAGAACATAGAATGTGGTCTTCAAAAACAACCGTCTATGCTGATCGAGGACTCTGTCCACATCCTAATAACCCCTAAGAAAACTCCCTCTTCTCCTAACAGCATGGCCTCTAGCTCACCAGTTGATGTCCCTTCATCTAGAAAGGAGCTTCACTCAGATGACTTCCATTTGCAGTTAACTGGAGAGATGATATTACCTTTGCCTGGCCTGGTTTGCTGAAAGACAGATACCCTATTTGATTTTATTTTCTTTCTGAGACCTGAGATATTTAACACAATGCTTTGCACACATCAGGGGTTCAAGAAATGTTGAGCTCCGTTTCACCATCCTATTCAGCTAGCTTCTCTTTATTAACTCTATAACTGGCAATGTGATAGACATTAGAGACCCAGGCATGAGCAAACCACAGCCACTGCCCCAGAGAAATAGACCCTCTGACTCAGTAGCATTAAATGCTAGGTAACATCATTTTAGAGAATTGGAGTTTGGAAGGGAAGAAGAATCACCGATCAAAAAAATAAAAGTCAAATAGAAGCTAAAGATAGAGTAGTTAGTGGTTGTAAAAAGGAGATGTTTTAGTTGAATGCTCAGCAGGGACTTCCTCAGGATGTCAACACTGGCACTGTTCCCAAGTATCAGTTGTATGCTATAGTATTCTGGGGTAAGAAACATATAGATATCTAGAGGACTTTCTATCACCACGGTTTTCCAAGAGAATGGTATCAGAAGCCTGACAACAGGCAGACGTCCCCACAGGCCTCTCAGGATTTGGCAGAGCAAAGGGAGTCCTTGAGAGCTGGATGGGGAAGGGAGGTTGTGGTAGATGCTGGCTCTTTCTGCCCTAAGGTGCTTCTGAAACGGTGAGAGTGGAGTTTCAGTCTAACAAGCAGTAGATTCCAGTGGGATATAGCCATCTATAGTCCTCATGGAGTTCCAAGAAGGTGTAGGGGAGGGATCCTGGAAAGCTCATGTCTGGAGACTAAGGTACAGTCTCAGCATGGGTAGATCAAGAGACATGACTCTAAGCCCATTGCCAGAACAGAAATTGAGACATCACCACAATCACCAAATTTGGAATATGGCATCAAGTTAAAGGTCAGCAAACAAGACATAACAACTCTCCTTCAGGTCCTTTTAGAAGAGCTCCCTTCACTGTGGCTGAGCCCAGGAGGGGTCTTTCTAGGGTGGCTAGGACTTGAGATCTGAAGGGTTTGTGGGAAAGGGAGAACACTGGGAGGCAGTGCAGAATGAGCAGAAAGAGACAGACCATTCATGGCATGTTTCTGTTTCAGAGAGAAAATGTGTTCTACCTAAGTGTAAGACTTAGCTTAACAAAGACCACTTATGGCATTTGGGGATGTGGACAGTTAGTTACCTTGTAAGGGGAGCTGAATATTGACTCAAGAATTTGGAGATCTTGAACCAATGGAAGGATAGAGATAAGGTAGAGATAGAGGGATGGATATAGAGAACGTGGCCTCTCAGAAGTGGTATGTCATCTATGGAAAATCCACAGAGAGAATAACAAACCTCACCCCCATGTATTGCTGCTGACCAGGTAGAGTTGGGGTAAAATGGAAAGGGATTCACCAGAGTGACAGGCACTGGGTGCTGCGGAAGGGGAGAGGTGCTTGCTGTCACCCTCTGCCCAACTTTGGGCCAAGGATTCATTTCAGCTCTAGGAATTAGACACAGAATAAAGAGAAGGCAATGCTGAGCTCCAGCTCCCACTTTCCCCTCCAGCTGTCACTTCACTCTCTCTTCCTCTTTTCCTGTCACCAGAGAGGATGCCTGTCTTGCTTCTCCCTCCATCCACTTCCTGCACACAACTACCTTCCAGACATGAGGAAGTGGGTGTGTCAGACTGTAGCTCACCTCAGGTGAAGAGTTGACACCTCATGGGTAATGAAGAGAGAAAATGCATCAAGGGTGTTTAGGGGAGATGACAGGTGATCACAGAGGCCTTCTCCTTCCCCAAATGTATTTTGTCAACCGATCACTCAGAGCAGCCCAGAGAGGAAGTTCATTGCAGCTCCCTGAGCACACGAGAGAAAAGGGGACTCTTGATCCCAGACATGCTTAACTCTGGTCTCAGCCACCCTCCTGCTGCTCCTCTGGTAGGATGGAGTGTGGGGAGGACAGGGTCCCTTTAAAGTTCATGCTGGGACAGGGCAGAGCTGCTTTTCCCTATAGGAAAATGAATGCAGCAAGCTGTGGTCCACTGAGGGAACTAATCTCCCAAGAGCAAAAAGCAAAGAGGCTCCAAGGGGGTGTGGAGGGTGGGGGGTGGGGGTGGCTTGCAGTGGCTTTTTGCCTAGACCTAATTTTTCCAGGGCTCCAGGCTGCACAGAAGACAATGTAGCCACATGACCTTGAAAGGCCACTGAATCTCTCTGAACTGCAACTCATTATCTGTAAAACAGGGACAATTCCACACTCTATTAAATCCAAGATACCATTGACAAGAGTCACCATTTTTTTTTATTTTCCAAGAAAGAAAATAGGGGCTACCAATTAAACTATGATATATAGTTTAATATCTATATTAAAACTATGATTGTAACATGAATCCTGATGTCAGAGATGTTAAAATGCAAAAAAAAAATACCATTGAGAGAATCTATGAAAGATGACAATAATTCTTAGTGTGTAAGGAAGGCTTTGGAAGAGACTGGGGGCTAATGAGCATCAGCATGCTTGGCAAACCATGAAGCTCTGTGAAAGCATGAGTTGTACTTATTATCAGGATGTCATAATGGTCAAGATCTGACTGTATGAGAATATGAGGTTTGGGAGGCAGCCGAAGCCATCTGGTCCACCTCCCTCACCACCGAATCCCAGGTGCCTAGAAAAGCAAGGCCAATGTCAGACTCTCAATACACACTTCTAAATAAACGAATGATGAACAAGTGATGAGGTCCTAAGGCAGAGCAGTCTCGCCCTGTGACAGGCACCTTCTGTGCTGCCAGGCCATAGGTGGTATTGAGCCCAAGGGGCCCAAGCCCTTCTGTGCCCCTTCCTGATCTGTTGGTTGTGGACAGGTGACAACTTGGATGAATTCAAGGTCAGGGCTTCCTAGGATTAGCATGTACCATCTTCCATATGGCCTTGGTTTTTTTCTAATGACGGTGGACACAATCACAATGAACAGATGGGGACTATCTCCACCTTTCAATGATACAAATATGGGAAGTATTTGCTGAGCAACAACTATGTGAACCACTAGGAGGTGAGCCTGTCTGGGAAATATACAAACAGGTTCTTCTTTCCTCTAGAAGATGACTGAGAAGAAGAGATACACTGCTCTAAGAAGAGGGAACAATTAGGGCAGTATGAGGCCTGAGCCCAGCACTGGAAACCCATCAGTTGGTTCTTTGGTTAGTGTACTTGTTTGCTAGAGTTGCCATAACAAAACGCTACAGCCTGGATAGTTTAAGTAACAGAATTTTATTACCTCACAGTTCTCAAAGCTTCAAGATCAACATGTCACTGGGATTAACCTCCTCTGAGGCCTCTCGACTTTATGTGTAGCCTTCTCTTCTCTCTGTGTCTTCTATGGTCTTTTCTCTGAACGTATCTGTATTCCAATCTTCTCTTACAAAGACACCAGTCTTAATAGACTAAGTCCTGTCCTAGTGTCCTCACTTTAATTACTTCTTTACAGATCCTGCCTCCCAATATTTTCATATGTTGAGTTATTGAGGGTTAAGACTTCAACAGGAACTTGGCAAGGATAAAGAGCAGACCATAACAATTATTTTTAAAAAACATTTAATAATCATCTGTTGTGTGCCAGGCCTGTGCTAAGTAATGAGAACAGATGGATAGACAAGACTGCCCTCAAGAGGATTACAACGGAGTAGGGGAAGCTGACACACAAGCAGGCAACACGTCTTTGTGGAAAAATAATGGCAAATATACAAAACCAGTTCTAAGGAGGGACACCTCTCCTAGCAGGGAGGTAGTCAGAGAAGGCCTCTTAGAGTTGGCAATATCTTAGCTGACCTTGAAGGGTAAGCATGACACACACTCCTCAGAGAAGAAACAAGAGCCATCTTATGAAGAAACCTGTGGCAGGCAAGGAGATGCTCAGCCTCAGAGAGCAACTTTGAAATTACGGGATGCTGAGAAGTGATACATCCCTAAATGCCTTACCTCTTCCCAGGTCCAGCTCAGCTCCTAGTGTTTCTGAGGAAACACAGAGGGTTTAGAGTTGCTGCAGCAGAGGGAGAGCAAGCAAGGACTACATAGTGGCACAGCAAGCAAACAGAGAGAGCTGGAAGCAGATTCTGGAGAGGCCCATCACCCAGGCCACGGAGATTGGTCTCAAACCTCTGAATGAAGCAGTCAAGAGATGCAAAAAGGATCCTTTGGGAACATTTCTTCACCTCTCTAATTGGATGAGCATGCATCCCATCAGGTGACAGTGAGATTTAGCCATAAAGCACATTGCCCAGAGCCTGACTGGAAACTCAATAGATCATAACTGTCACTATTATGATTCTGCCCAGGATGGTTCCTTATCTGTGGAGAAGGGATAATAAAAGTACCTCATAGGTTGCTGGAGGATTAAATGAGATGACCTCTGTAATGAGGATTAAATGAGACAAACTATGTAACAAATCATTACAGAATGCAACTCCATCATCGGCAAACCAGAATGATTTTGTATTTTATTAAACTGAAGATAACATTGATCGTAAGACCTATTCTTCTTAGATTTACTGCTGGGAAAGAAATGTGGGTTAAATGAGATAATGTGTTACATGTGTTCATCATCATTAAATGAAATAACATGTGACACGTGTTCAGCATCAAGTGCGCTAACCCCTGACACATGTTCATTGAACTTAGTAGGTGCAAGAGCAGAGAAGTAGGAAGCCACCTCTACCTAGCTGTCCAGGCCGGACACCTGATTATGCTTTTCTTCTCTCCTGCATCCTCACCCAATCAGCCACTAAATTCTGGACATGCCGTCTCTTCCCTATTCTAGAACCTGTCCACTTCTCTTAATCTTGTCTCTTAATCCAGTTCACCAGCATTTTGAGGCTATTGTATAGTTTTTACAAATGTGATGAGTTAAGATGAGGTCATACCAGAGTCGGATAGAGGCTCTAATTCAGTATGATCGATAACCTAGTAGGAACAGAGGTATTTGGGAAGAGACATGCACAGAGGGAAGACAATATAAGGAAATACAGAGAGGTCATGGGATCGTGGAGGCAGAGACTGCAGTAATGTGGCTGCCGAGTCAAAGACTGGCCACCACCACCAGAAAAGGAAGGAAGAGCTCAGAGGGAACAGGTCCCTGCTGACACCTTGATATTGGACTTCTGGTCTCCAGAGTTATGGATTTACTTCTGTTACCTCAAGCCACCTGGTTTGTGCTACTTTATTATAGCAGCCCTGGGAAACAAATACAAGTGCCAGTTCCTACAGCCATTGGAGCTTTATCAATGTTTACAGAAGACAGAAGGAAAGGAGGGAGGGAAAAGGAAGGAAGGAAGGAAGGAAGGAAGGAAGGAAGGAAGGAAGGAAGGAAGGAAGGAAGGAAGGAAATGTAATCAGTCATCTTTTCCCATTGTTTCATCTCCTTCCAGACAGTTACTAGGTTTGGCTTTGGTTTTGTTTTTAAGGCCTGGGTGTGAGAACATTTCTTCTAGAATGTACTCTAAACATGTGCCTGGTGCATTCCTCTGAAAGAGTAAAGGAAACGTTTCTTTCAGATAACCAATTGACAAAATAATCATGTGAGCATATAAAGCTCAGACATCCCTGTGGGCCCATAAACTTGAGAGAGAATGAAGTTCTTTTTTTAAAAAAGTATAAAAGGTGGTATTGTATAATTTCTCTTAAACGTCTTCTGGGCATCAGGGACCTATAAATAGGCAGAGCATCTGGTGTAGAGAATAAGAATAGGGTGATCTTTCAGACAGGCTGCAGACTCTAGATCTTTCCAGATTCATCTAGGCTGCAGGGGTGGGGCCATGACAAAGGGCAGAGGGCTGCTCTCAGGGCCCTGGGAAGGAGGCTGCTAGGCAGACAGAAGACAGGGGAGGAAGGACAGTCTGCTAACCTCTAAGGCCACAGGGAAGGAACAAATCCCCTGCCCCGGGTGGTGCCCAGAAGTTAACGATTCTCTGCTGGAAGCCATGGGGATTACATATTGTATTTGTTTCCTATGGAACTACAGCAAACAGTCATGAATTCAGAGGCTCACAGTAACATAGATTTATTATCTTATGTTCTAGAGGTCAGAAGTTTAAACTGTGTTTTACTGAACTAAAATCAAGGTGCCAGCCTAACTGTAGTCCCTCTAAAAGTTCAAGGGGAGGGTTGGATATGGTGGCACATGCCTTTAATCCCAGCATTCAGGAGGCAGAGTCAGGCAGACCTCTATGAGTTTGAGGCCCCCTTGGTCTACATAGCAAGTTCGAATCCAGCCAGTGCTACACTGAAAAACTGTGCCTCAACAAGCCAATAAAGAAAGAAACAAGCCAACTAATAAAAGTTCAAGGGTAGAATCCACTCCCTGGAGTCTTCTGCTGCTGAAAGTGCCAGAATTCTTGTTTTTTTCCATCTTCAAAATCAGTGGCATTGGTCCACATCCTTCTCTGTGGCACTGGTCCACATCCTTCTCTGGTTTTCTTGGCCTCTTTCTTCCACCTTTAAGGGTCCATATGATGACAGAAGACAACCTTGATTCTCCTTTACCGTGTGAGCAAACATATCCACAGGTCTCAGGAAGTTGAATGTGAACATCTTTTGGGTGAGGGACACTGATCTGCCTGATGCTCTGCATGTAGATCCTCAAAGATACATGTACCCAGCAGACAAAATGCAAAGACATCCACCTCACTTCTGGTACCAAAATCCATGTTAGTCAAGATTCAGTCAGAAAAGCTGAACCAGTAAGAGGCATATGCTAAGAGAGTTATGGCAAGAAATTGGCCTCTAATAGTGAGCTCTGGGCAGGAAAGTCTGAGATCCATAGTATAGACTGATCCATAGTATAGACTGGGACAAATACTTCTCTCAAGGAGGCTTCTGCCTTACCTTCAAGGCTTTTTAACTCATCAAAACCTAAAATAATTGCCTTAATTTAAAGTCACCTGATAATGGACTTTAAATCACATCTTGAAAACACCTTCAGCACAACATTGGGGTTAGTGTTTGATAGGACAAGACTGTACCACAGTAAAGCTGACACATCAAAGAGGCTATCTCAGAAGGTGGCTCACTAAGACTCAGTTCCCTGCTCAGACATTGACCAGGAGCTCCTGTGAACTGCAGAACGGATGACAGTTTCGGAGGACCCTCTTCCCCGTGGGATTAAGTGCATCTGGGAGCCCTAGAAGCTCATTTGGCTGCTCTGAGCCACTCCTCCCTGAGATTAGGAACTGCTAAGAACAAAGGTTCTCCTTATACCAACCAGGCTCTAAGCTGGTGTTCCCCATGTAGGAGATGCTCAGGAGATGTTTATTAGAATTTTGTCTTTGTCAGTCTTCCCTGTTCTCACCCACTCTTCGCACTTGGGAAGCTTCTGCTTTGCCTGCATTGCCAGGTTTCCCCTCAGATGTTGGTACAATTTACATCTTATAATGTTCTAGTTGACCAGGGCTTTGGGTGGGTGCTATGGTTTGGATATGAAGTATCTCCCAAAAAGGCTTGCAGATCCAATGAGAAGTGATTGGAACATGAAAGCTCTGACATGGTCAATGGATTGATACACTGATGGATCCGTAATTTGATGGCATCAGTGGGAGGTGGTGAAAAGTAGAAGTGTGGCACAGTTGGAGGAATAGATTACTGCGAGGGTGTCCTTGGAGGCTATCTCTGATCTTGGGCCCTTCCGTGTCTCTGACCTTTCCTCTCCTTCCCTCTCCACTCTGCCTCTTCTCCTCTCTTCTCTCTCTTTCCATCTCTTCCTCTCTCCTTCTCTCCTCCTCTCTCTTTTTCTTTCCTGGCCACATGAGTTATGTGCCTCTGCTTTGATCACACTCTAGCTACCATGAATATCTGCTTCACCACAGACCCAGAAACATGAAGCCAAGCAATCATGAACTGAAATTTATGAAGCTGTGAACTAAAATGAGTATTTTCAAGATTTAAGTTACTTTTATCAGGTATTTCATTAGAGTGATGAAAAACTATGGGACTATGGGAAATCACCCTATTAATAGGAGGGGGTGGGTGATGGTGAAACATAGGGGAGGAATGAGAGCTAGGCCATCTCTTCATAGAGGCATTCATAAACAGAACCCAGTCTGCTTGTGTTAAGGCATATCTTGATTTGTCTAGTGACAAGTACTCCCTGGAACAGTCTGCCAGTTTGGGGGTGGGGGACTTCTTATTTTTTAATCTTTCAAATCTTTATGAAATCTAATATTTCCTTGATAACAAGAACAAAAAGAATCTAAAGGATCTTTGGAGAACATTTTATCCCCATCTCCCTATTTTACAGACTCTCAGAGAGGGAGTCCTACACCTATAGCTTGCTACATCCAAACAGATATAGACTCAAAGCTAGGCTTCAGATCTAGGACTCTGATGCACTTGTCATTATGTTGTGTGTCAGCCTTGGTGATGCCATGTGCCAAGATACTCAGAAATCAATCTGTGAATCTAGAAAGGTTAGGAATATTTCTCCAAAGTTCAATTAATACACTCATTGGTAAAGAATATAAAGTGTGGCTTGCAGATGGCTTTAAGACATGAAACTGAAGCCAGGCGTGGTGGCACGTGCCTTTAATCCCAGCACTCGGGAGGCAGAAGCAGGCAGATCTCTATGAGTTCAAGGCCAGCGTGGTCTACATAGTGAGTTCCAGGACAGCTAGGGCTACAGGGAGACTCTGTCTCAAAAAAAACAAAAAAAAAAAAAAAAAAAAAAAAAAAAAAAAGACACGAAACTGAGTACATACTCTAGGTCCAAACAGACGGCAATATAAGAAAATTTCCTTACTTGTTCTATCCAAACTAATTCCCTGAAGCCTGACAGCCTGACTCTATTATTAGCCAAGCTTTGGTGTTGGTAGGCTGAAATACTTGAGAAAAGCAACTTAAGGAAGAAAGGTTTATTTTTTGCTCATGGTTTCAGAAGGTCCAAGCCATGACAGCAGGGAAAGGATGATTTCCAGCATGGCAGCCAAAAGGCACAGAAAAGGAGATAAAGGAAGAGGCCAGGGCAGGATAGAGTCTGAAAAAGTATACTCTACTTTTATGGATCTACTTCCTCCAACTAGGCATCCCTCCTGCTTTTTGCCACCTCCCTATAATGTCCTCAGGTTATAACTTCATCAAAGGATTAATCACTGACTAGGTCAAAGTCTCTGAGATCTCATCATCTCTGGAAACACTCTCACAGACACACTCAAAGGTACACTTCACTAACTTCGCATAAAATCCAAGCCCAGGAGCTGGAAAGAGAGCTCAGTGGTTAAGAGCACTTGCTGCTCTTGCAGAGGACCAGAGTTTGCTTCCTAGCACCCACATGGTGGCTCACAACCACCTTTAATTCCATTTCCAGGGGATCTGATACTCTCTTTTGCCCTCCGTGGGTACTGCACACACATTGTACATTTACATACATGCAGACAAAGCACTCATACACTTAAAATTTTTTTAACCCAAACCAAAGTAAACATAGTTAGATCCAATGCCAATTAAATCACTGAACAAGAGTAATTCATGGGATATAATCATAATATGGTTTATTATTGTTTCCTACTGTTTATGATTTAGTGAAAGTTCCATTTGTTTGTAGTCTTGGCCATGTTCCATAGTTTGATGTCTATGATTGGTAAAGTTCTAAGACAGCCCCAAGAGTCTACGTCCTGCTACACATGCCCTGTATAGTCCTCTGATGGAGCATGGGCCATAAGGGATAGACATTCCTCTATGTGACATGGCCTTGGGAATGGTCCTTGGCAGGTCCTTTTGCTTCCCTTTTCCTTTGCTTCTAAATATTTCAACCCCTCCCTAATCCCCCCATCCTGTCCCTTTTGCTCAGCATTCTCAAGGAAGAAGTCCCATCCAAATGGTTAAGATGTTCATCTCTAAAGACCTTTCTTTAGATTTACAGAGTGTAGAACATCTGGTGACCTTTGTAATGCCTTAGTCTTCAGTCCTGTGCATCAGCTTAATGCAAAGTATGTAAATTGCTATGAGGTTTAGCTGGCAGAAAAGTAATATGTCTATTTTAAGAAAACATGAGGAAGCTGGGGAGATGACTTAGCAAATACTTGCCTCACAAGCATTAGGGCTTGAGTGTGGATCCCTATCACCCACAGAAAAAGCCAGTGGTACACACCTGTAATCTCAATGCTAGGGGGTAGAGACAGGAGGATCCCTGGAACTCACTGCCCAGGCAGTCTAACCAAAACAGTGAACTCCAGATCTAGTGAAAGAATTTGTTTCAACAATAAGGTGGAGAAGTGATTGGAGAAACATCTGACTTCCACCTCTGACCTCCACATGCATGAGCAGATATGTGCATATACACAGATACACATGTACACACACATACACATACAAAAAGGAAAGAAATTAGCAAAGGTAGGGACTATCCCCAGGAAGTTGAAGATGACTGTGATAATCTATCCAGAGAGAAAGAATGGAGACGCACACTAAATGGTGAAGACTCCCACCGTACCTCCTGCAGTGCAGGAGAGGTCCTGCCTCCTAAAAAGCTCTTTGTACTCTCAAGTTGGAACTTTGAAGCCAATAGACATGCCACCTTTCAAAGCCATCTTTTTCCTTGATTCCTCCCTATCAATCCTGATCTCCCAAAATATTGGCATTTGAGCCATGAGCAGTCAGGACCTTAATTTGGTAAAAATAAATAAATAAAAATCACACTAAATTCCTTTCTGGCAAGCAGACAGATGGAGTAGCTACCAAAAGAAAATGAGGCTGCCAGTCCTACAACCACAAGGACCCAAATTCCCTCTAAGCTTAGACAAGAACTCTGAGCTCCACTCTAAGAACTCACCCTAGGAGCTAGAGCGAGAGATAGTTCAATGGTTAAGAGCACTAGCTGCTCTTGCAGAGGACCTGGGTTCAGTTCCCAGTACCACATGGTAGCTAACAACCATCTACAACTCCAGTTCCGGGGGATCCAATGCTCTCTTCTGGCCTCTGCAGGCATTTCATGACATAGATGTACTTACATACGTGTAAGCAATACATTCATACACAGAAAAAAAATATTTTTTTAAAAAAGAGTGCACCCTCATAGATACCTTTACACCTTATGAGGCCCTGACCAGAAAACCCAGCCAATCTGTGCCCAACTTCTATTCTACGGAAACCATAAGAAAAAAAATGGCTGTTGTTTAGGCCACTAAGTTTGTACTAACATTATACAGCAACAGAAAATGGATAAAACCACTTCCTGACTTCTACAAAGTTCAACAGCAAATAGAAAATTATGATAGCTGTATACCACAGTGATATAATTGGGGGTGCCACCACAAGGACTCTGACACCTCCCAGAACACTCTATCACCACAAGGGGATGAGGAATGGTATCTAGTCTGGCCTGTCTTAAGCTAAATGAGACATCCCAGTACACACATAAATATAATCTTTCCTCTGAAATGTAGAATGGCGATAATCAGTTTCATTTTTATTTGATGTCAAAATGTTTTTCTGACTCCACAAGGATCCTGCTGATGGGGGTGGGAGTAGTGAGAAACAGAAGGCCTTGAGAACAACTGAGGCTTTCCTGCCTCAGGTAGGCGACAGCTCAGAGATCTAAATCCTGGAAAACCAACAGCCCCTAATCCACCTTCACCCCTATAGTGGCTTCTGGGTCCTTTGTCTTGAGAACTTATAAAATAAATTTCACAGACTATGAGGAGGGTGAGTTTTCAGAATTTATTGTGGTTTCACAAGTAAGAGTTTCAAAGACAGGAAGCAAGCAGAGCTCCTGCATAGCAAAAGCAGGTCCCAGGTAATCAATTGCTATCAAGGGTCCCCATCTAGAGGTTAAAAAAGCTCTGCTGGGATGAGGCATGGAGGGTGAGCTGGTCAGTCCAGTTGGACCATGTGCCCACAAGGTGGACAGACCTTCATATATAGCTTCCACACAGCTGTGTAAAAGGAAAAGAAAAAGCACCAGGAACCACAGCCCCCAACTCTTCTGGTATTTCTGATCTCCAGCCAGGACAGAATCAAAGAACTTTCCAGTTTCTGGTCAAGGAACAAAACCTGAACTGTTTTCTAGGTCCCTTTCCCTAAAACTGCTTGACCAGTTTCCATCTCCTCTTCTCATCACTGCTGCCTCTGGAATGCTGTGCCAGTTAATTTTTGTCAACTTGACACAAGCTAAAGTTACCTGGGAAGAAGGAACCTCAACTGAGGAATTACCTCAATTGAGGACTTTCCTTCATTAGACTGGCCTGTGGGCACATCTGTGAGGCAGTTCCTGAACTGTTAATTGATACAGTAGGGCCCAGTCCACTGTGGGCAGTGCCATCCCTGAGCAGCTGGGCCCTGGCTGTATACCTGAGCAAGTCAGGAGGAGAAAGCCAGTAAGTAGAATGCCTCTTTGGTTCATGCTTCGATTCCTGCCTCCAGGTTCTTACTGGACTTCCCCCAAAGATGGACTCACACTTGGAAGTGTAAGATGCAATAAACCCTTTTCTCCCCAAGTTGGTTTTAGAGTGTTTTAGCACAGCAAGAGAAAGCAAACTAGAACAGCTTCCATTGGGAGAGAAGCCAAATGTTTGTAGCCAAACAATTACATTCCCTTGTTAGATCCTGTGTTCTTCTCATTACAATAAGAGCACCACTTCCAGGTAACCAACCCACACAACACTGCCAAGAACTTTGTATAGATGTAAGAACTGTGGCCTCTACCTCCATATATTGTGGACTAAGGATGCTGAGAGGCTGCTGTAGCCCCTTCAAGCCTAGACACCTAAAACTACTTTGAAACCACCTGTGAGATGTGGACCTAGTGGACATACCTGAACTCTGGATGGTAAGGCAATAGCCCTTCTTATTAAGGACCCCCTTGCAACAAGCTTGTGGAGACTTCCTAAACAGTGCAGATGCTGCCCAGAGAGGCATCAAGCCTTCATCTGCTTCCCAGGGACTCACCAGTTAAAACTAGAATCAAGTTCCATTCTCCCTCCTCATCCCTCTTCACCCCATGGCAGAAATCTTATCTCTTTAGGGGCTGAGAAAGAGACTGTTCTTCTGCAGTCTGGTTTACAATGTAAAATCTGTGCACTGAGCCCTCTGGCTTTGGCTTTTGATATTTAAAGCCATGCTTTTGAAATTCAAAAATACCCTTTTTTCTCTCTAGCACCTTGCCCTTAGAATTGAAATCTGTGCCTCTCAATACCATTGCCTCTACAATAGATTTACAAAAGGCTACTTAAGAGCTCAAAAACCAAGAAAGGGACCCTTTGTTCTCTCTGGATGGTCCCTGCCCCAAGGGTAACATGGAGAAAGCATTGGTTGCAGTTCAAATTGTATGGTGGAGAAGTGAGAGGGTTAAAGGAATTGGAAAGGCCCCAGAGTTTAATATCAAAACTTTACTGTGCAGCATTTATAAAACGCTGAGGTAAGTCTCCCCTCAGAGCTCAGCTAGGTGTGGTTTTCATGACTCATTCCAGCCAAGTTATTAACAAAAGCAAGTGATTGTGGTTTCATAAATACTGACACAAATGGTTGACAGGTAACTCTATTATGTTTATCTATAATCATTTGTTGACTGAAATTTTAAAAAAATTTTAGATGGGGCTGGAGAGATGGCTCAGTGGTTAAGAACACTGGTTGTTCTTGCAGAAGACCCAGGTTCAAATCCCAGCACCCACATGGCAGCTAACGACTGTCTGTAACTCCAGTCCTAGGAGATCTGACAGCCACTTCTGACCGCTGGCAATGCACGACATGGGTGCACTTACCTACATGCAGGCAATACATGCATACACATAAAATAAAAAAATAATAATAAATAAAAAAATTTTTTAATTAAAAATTTTAGAATGGCCACAATGTGTGAGTTTTAGAAAATCATGTTTATACTTGAGATAGTACAAGTTTAATAATTTTTAAATTTATTTATTGACACTTTCATACATGTATATAATGTATTTTGATCACATCCCCCCATTTTCCTTTCTTGTCCCCTTCCTAATCCCTCTCAACTTCCTCATCCCAACACTTCCTTCTTATTTTCATGACTTTTATTTTTTAATAACCCACTGAGTTTAATTACGGTTGCTTACATGTCTGTGGGTGTAGGGTTGTTTACTGAATCATGGAAAGAATACATTTAAACATTTAAAAACACCATATATATGGACAACTAATTTTTGATGATGGGAGTCAAGACACTATGCCAAAATAAAGCACATTGGCATGTGAGAAAACAGCAGAGGAATCATTCTTAATGTCCTATTAGAAAATACGTGTGATAGGTAAATCTAGTCAAAATGGGAGAAAGTGAACTATCTCAGCTAAATTAACCTAAACTAAATTAATCCATTTTGCCCAAAACAGCCATTTCAAAAAAAGTGCCTTTACCCGACCTATGAAAAATACCTAGAAGGGAGAGGCAACTTTGAGTTCCAGGAAATGGCCTAACCACAGAGAGTCCTAATCTAGGCCTGTACTTGACTAACTGCTTATCTGGCTTCTGTAAACCTGCTTCACTTGCCCAAGCCCACGCCCACACAATGACAAGTTGTTGACTGGTAAATTTAAAGTTTGCTGTGTTTGAATTTTGCTATGTTGTGTAAACCTGATTGGCCCATAGATGTTCTGTTTGAGCAATACTCTCCATAATCCTATAAAACTCTGGCTGACTGATGTTCAAAGCTGCTTCTATTCCCGACATAGACAGCCCAGTCAGTCATAAATAAAAATTTTACCTTGCTGATTTCAATTAAATGGTGTTGGTGATTTTTATTTGGAATCCGGCATATAACATTTGGAGGTCCCACCAAGATCCTGTAGGGTAGCCCTCTGTGCCAGCAATCCCTGACAGAAAGGGGATCTGCTTGGTGAAATCCCCTGCGGAAAGGGGAACACGAGAGGAAGGGGACCGGCATCAGTCCTGGTTGCCCAGTGGTAAGGTAAAATCCTGGAGGGGATCTGCATCAGTCCCGGCCACTGCTGTTTTCCCAGCTCTCTGGCTTCTCCCTCCACACTCCTAGCAAGGTAAGAGTGCGCTGGAAAAACCCTTTTTGTTTTTTTTTTTGTTTTTTTTTTTTGGTTTCGGCTAGCAGGTGGCTTCCACCATCTAGTTTTGGAATCTGATCAGACATACTAGGTGGGAAGCTGGAAGCAGCAAAACTCCACCTAGTCAGGTATCAGAGGGGACGCCCCTGGACCCACCTGGCTAGAGAGTCTAAAGTCTGGTCATTTTTCTGTAATTTAGACTTAGTAGTAACCTGGTTAGTGTTATTTGTTTGTGCCTGTCTTATTCTGTGTTTTGGTTTAGTGTCTACTTCTGTCATGGGTCATGTTGAGTCTAAGAGTGCTACCCCCATTGGAATGTATGTTGAATAATTTTTCTGATTTTAAGAAAAGAGCAGAAGGATGTGGCTATCAAGTCAAAGCCCCTAGGCTTCAGACCCTATGTGAACTAGAATGGCCCACTTTTAATGAGACTAATTGGCCCCCTGAGGGAACCTATGACCTAATTACTGCATTTTCGGTTCGCCGGATTTGTAACCAGCTTCACCCTGATCAAATCCCTTACATAGTTACCTGGGTGGATTTACTTAACGACCCCCCAAAGTGGCTCAAACGGTGCCCACAGGTTTCTCAATTAGAAAAGACACCACCACCTCATCCCTCTGCTCCCCCTGCTCTCCTTCCTGTTTCCAAACAGAGAAAACTATACCCTGTTCTTCAGGAAGTTGAGGACCCCTTAGATTCCCCCTCCTTATGTTCCTCAGGTCCCACATCCCCCACCACAGGCAGCAGCTGCTAACAATAATGTTGAGGATAGTTCCCTTTTAGATGTTGATTTACAGAGCCCTTCCCACACTCGGACAGGGGCCAGATCCAGAAATTCTCATCCTCAAGCCAGAGCCCCACCCCCTTGCCCCTGGGAGAGGTCACCCCAGCACCTGTACAAGGTAGCGAAGGAGGGCAATCCATGTTTGTCTATGCCCCTTTCTCTACTACAGATCTTTATAACTGGAAGTCTCAGAATCCTCCCTTCTCAGAGGATCCCTCCAAACTTATTGACTTACTTAGTTCTATTTTCATAACCCACTGTCCCACCTGGGACAACTGTCATCGGCTTTTGCAGGTACTCTTCACTTCTAAGGAACATACTAGGATCTTGTGGGAGGCTAGCCACTCTGTCCTGGGAGCAGACGGTCTCCCATCACAGGACCTGGCAGTTGTCAAAGCAGTCTTTCCATCAGCGAGACCACACTGGAACCCCAACACCCCTGAAGGGTGGGATCACCTTGCTAGGTACCAACAAACTCTGTTGCAGGGAATGAGAGCAGCAGCCCAAAAGCCCACAAATCTATCCAGGGTCAGTCAAACGATAAAGGAGTCTGGTGAGTCTCCAGCTGCTTTCCTTGAGAGGCTCTATCAAGCCTATCGCCTCTATACTCCTGTTGATCCTGAGGCACCTGAGAATCAAAGAACCTTAAATATTGCCTTCATTTCTCAATTGGCCCTGGACATTAGAAAAAACTACAGAGACTTGAGGGTTTTGAAGGAAAATTAATATCTGAGTTAGTGGAAATAGCCCTGAGAGTCTATGTTAACTGAGACTCCCCCGCTCAAAAGCAAGGAAAGGAGATAGGAAAGGTGTTAGTAGCTTCGTTAGGAAGGGACATTAGGTGGCCTCAGAGAAACTGGAGAGACCCTCGTAAGCCACAAAAGGAAGAGTCTGACCAACCTAGACTTGGAGAGACTCAGTGTACATACTGCAGAGAGAAGATCCACTGGAGGAAAAAATGTCTGAGACGCAGAAGAAAAGAGACTACTTTGGCTGTTAAGGAGGCATGATGGGACCTTGGTTTTTCCTCCAACCCCCAGGAACCAAGGGTCATTCTACAGGTAGAAGGGAAACCTACCGGGTTCATGGTAGACACTGGGGCTGCCATATCAGTACTAAAAGAGCCTTTAGGCACTCCCAAGGATAAGAAATTGACAATTCAAGGAGCTACTGGGAAGTATCAGTCTTATCCTCAAACCAGAGCTCAAATAACCAACCTAGCCAAAGGAACTGTGACTCACTCCTTTCTTTTGATACCAGACTTCCCCTACCCCTTGTTAGGGAGGCACCTCCTGCACAAGCTCAAGGCTAATATAACTTTTGCTGGAGATTCAGTGGGATTAACTCTCCAACTTCCCACTGTTCTTGTCATCTGCCCTCTGTCAGAGGAATACCTTTTACAACATAGGCCCTATGAGGAGGAGCAGCTGAGGGGTTCATCTGCTTTGTTAAAAATTTGGAAAACTATGATACCCCATGTATGGGCAGAAACTAACCCCCCAGGACTGGCAAAGCGTCAACCACCTTTGGCAATTCAGTTGCTTAGTACAGCTACCCCAGTCAGGATAAGGCAATAAATATCCCATTAGCCTTCAAGCCAGACTGGGAATTGCTAAGCATATCAGCAGACTCTGGGAAGCAAGAATTCTTGTCCCCTGCCACTCTCCGTGGAACACACCACTCCTACTGGTGCCAAAGCCAGGGACTAATGAGTTCAGGCCTGTCCAGGACCTGAGGAAGGTCAACAAGCAGGTTGAGGTTATTCATCCTACTGTACCTAACCCTTATACTCTCCTCAGTGAGTTGGGACCTGAGTGACAAATCTATTCAGTGTTTGATTTGAAGGATGCCTTCTTCACCATACCAATTGCAGCAGTGAGTCAGCCTATTTTTGCTTTTTAATGGCCTGAACCTGATGGGTCTTTCAATGGGCAGCTTATTTGGACATGACTCCCTCAAGGATTCAGAAACTCTCCTACATTGTTTGATGAAGCATTGAGACAAGACCTCACCTGCTATAAAGAAGCTCACTCACAGTTTCTTGATGATCAACTCCTAGCAGCAGATAACCCTGAGGCCTATGATCTGACCTCCAAGGCTTTGTTGAAAGAGTTGGACCTACCAGGATACAAAGTCTCTGCAAAGAAGGCTCAGGTATGCCTCCCTTCTGTCACCTATTTGGGATACTGGATTCATGAAGGAAAGAGGTCATTAGGCCCAGATCGAATCCAGGCTATTCTTGACATACCTGTCCCCCCAAATAGGAGACAAATTCGAGAATTCTTGGGCGCAGGAGGATACTGCAGGCTTTGGATTCCAGATTTTGCAGAAATAGCTAAGCCCCTGTATGCCCCTACGGCAAAGGAAGGGACAGTTTATCTGGGGCTCATCTGAAGACCAAGCCTTTCAACAACTTAAAAGAGCCTTGACTCAGGCCCCTGCCTTGGCCCTGCCTGATGTCACTAAACCCTTCCTGCTCTTTGTGCATGAAAGTAAAGGCATAGACAAAGGGGTTTTGACTCAGACACTGGGGCCATGGAGGAGACCAGTGGCTTATCTGTCCAAACGGCTAGACTCAGTAGCTTCTGGATGGCTCAACTGTTTAAGGGCGCTAGCAGCCACTGCCCTCCTGGTCAAAGAAGCCTCCAAGCTTACTCTGGGCCAAGACCTGCAAATTATCAGCCCACATGCTGTAGAGGCCCTGGTGCACACCCCACCTAACCGATGGATTTCCAGTGTGCACATCATGCAATATCAAGTATTTCTGTTGGACCCCCCCACAGGTAACCTTCCTTAAGTCAGAGACTTTGAATCCAGCCACCTTCTTACCGGACAAGGCTGCCAGACCACCTGCTCATGACTGTCTGGAGACAGTGAGTACCCTAACCGGGGTACGGGAGAATCTGAAGGAGCAGCCCTTGACTAAGGGGGACGCTGAACTGTTTATCTATGGCAGTGGCTATGTTAAGGAAGGTATTCGATATGCAGGGGCAGCAGTAGTTACTTTGACTGACATCCTATGGGCTCAAGCCTTAGGGCATGGCACTTCAGCACAAAAGGCCGAGCTCATGGCCCTAACTCAAGCACTTAGATGGGCAAAAGGGAGAACTGTAAATATCTACACAGACAGCCACTACACCTTTGCCAGAGCACATGTACATGGGGCACTATATAAAGAGAGAGGACTGTTAACGTCTGATGGAAAAGAAATCAAAAATAAGGAAGAGATCCTTGCTCTCTTAGAGGCACTATGGCTTCCAAAGCATGTGGCCATTATACATTGTAAAGGGCACCAAAAGTTAAACTCAGAAGTAGCAAATGGTAATGACCTTGTTGATCAAACAGCAAAAGAAGTGGCCTTACAGCCTGTGCAAGCATTAAAGGTTTTGACTGCCTTTCCGACTAGAGTGCTGCCTAAATCCCCCTCCTATTCAATTTCCGACCTTGCTACCATCAAAGATTTACGAGGGAAAAAGGATAGTAGAGGATGGTATCTAATGGAAGATGGAAGGCCTATCCTTCCAAAATCCTTAGGAAGAGACTGGCTACAACAACTGGCTTCTACAACTCACATGGGAGCTACCAAAATGACAGAGCTATCAAAGAGGGACTTATATATTCCCAATTTAGAACAAATGTGTCAGGACATAGCCCAGAGGTGTCAAGCTTGTGCTCAAACTAACCCAGTTTTCAAGCATTCTCCTCCAGGACACAGACTCCGAGGCCAAGCACCTGGAGAAATTTGGGAATTGGATTTCACTGAAATTACTGAAGGGATTTATGGTTACAAGTATCTACTTGTCCTAGTGGACACCTTTTCAGGATGGGTTGAGCCATTTCCAACTAGGGCTGAGGCCGCCCAGGTAGTAGCTAAAAAGCTGCTAAATGAGATTATACCTTGACTTGGCATCCCTATTTATTGGTCTGGGGTCGGTCCAACAATGGCCCAGCTTTCATAGCTCATGTTTCTAAATCTTTAGCTTCTGCCCTCCAAATAGACTGGATTGTATACATCATCCTCAAAGTTCAGGCCAGGTAGAAAGGATGAATAGAACTCTTAAAGAAACTTTAACCAAATTAATAACAGAGACTGATGGTAACTGGGTAAATTTTCTTCCTTTCGCTCTACTTAGAGCACAACGTACACCCTATGTGAAAGGAATTAGTCCTTTTGAAATCTTGTTTGGTTGTCTGCTGCCTCTAATCCCTCACTTAGGGGATGAATATCTGGCAGGGTTGTCTAACCAAGCTCTCTTAAAGTCTTTACAGGCACTCCAAACTGTCTTAGACCAAGTTCAGGGACTGGTACAAGAAACCCGTAAGCATGACAGCCCACCCATTGCCTTGGACCAATTGAACTTAGCACCTGGAGATTGGATTTGGGTCCACAGGTATCAGACGCCCAACTTGGAACCATGGTGGACCGGACCTTATCCTGTCATCTTGCTCACTCTAACTGCCGTCAAGGTTGCAGGATGGGCCCACTGGATTCACAGCTCTCAAGTCAAGCAAGCTCACCCAGACCACATTCCTCGAACATGGATGGTAAAAAGGACAGACAATCCACTCAAAGTAAAATTGATAAGGGATCCTTAATGCTAATGCTTATTTTCTGGGTATTGGGAACCATCAAAGGAGATGAGAGACAAAACCCCCATGTATTGCTAACATAAAAATAGATAGTTAGGAGGTCCTCAGATGGAAAAACCCTAGCTACCAATGCCACAGCCAGCTACACTCCCACTTTCCAGTTTGATATTTGTGATTTGTTTAAGATTGAAATTGTACAATCTATGTATACTTATTACCATTCCTCTTCTGTTTGAATTTGGGGTTGCGGATCTGTCTCCTTTGAAAAGGGTTTATAGGGCTTTAAGGTTTATGGATGTCCAGCAGATGGGAGTCCAGACTGCAACCTTAAGAACAAATGGCAATGTGCTTCTTGGGGTTGTGAGACCTTTGGCCCCTAGGTTAGGTCAAAGGACAGATGGATTTCCCTACAATGTGGCACTGCTAAAAATACCCAAGGGAATCTTAATCCTCTGGTTATACAAGTGATAAATGGAGATGATAGAAATTGGCTTATGGGAAAAACATAGGGAATACGGATTCTTGACCAGGAAAGCATCCGGGGACAGAATTTACTATTCAAAAATTTGAAGTCCCATCCATCCCCCCAGTACCCATTGGCCCTAATAAGTTCCTCAGTCCTCCCTTACCACCAAAACCATCTCCCAATGATTCTGCCAGCTCCAATGATGTTTCCAGATGGTACTCTCCTGAGTTATATAATTCTCTGCTTTACACCTATAAATTTTTCAATGTTACTGATCCAGAGCTTACTAAGGACTGCTGGTTTTGCCTAGATCCTCGCCCCCCCCCTTATTATATAGGAGTAGGGGCTATTAGGACTATGGGAACAAACTCCTCCTATATCCAAAATCTCACATCTGAGGATATGATCAAAAGAGATTTATGTCCCTGGGGCTCCAAACCTATGCTCACCCTTGGTAGCCTGTCAGGCAAAGGAACTTGCTTCTATGGTCATAGCTTTAACTTGTCATTGTCTCCTTATAAAGAAATATGTAATCAGTCTAACCCCCTCATCCTGTCCCTGGGAAGGCCATATTATTTAGTCCCACCAGAGGGAACTTGGTTTGCCTGTACCTAACTCCCTATATAAACCAAAAGTTCCTGGCCTCACCAGGTGAGCTCTGTATCCTTGTACACCTCCTCCGTCAGGTGTACTACTATTCAGGGGAAGGAGGTAGAGAGCATTTTGAACTCTTGTCTAGAGCTCGACAGCCTCGAGATCTGGAGATAGGTACCATTTTAGTGCCCCTCTTGGTTGGGGTAGGTGTTGCAGGATCGGTTGGGACAGAAACAGCCACCCTTATCACTCAGGATCAAAACTTCAAATTTCTGAACAAACAAATTGATCAGGACTTGGCTGAGTTAGAAAAATCTATAGGACACCTGACAACATCCCTCAATTCCTTAGAAGAGGTAGTCCTTCAAAACAGGAGAGGGTTAGATGTGTTCTTTATGCAGCAAGGAGGGCACTGCATGGCTTTAGGTGAACAGTGATGTTTCTATGCCAATCACACTGGAATCATTAGAGAGAGCCTAGGTTTAGTTAAACAGGCTTCTAGAGAGAGAAAGGGCATGACTAGATAGTCAAAATTGGTATGAGGCTCTGTTCTCCTGATCCCCATGGTTGACTACACTGTTAAGTGCTATTGCAGGACTACTAATATTAATCATACTTGTTCTCACCTGTGGGCCCTGCTTGTTAAATGCCTTAGTAAAATTTGTTAATCAAAGGATACAATCTATAAAACTTATGGTTTTATGCACCCAATATGACCAATTAGTGTCCATACAGGATGCTGAAGACAAGGTATAGCTCTACTGGTCAAAGAATTTACTATCAAAACGAGTGGGGAATGAACTATCTCAGCTAAATTAACCTAACCTAAATTACTCCATTTTGCCCAAAAAAGCCATTTCAAAAAAAGTGCCTTTACCTGACCTATGAAAAATACCTAGAAGGGAGAAGTAACTTTGAGTTCCCAGGAAATGGCCTAACTGCAAAACCACAGGGAGTCCCAATCTAGGCCTGCACTTGACTAACTGCTTATCTCGCTTCTGTAAACCTGTTTCACTTGCCCAAGTCCACGCCCGCACAATGACAAGTTGTTGACTGGTAAATTTAAAGTTTGCTGTGTTTGAATTTTGCTGTGTTGTGTAAACCTGATTGGCCCATAGATGTTCTGTTTGAGCAATACTCTCCATAATCCTATAAAACTCTGGCTGACTGATGTTCAAAGCTGCTTCTATTCCCGACATAGACAGCCCAGTCAGTCATAAATAAAAATTTTACCTTGCTGCTTTCAATTAAGTGGCGTTGGTGATTTTTATTTGGAATCTGGCATATAACAGAAAGCATCAGGACACAGACAAGAACTTTGGCAGGATAGAGTTTATTTGCAGAGAAAACGCACAGGACAGTTTCCCCTACAAGACAGAGAAGCTATCGTTTTACAGACTATTGGCTGGGGGCTTTTATAGGGGGTTTTGGGGGATGCAGAAGGTGACAAGATATTTTACAACAAGTTAGGTGGGAGAGAGAGAGAGAGAGAGAGAGAGAGAGAGAGAGAGAGAGTGCCCAGGGCTTATCAGGAGACAGTAGCCTCTGTCAAACTGCCCCCTTCCATCCCCTTCCATCAGCCAGGATCTGGGTCATGGGATAAGGGGTCTATACATTGTGAAACTTACCAGGGGGAATAGCTTGTATTGAGACAGTTCCTATATCCATAAGTCTTGGATGCAGGGGCCTGTTTGTCTTTTTAAGATTATTAAAGAGGAAGCAGGCTGTGCTGAAATGGCAGTTTGCAGTAATCAGGTCTTAGGTCAAAGGTGTAAAGAATCTGTTTATCTTGTCTGCAGACGGTCAGGGTGCTCATTAACTCAGTTCCTGTATTCTCAGAGGGCTTGCAAAACCATGAGGCCCTGTTGCAATGGGGAGGTGGTTGTTGCAGATCCAAACCCTAACAACAGGCCCTTTAAGTAACCAGACCCTATGTAGAGAGGGCTTAAGCAGGGCAGGAACACAGCCAGCCTGAAGCTGCCCAGCACTCAAAAATCAGCCTAACTACTGCCATATTCTGTGGGTCACACATAACCAAGTCTCACTCTCCTACACAGGGGATGAGTAACTCCTATCACCTTTAGATCACAGGTCTTTCTCTGGGACAGGGCATTGATAAGAAAGCATGTTGTACTGTGTCCTGACAGCCACAAGTCTTATCTAGTACCTGCTTCTGTGCCCCTTGGGACATAAACCAGGACAGACTAAGTCACGTTGAATGAAGTTTGTCTACCTTCCTGAGAGCCTATAAGAGTCAGAAAGCCTCATTTTCTTCTCTAGAATGGAAGGGTCTGTCTCTCCCATCAGAGTCACTATTATGCTATACATGGCTGCTATCTCTCCCAGTGCAGCAACTCTGCAGACCTGAAGGCAAAGCCCTCTTTCCTTCAAGGCCCCATCATGTTACCTCCATCCTTCCCAATTGCTCTCCTATTTCAAGGGCCAATCATGACTGTTCCTGTCATATGGTACTCTCTTCTAATAAAGCTCATTAGGAAGGGTAAATTTTTGTCAGCTCTTTTCTATGAACCTAACCATTATTTTTTTCCTAGCAGGAACCTAAGACACACATACCCTGTTCTACTACTTCAGTGATGTAGCTTGGGTCACGCATTAACTAAGCCTGCTTCTTTGTAGTGTAAGACCTCCTCTTCCCTCATAAACATTTTCGATGGACATCTTGCTTTGTCTGGCAGGACTGAAGCTTATTTCAGACCCCTGCCACACCACTTTCTGTGGTATTAATAAACCCCTTGCCTGGTAGATGATCTCTCTGTCTTTGTCTCTTTCTCTCTCTGTCTCTGTCCTTCCATCTCCCTCTCCTCCCCTCTCCTCTCCTCTCCTCTCCCTCTCCAAAAGTGAAAATTTCCTCTTGCTCCATCTTCTCTGAAATATCCATAAACTTAGCTAACCTTTCCTTCATAGGTCATAAGACTAAAGAGATTAAAGCAAACTTAACAACCTGTAGACGCCATGTAATCTCTCAAACGCTGCATCCACAAGGCCATCCAAAATTAGTTGAGACCAATATGGCCCACCAAACCAAGATGACCATTAATTATCTTTTGCTTCATTATAACAGTATTTCCATATCATTATCTGTGGAGCCAGCCCTGCTTTAAGTTACTTTATATTGTGCAAAACAATGGCTTTCAGGTTGTACCTTGCCCTGGGTTACTTCATTTCACCTAGCAGCGTTTAGGTCCATTTTGAGTGCAAATGCACAGGCAGGGTGACTCTGTACCTCCTTGTACACCAGCACCATCCATTAGGTGCAGAATGATAAAAACATTTATTCCTAAAAGTAAAATTAAACCACCTGTACAAACTTGTTGAAATACACTGGGCACATTTGAACACATGGGCATATTAAGAGTATTATCAGAAAAACCATGCTGTAGAATTTAGCAGATACACCAGACCAATGACAGGTGTAATACCCTTACTTGAACCCCTAAAGAGGAGGATGCCTACCACTGCAATGATCGCAGCCTGTTGTACAGACAGACACCATCTTCTTGAGTTTAGCTGTGCTTACTTGCCAAATATCATCACAGCTGGACTTGTTGACTGTTGATGACCCATATAAAAGGTACAGGGAGTGTCATGGGACCCTAATCTGAGTATCCACTCACACTTCCCAACCCATGGTGGGCAATTTGGCCCTAAATGCATGGGACCTCAGGGAAGGACTAGAATATAAAGACTAAAGGAGGGAGGCTCTATTTATATGGATGTGGGGAAGCCATCATCCATGCTTGGGGGAAGACTTTCTGCTGTGGCCTTAGCAGGAATCACCTGCACTCCTCTAAGTAACCCCTTTTCCATTGCTCTGTAAGTAAACTCAATAAACTCATTGGTTCTCTAGGGTGCATTTTGGTGAAATCATACCTCAGTTTGTCATTAGGATCAAGAGGGGAAGGGATGGACATTATTTACATTTCCCTCTCCCCCAGGGAAAGAGTTTTAGCAACATAGTCCCACTGACCTGTCACCTGGCCACATCAGTGAGACAGGTAGGCAGAGAACTCCTAAGACTTCAGTGGATATCAGTCCCCACTGCTGATGGCCTACTTGAATTGCTCTTAATCCATTCATCCATCATTCATCTTATCTGGTCCTGAAACTCAACTCCATAGTTCTGTGATCTTGCCCCTATGGCCTTCATAGTCCTGAAATGTACCTCTATAGCTCATCTCAACCCTGAGTGTCAACTCAGTCCTGCAGCTCTGAAGCCTGCCTCTGTACACTTCCAGTGACTCTCCAACTGGGTTCTAATATCTCATCTAAGCCCTGCAATAACTTTTTGCAGTTGTATCAGCTCTTGGTTTCTGCCTCTTTGAATTCCTTGAACTCTGCTGTGACTTCTTTAACCTTCCTATAGCCATTCTGTAACCTACATATATACACATCTATAGATATAATTACTGAGTGATATGTGTGTGATCTGAGAGTTAATATTCATACTTAAGATTGGAATAAAAGAAATTATGTTTCCAACAGCCAGCTATCAAGGGAAATCATGACTACTTTAGGAATTGTAGCCAATGAAACAAAGGTAACTAGGGAGTTTATTGCTATTCAATATATTCTGACAATGTAGAAAGATGCAAAGATAGATATCTATTTCTGAACACTAGCCTTGCAAATTGCCTATTCCTATCATGCATTTGATGACATATCACAAGCAAAAATCTCATATAAGAACAGGAAACAGGAATAATGCCTGTTCTAAGAAAATTTTGACCCATTCCGAGAATTTCCTGCCTTTTCCCCCACCTCCATTAAAAATTTCCTATAGAACAAGCCATCCAAAATTGCAGTGACTGGTCTCTATTAAGAAGCCCACACTTTGCCCTGTATTAAAGTTCTTCCTGATTCTTCATTTTGCATCATCTCTGAATTCTTCTTTAATGGTGATAAGACCTTGAAAACATTGGATAGAAGTTTCAATCTGGTCTACCACCAGGAGAACCTTCATTCCAGAAGGACCCTTACTATAACAGAGAAAAGGGATATCCTTCTCTCTGAAGATACAGAGACACAAAGAAGAATCTGAAAAATGCAGGCCTTGCTAGCCCCCCACACACAGTCTATTATGTTTATCATACCCTCTTTCTCCAATCATAATTCTAGGCACATTCCACTCGAAACGGAAGCAAGAGGATATACAAGTCTGGCCTGAGGTGTTACTCAGTGCTTATGTGTTTACCTGGACTACATAAGGGCTTGGGTTCAAGCTCCAGCACTGCAAAATTAATAAATTTGAAAATAACTTTAAAACAAAACCTAACCATATTTTGTTTCTCTAACTTTCCGTTTTCACTTTGGAAGGCTCTATGTCACCTAACTTATATTAAGCTATGAAAAGAAGTTTTCCATGTTTTTCCCTTGTTAATTTGTCTTTTAACATAGGTGCCACAGCGATGAATCAAACAATGAGTGAGAAAAAGATATTGCTGTTTTCTTCCCCACATTCACAAAGGTGTAAAAGCAATTCCATGGAGGAAAAGATAGAATTTTCAACAAATAGTGCTGGAACAGTTGAATGTCCATACTCAAAATTTTTAACTTTGATCCAGATGTCCAAACATGTACAAAAATAACTGAGTTAATCATAGTCTTAAACGTGAAATCAAAACCAATAAAACTACCAGAAGAAAACAGTAAAATATTTCATGACCTGAGAATTGGCAAATTTCTTAGATATAACACCAAAACACAATTCATAGAAACAAGCTAGGGGTTAAACTAAAAACTGCTCTTTTGAATTCATTTTCAAAGCTTCTGGGCTAAATCAGTAGACTAGAAGCTGACTTCATGTGATCCAGTGATCTCATGTGAGAATTAGAATAGCAAAGGATAGGCTCTATTCCAAAGAGACTCAAAGAACATTCAGAAGTCACAACTGAAAAGTATGGAAAAACAAGATACAGCACAGAGATCCAGTTACACAGCTTCCAGCTAGGGGGAAGGAAAGGTGGGCGTTTCATCTAAAAGGTAAGCCAGGTGGCCCTGTTAAAATGAGATGGGTAGTCCAACCCACAGAACAAGCCCACAGTTCTTACAAGTCTTGGATCTATTTGGCAATTGTGGTGAGACAGTGACACTCGTTCAGTGATGTGGCTCAGCAGTGAAAATGAGGTTCATTTTGTCACTCCCATTATCTTGGAGGGTTGTGGTCAGGTAACATCTTGAGAAGGAACCTAGTGGCCTGATAATAAGGAACAACCAAAAGTAAAGGAGCCAAAGGTCAACATGCCACAGCCCTATGGTGGGAGGCAGCCATGGGCTGGAGCTACTTATCTGCTGTGAGGTTTACAAGGTTTATTGCCAGTGGGACTAAAAACTTTGAAGCCCAACTGATGTACCTGAATTCTGCAGCCTTATCCCTCCAGCAAAGTTACTAACGCTGAGCAGGTTTTCAAAACAAAGACTGGTTTGTCTGTGTAGACCCCAGTGCCAGTGCCTGTTTTCCCCATTCCAATACACCCAAGAAACACCCCTGGCTAGAACATCGACCACTCCAGTATACGTAAAGCGAGCATCTCACCAGTATTAGAGAACCTGCAAAGCTAAGCAGAGGCAAGCAGAGATTCATGAAAAGAAAAAAAGGGAAATTTCTGAAGAGAAGAGAGTGCTGGCGAATGGATACCTGACACTTAGCAACAGCCTAAATGGTAGGGAAAGACAAGACTCTCTGTCAACCCCCCAATTGCTCCAATTGTAGAGAACCCAAAAAGAAGTCGCTTCGACATGTCTTCCTTTTTAAAGAAAAAATCCCCCCCCCCTTTTTAAGAAAGGGGCTGACTTGAACTCATTATGTAGAACAGGCTGGCCTCAAACTCAAAAACATCAGCCTGCCTCTGTCCCCCACAGTGCTGGGATTACAGGCATGAGCCACTACAACTGGACTACTTTATATTCTTATTACTGTAGTTTTAGTAGTATTTTACTATATTTTTAAAAAGCATTTATGTTTTTATTTTTTATTATACTTCCTACATTTACCTAATTTTTATATATTTTTCCATATTACACAGATATTTTATCTTTTGTCTCCTTCTCCACAACATTCTGTTCTTTTTCTTTCAGTTTTATTTATTTTTATTTTATGTGCAATGCCCACAGAGGCCAGAAAAGGGTGTCAGATCCCTGGAACTAAAGTTACAGTGTGGGTGCTGGGACTCAAACTTAGATCCTCTGGAAGAACAGCGAGTGTTCTTAACCATTAACCCATCTCTCCACCTCTTCTTCTTTCCTTTACTTAACCTTGCTTCTCATTTCTTTTTCACATTTCCCTACTCTTGCCACTATTTTATTTATTTACTATTTTTTCTATACCCTAAATAATTTAACTTCATACCCCTCAACCAAGTCATGATTTCAGAAGATACTTAAAAGAATCTTGCACACAGAGGAGGAAGATAGTCTCAATCATGAGCACATAAGAAAGAATAAACTTCATGAAAGGGATAGATAGACAAAGAAGAACTAGAAAAGAGCCAGTAATGTCTAACTTGGTAAACCAACAAGCTCCTAATACCAATAGGGGGGAAAGAAAAGAATATAATAATCAAACAAATCATGAAAATTTATAGGAATCAATAAACACATCTCAGTAATAATCCTAAATGTAAATGGTCCTGATTCTACAATTAAAAGATACTTATTAGCTGACTGAATTAAAGAACAAGATCCAACTATGTCTTGTCTATAAAAAACACACTTCACTGGAAAATATATGGGCATATTTAGTGAAAAGACACAAGTCAATATATCACTCAAATGGAAACCAATCACAAGCCAGTATAGCTATTCTGATATCTGATAAAGTAGGTTTCAAGTCAAAATTAGTCATCAGCGATAAGGAATTTACTGAAAATAAATATCCATCAAGAAGACACAATCATTGTAAATAAGTATGCACTAAATGTTGCTGCACTCAATTGCACAAAACAAACACTATTGTTCCTAAAGGGCCAGATACAATAATAATTGACTTCAATACCCTACTCTCATTAATAGATCCTTCATACAAAATAATTCAACAGAAAATTTCAGAATTACATAATCTTCTCAGTAGCCCAGGGAACTTTCTATAAAATATATCACATATTAGGCCAAACATATCTTGGTCTTAACAAACTCAAAAACAATCTTAAATACAATATATATATATATATATAAACAATTTACTGTACCTTATCAAATCATAGTGGAATAAAAGTAGAAATTAGTACCTACTAAAAGAACAGAAACTACACAATATACAGAGAGTAAGTAAATGACATATTCTTGAATGACTGGTGGGTTATTGAAGAAATCAGAGAGGAAATTTAAAAATCCTTAGAATCAAATGAAATGAAGCAACAATTTATCAGAACCTTTAGGATGTAGCAATGGCCATTCTAAGAAGAAGGTTTATAGCTATTATATTAAAATGAAAAGAGGACACTAACAGATATACCAATGAAATCCAGAGGATAAGGGATAACAAGATGGCTTCATAGTTAAATAAGCACTGCTCTTGCAAAGGACCCAAGTTCAGTTCCCAACACCTATATCAGGTGACTCACAACCACCTGTAACTCCACCTACAGGGAATCTGAAGCCTCTGACCTCTATTGATTACCCCCCCACACATATGCGCATACTCACATGCAGACACATATACATAATTTTTTAAAAGAAAACCAGAGGATCATTGAGGAATACACTGAAAATTTATGTTCCCCAAAAATGGAAAATCTAGATGAAAAGATAAATTCCTAGCTGCTTAAGATGTAACAAAATTAAAAGAATATTAAAAACCTACAGATCTATAATGAGTAATGAGATTGAAAGAGTATTAAATAGTCGTCCAACAAAGAAAACAAACCATGACCAGATGGAGTCATTGCTGAATTATATAACTTCTTTATTATTGTACTTTTTAAAATTTTACAAAAACTTTGAGAATTTCATACATGTATATAAGGTGTATGGAGATTGAAAGAGTATTAAATAGTCGTCCAACAAAGAAAACAAACCATGACCAGATGGAGTCAAAGATGACCTTGAACTCCTAATCCTCCTGCTTCTGCCTCCCATGCTATAATTCCAGGCTTATGCTATCATGACCAACTTTCTTATACATTTTTGCTAAAGTATTTTAGGCTTGATGTATAAATAACCTGGGTTCTACTTTGGCATTTAGCTCATCCATAAACTCATGGAATGAATTTATAATGAATTTCACCATCATTGGCTGTGCTGGCTACTCAGTGCTCCTCTTCCTGCGGTGAGATGCTTTGGTTGTACTGAACATTGGGTGCCCATAGTTCTAGTCCCCTAAGAATTAGACCTGTGACTCCTGAAGACTCAGTGGTGCTTTTCTTCAAGTTGCTTTTGTGTCACTTCAGCAATCTCTTCCAAAACCTGCCTCTGAAAATCAGTTGCGTTTTCTACAAGGTGTCTCTTGTGCTTTCCCACCTTAGGCCCCCTTCAGGATCTCTGCACACAAGTGTGCATCAGATTCAGTTAAAGACCTCTCTTCTGGAAGACTTGCTCTGTGAAACACCTGGGTGGGTGATGCCTATGCATCCACATGGACACCTATGGTTCTTAACCAACACTTTCTGTATTTCCGTCTGTTTTAATGGTGAGAGCAGGTCCAAGCTCTGGGACTTGAGGGGGTCCTAGACCAGTCATGGGATGGTAGCTAGGGGAGGTTCATGTCTTGTGAGTGAACATATCAGCTTCCCTCCTCTGGCTCTCCCCAGCTGTCCCCATTACAGGAAGCACTGATGTTGGTCTAGGGAGGCCTATTTGTTTAGTCCTTATAACAGAGGTGATTACAGTGCTGGAGGGGAGGAACAGCTGCCCACCATCCAGCCAGTCCTGGCCACCCTAACCTGATAGCCTCTCTAGGTGTTATCAAATTTCCGTGTCTCACAATTACCTCTAATTTCATTGAGTAGAAGAGAGCTTTTCCCTGCAGTAAAGATTGTTTTATGTTCCCTGGGCTTTGCCTCCTGGGCCCCAGCCTCTTCTCTTCATTCCAGCAAATGATATGAGCCACCCTTTCCCTGGAGCTCTGCTTGCTTCCTGTAAGCTGAAATAAACCCTTTCCTCCACTAAGTTGCTTTTGGTTGAGGTCTGGTCATGGTATTTACCTCAACAACAAAATGCAACTAGAACACCTGGCAAGCCCCCCAATACACATTACAGGCACTGGCCAATCAAAAACTATTTAGCACAGACTAGTTTCAGCCCAGAGTCCAGGGAAAGCCAAACCATAGACATAATTTTCAGATTTGTTTTCCATGCTATGTTGGGGGAGTTTCGAGCATGGAAACAGTGATGATTTGGTCCGATGCTTTGGAAGTAATACTGTTACCCCTGCCGGAGGTGAGGCAGGTCAGCCTCAGAGCCTTGAGTTCTCTTTCCCACTACTGTCCACCTCTCCATCTGCACTAGAGGAATACTGATCTATGCTTCCTTCCCCGGGACCCAGTGCTTTCCTCTTCACTTCCCACTCAGTGCTTTTGTCTGTGAATCTCCTGCCTGGAACCTGGTCCTCAGAGTTCCTGGAGCATCTTCCTTAATGTCTGTCTGTTTGTTTTTGAGACAGGATCTCCTATATCTCAGGCTGGCCTCAAATTCAGTACTGCCAATATTTTCTTCTAATAGTTTCAGGGTTTCCAGTTTTCACATTGAGGTCTTTGATCCATTTGAAGTTGACTTTTGTGCAAGGCAAAAGGTAAGGATCTAGTTTCATTCATTTTTCTTTTGTCTTCCAAGGCTGGATTAGTTGGCTGGGAAGAGTGGCTGGATACTCAGCTGAGGGTCCAGTGACTCTGCTTGGCACTACTCTAATGAATGAGCACAACTATCAGCAAGCACAATTGTGACTATGTTTAGCGATCAGGATTAACCGAAGTCATGATGATGGTAGTTACTTCATGCAGAAGGGACTGCTGTATAGCATCATCTTATTAAAACGACTTGGAATTTGAAAGGATTTGGTGCTAGGAGCGTATAATTTGAGATCTGGTATAGTAATCCCCCCAGCATTGTTCTTTGTGCTCGGTGTTGCTTTGGCTATCTGGGGTTTTTTGTGCTTCCACATGAATTTAAGGATGGGTTTTTCTAATTCTGTGATGTATGTCATGGGGATTTTGATTGGGATTGCATTCAATCTATATATTGCTTTTGGTAGGATGGTCATTTTCACAATATTAATTCTTCCAATCCATGAACATGGCAGGTCCCTCCCATCTCCTGGTGTCTTCCTCAATCTCTTTAATGATTTAAAATTTTCAGTGTAGGAAGCAACCTAAGC